>NC_062281.1:29709931-30012961 GCF_902655055.1 Lutra lutra
TCTGGTCTTAAGAATCCAAATCCAGATAAAGAAAAACCTCCATGTAATGCTCAAGAGTTAGAAGAATGTGACATTTTCTTTGAAGAGAGCTCCAGTTTATGCAGATTTGATGGCAGTACATTAAAAACTACTCATGTGGTAAGTTCTTGATCATTATATTTCTAAAAATTTATGAGTAAGTACAAGTTACATGAGATGATAATTGATGAAATGTATAATTTGCAAAGCTGGCTTGATTAGCAGTTTACTGGCTATGATCTAAAATTCATCAGTCCATGAAGTTGGAGTTTCATACCACCATCCCCAATAAAACAATGTTGTGTTGTTTTGGTACTGTTGCATATTTGATATCTTGTGATTGGCTTTTTTCTATTCAGGTTTTTATATATAGTTACAACTAATTTATAATAACCTCATATCTTTTTTCATTTGAAATTACAAGTTTTCTTCATGTTCTTATTTCAATCTGGTTTAAAGGCTGGGTGACACTATATAATGTTATTGTTGGTGTTCTTGTGTGTATGCGTATATAGTAGTTGTCCTTTAGATTATAGGATGCACTTTTAATACATTTTTAAAATTGCATTATTCATGATGATGCTATTTTTTAAACATCCCTTCTTTACATGAAGTCTTTTTCTATATTCAGGTGTTTTCTTTAATAGAATGACAGAAGTCAGATTAAATCTACAGTCTCATTCATGTTAGCAGTTATTACCTATTTCATTGCATCTTTACCTGCTCCTTCAGTTTTTTTGTTTGATCTTTACTAATTGGCGTGCAAGATATAGGATTTTTACTCTGTGGCTTTTTTTATTTTTGACTGTTTTATAATGATTACTTTTGACTCTTTTGTGAAGAATTTTTTCCTTTGTTTTGGTGTTTCTGACTGACTTGTGTGATCTTTATAAAATGTGTTCTTTTAAAAAAAATTTTTTTTTTAAAGATTTTATTTATTTATTTGACAGAGAGAGATCACAAGTAGGCAGAGAGGCAGGCAGAGAGAGAGGAAGGGAAGCAGGCTCCCTGCTGAGCAGCGAGCCCGATGCGGGACTCGATCCCAGGACTCTGAGATGATGACCTGAGCCGAAGGCAGCGGCCTAACCCACTGAGCCACCCAGGCGCCCTATAAAATGTGTTCTTAAAGAGCATGTATGGTAGTCTCCATTATAAGTAGGTTCTGTCTTCAGAAAGTTAAGAAACATACATACAGTTCCTCCTTGTACCATAGTTTTTAGAGATGATATCTGATAAAACATTTTCAGTATTTTGTACATACTCTAAAACTGTTTAATCATAATTCAGTGTTAATTGCTGGTTTAACTCCAATCATTTGCTGTTTGTATAAATTGCAAAATGATCACCACAATAAGTCTAGGTAATGTTTGTCACCATACGTAGTTAGAAATTTTTCTGTTATAATGAGAACTTTTAAGGTGTGCTCTGTTAATAATTTCAAATATGAAGTACAGTACTAGTAACTGTAGTCACTGTGCTATACCTTACAATACCCAATACTTACTTATAACTGGAAGTTTATTCTTGTTGACACTCTTAATCCATCCCCCAGCCACCATCAGGTGTGAGGTGTGAAGGCATATCTCATGGTGGTTTTGATTTACATTTCTTGATGCTTAATGTTGTTGAGCACCTTTTCATGTACGAGTTGGCCATCTGTGTAGATCTTTTTTGGAAAAAATATTTATTTAGTTCCCTTAATCATTTTTTTTTAAGATTTTATTGACAGACAGAGATCACAAGTATGCAGAGAGGCAGGCAGAGACAGAGAGGAGGAAGCAGGCTCCCTGCTGAGCAGAGAGCCCGATGTGGGGCTCGATCCCAGGACCCTGAGATCATGACCGGAGCCGAAGACAGAGGCTTAACCCACTGAGCCACCCAGGCGCCCCCCCCCCACCTTAATCATTTTTTAATTGCATTGTTTGTGTTTGGCTGTGTAATTATAGTTCTTTATAAATTTTGGATGTTAACCCTTTATCAGATATGATTTACAGATTTTTTTCCCCCCTATGCAGGAGGTTGCCTTTTCATTTTGTTGATCATTTCCTTTTCTGTTCATAAGTTTTTTGGTTCAAAATAGTCCTGCTTGTTACTTTTGCTTTTGTTGCCTTTGCTCCAAAAAATCATTGCCAAGACTAATGTCAAGAAGCTTAGTGCTTCTTCTGTTTTCTATTAGGAGTTTTATGATTTCAGGTCTTAAGTTAAACTTTTTAATCCATTTGAGTGAGTTTTTGTGTATAATGTAAAGACAGTGGTTCAATTTATCCAGTTTTCCCAACACTGTTTGTTGAAGGGGGACTCTCCTTTCTCCATTGTGTATTCTTGGCTCCTTTATCATAAATTGAGCATATATGGGTGGTTTTACTTCTGGACTCTGTTCCATTTCTATGTCAATACTATACTGTTTTGATTACTATAGCTTTGTAATATAGGAAGCATTTTTTAAAAGATTATTATATTATATTATATTATTATATATTTGGGATCTTTGGTAGTTCCATATAATGTTAGGATTTTGTTCTGTTTCTGAGAAAAAAGCCATTGGAATTTTGATAGGAATATTATTGACTCTAAATTGCTTTGCTTAATATGGACATTTTAACAATATTTCCAATCCATGAGCATGGAACATCTTTCCATTTATTTTTGTTTTCTTCAGTTTCTTTCATTGGTATCTTATAATTTTCAGTGTACAGATTGTTTACCTCCTTGGTTGAATTTATTCCTAATTTATTCTTTTCAGTGAAATTGTTACTGAGATTATTTTCTTAATTTCTATTTCCAACAGTATGTAATTAGTATATAGAAACAATGGCTTCTGTATTTTGACTTTGCATCCTGCAACTTTACTGAATTTGTTAGTTTTAACAGTTTTTTGCTAGAGTCTTTAGGGTTTTCTATGTAATATGTTATCTGCAAAGAGTGACAGTTTTACTTCTTCCTTTGACTTGGATGCCTCTTCTTTCTTTTTCCTGCCTAATTGCTATGCTTAGGATTTCCAATACTATGTCGAATAAATGTGGTAAGAGGGGTATACTTTTCTTATTCTTGATCTTTGAAGAAAAGCTTTTAACTTTTCACTGTTGAGTTTGATATTAGCTGTGGGCTTGTCATCTGTGGCCTTTATTATGTTGAGGTGTGTTCCCTCTTGTACGCACATTTTAGAGTTTTTATAAATGTTGAATTTTGTCAGATGCTTTTTCTGCATGTATTGAAATGATCATATGATTGTTTTCTTCATTTTATTGATGTAGAATATCATATTAATTTAGAGATATTGAACCCTTTCCTTGCATTTCTGAAATAAACCTCACTTGGCCTTATTGTGTGACCCTTTTTATGTATTAATTCATTTTGTTAATATTTCGTTGAGGAGTTTAGCATCTGTGTTTATCATCAGTATTGGCCTGTAATTTTATTTTCTTGTGGCATTTTTGTCATCAGGGCAATGCTGGCCTTATGAAATGAGTTTGGAAGTGTTTCCTCCTCTTCTTTTTTTGGAAGCCTTTGAAAAAGATTGATATTAATTTTTATTTAAATGTATGGTAGAATTCACCAGTGAAGCTGTCTTGTCCTGGACTGTATAAGGAGGTTTTTGATAACTGATCACTTTATCCATTTCTTTAGGTTGCCCTATTTGTTGATGTATAATTGTTCATGGTAGTCTCATGATTCTTTGTATTTCTGTGGTATCCGTTGTAACTTTTTCATTTCTGATTTTTAGTTCATTCTTTTTCCTCGGCAAGTCTAAGTGTAGTTAGAGGTTTGTCAGTTTTGTTTATCTTTTCTAAAGAAACAACTTTTAGAGACTAAAAAGACAGTAGGAAAGATCAATGAAACTATCATTTATTTCTACTCTGATCATTATTTCATTCTTTTTACTAACTTAGGACTTTGTTCTTTTTCTCGCTCCTTGAGGTATAACATTAGGTTCTTTATTTGTGATTTTTCTTGTTTCTTGAGGTAGTAATTTATTGCTATTCAGTCTTAGAAATGCTTCTGCTTCATTCCAAATGTTTTGGTATATTGTATTTCCATTTTCTTTTGTCTCAAGGTATTTTTTGAGTTCTCTTTTGGTTTCTTTTTGACCCATTGGTTGTTTTATAGCATGTTGTTTAATCTCCACATATTTCTGAATTTTCCAGTTTTATATTTGCAAATGATTGTAGTTTCATACCATTATGATCAGAAAAGTGCTTGATAAGATTTCAGTCTTCTTAAATTTATTAAGACTTGTTCTGTGCCTTAGTATCTCATCTATTCTGGAGAGTGCTCCATGTTCACTTTAGAAGAATGTCTACTCTATTGCTTTTGGATGGAATGTTATATGTAAGTCTCTTAAGTCTGTCTTAATGATTTTTCTGAGTGGATGATCTAACCATTGGTGAAAGTGGGTTATTAAAGTCCCCTACTATTATATTATATTCCTTCAGGTCTGTTAATATTTGCTTTATGTATGTAGGTGTTTCTGTGTTGGCTTCATAAATATTTACAAATGTTACATTCTCTTATTAGAGTGACCTTTTTATCATTATATAATGACTTTGTTTGTCTCTTATTACAGTCTTTGTCTTAAAGTCTGTTTTGTCTGATGTAAGTATAGCTACCCCAACTTTCTTTAGGTTTCCACCAAATGAAGTATTTTCTCCAGCCCTTCATTTTTGATCTGTGTGTGTCCTTACATCTGAAGTGAATCTCTTCTAGGCAGCATATAGATGGGTCCTGTTTTTTTTTTTTTTCTTCTTTTTCTTTAAGCCACTCTGTATTTTTATTGGAGAGTTTATTTACATTTTAATTAGTTATTGATAGGTATGTACTTATTGCCATTTGGCTACTTATTTTCTGGCTATTTTGTAGTTTCTCTGTTCTTTTCTTCTCTATCTTTTTTTGTGATTTGATGATTTTCCAGAGTGATATGCTTAGATTCCTTTATCTTTTGTGTATGTACTGTACGTTTTTGCTTTATGGTTACCATGAGGTTTATTTACATTTAACAGCTTATAACTGTTTTATGTTGATAACAGCTTAAGTCTGAATGCATTTTAAGGCTCTAAATTTTTACTTCGTGTAACATTTAATGTTTTTAATGCACAATTAACATTTTTATAGTTTTGTGTATCCCTTAACATATTGTTGTAGTTATATTTTTACGACTTTCATCTTTTAACCTTCATATTACCTTTTACAGGTGATTAACCCACCATTTTTACAACATTAAATTATTTTGAAAATTAGTATGTATTTACCTTTACCAGTGAGATTTAGATTTTCACATGTTTTTCTGTTACTATATGGCCTTCTTTTTTAGAAGTTCCTTTAACATTTCTTACAAGGCCAGTGTAGTGGTGGTGAACTCGTTCAGCTTTTGCTTGTCTGGAAAACTGTTTCTCCTGCCATTCTGAATGATTTCCTTGCCAGGTAGAGTATTCTTGATTGGAAATATTTTTCTTTTGGCACTCTGAGTGTATCATATTATAAACTTCTGGCCTACAAAATTACCCCTAAAAAAACTTTCACTAATCTTGGTGTGATGGTGGCAGTCCTTTGTATAAAACAAGTTGTTTTTCTTTTCCTGCTTTTGAGATTCTCTCCTTGTCAGGGAGTCTTGGTGGCTCAGTTGGTTAAGTGTTGGAATCTTCATATCAGCTTAGATCATGATGTCAGGGCAGTGAGATCAAGTCCCATGTTGGGCTCCATGCTGACTGCAGAATCTGCTTGGGATTCTCTCCCTCTCCCCGCACATATGCATGCTCTATGTCTCTGTCTCTCAAAAAAATAAAAGATTCTCTCCTTGTTTTTAACTTTTGACACTTTAAGTATGTCTTGGTGTAGGTCTCTTTGAATTCATCTTACTTGAAACTTTCTGGGTGTCCTGAATCTCAGTGTCTTTCGTTCCCTAGGTTAGGGATATTTTCTGCCCCTTTTTCTTCATTTTGGGGCCCTGGTAATTGCAGATGTTCTGCTTGATGTTGTTCCATAAGGTCCTTAAGCTATATTTGTTGTTTTTTTTTTCCATTTTGCTGCTCTGATTTGGTAGATTTGGTATATTTGAGTTCACTTATCCTTTTTTCTGCTTCATCTAATCTGCTGTTGAACGCTTCTTGCTATACTTTTAAGTGATTGTATTCTTCAGCTCTGTGACTTCTGTTTGATACTTGTATTTTCTATCTCTTTGTTGAAGATTTGCTTTGATTATCCATTCTTCCATGTTTGGTGAGTGTCTTTATGACTGTTATTTTCAGTTCTTCACTGGGTAAACAAACCACTTACCTCCATTTCATTAAGGCATCTCTCTGACATCTTGTCTTGTCCTTCCTGTTTCTTAATTTTCCTGACTTTTCTGTGTTGGTTTCTATGCATTAGATAAAACACCCAACTCTCTGAATCTTGTAGGAATGGTCTCTTGCAGGAGATGAACCTTATTATTCAGCTCTCCCCTAGCTCTTGGTTGTCTCTCAAACCTTTCTGATTGCCCAAACAGCCTACTTTACTCTTAGTAGCTCCCAGTATTTGAGGGTGTACCAACAATTGTCAGTGTCCCTAAGTGGCGGATCCCAGTCAGCAGCTATATTCAGGCTGATTGGAAGCCTGTCCCTCAGGCAATGGCTTTTTTTTTTTTTTTTTTTTTAAGATTTTATTTATTTATTTGACAGAGAGACAGATCACAAGTAGGCAGAGAGGCAGGCAGAGAGCGAGAGGGAAGCCGGCTCCCTGCTGAGCAGAGAGCCCGATGCGGGACTCAATCCCAGGACCCTGGGATCATGACCTGAGCCAAAGGCAGAGGCTTTAACCCACTGAGCCACCCAGGCGCCCAGGGAATGGCTTTTTTTTTTAAGATTTTTTTTTTTTTTTTAATTTATTTGACAGACAGAGATCACAAGTAGGCAGAGAGGCAGGCAGAGAGAGAGGAGGAAGCAGGCTCCCCACTGAGCAGAGAGCCCGATGCGGGGCTCGATCCCAGAACCCTGGGATAATGACCTGAGCCGAAGGCAGAGGCTTCAACCCACTGAGCCACCTAGGCGCCCCGGCAATGGCTTTTAAAGTATGCAAAATATATAGTTATAAACAGAAGTCCCATTGTCCACCGGAACTGGGTAAACTAGAGGTGTCCCCAGATGGCAGCCACAAAAGTCAGGATGCCAGAGACATGTACAAGCTCCTTTCTAGGAGTTATACTCTGGAACAAGGCAGAGGGATAGCACAACAATAGTACTATCTCCATCCCCAGAAAGTATGTCAGAAGTCCCTGTATGTGTGTCAGACCAGCAACCCAGAAGCCTGTCCCTCAGCCTGAAGTTCGAGGCCAAGCAAATAGACCTTCTTCACAGAAAGACTTGGGCTAGGTTTCATTCTGCTAGTGCTGTGCCCTGGTGGTGGCAGCTGGCCAAGAACTGCATTTCCAGTTGTTACTGTCCCATGGGATCCAGGAATAAAAACCCCACTGGCCCCCAGAGATAGGCAGTTAGGGGGCATCCCCTGCATAGCAGCCATAAAAACAGATGACCAGATTAAAAACTGGGGTTCTTGATGTATGTACAGCTTCCCTCTGAAGATGCTGGCCCTGGAGCACAGCAAGGGAGGGTGCAAAGATGGTGCCAACCATCTGAGGTCTCTGGAGAGGAGCAAAGCTAGCTCTCAGATGTGTGTTTAAGTAGAAACCTGTCCCTCAGGCTGCAGCTGTGAAGATGAGCTGATAGGCCTCTTTTACAGAGAGAAAGACTGGCTACTTCAGTTTTTTGCCTCTGTGCTTTTCCCTAGTGGTGGTACCTGATTAAGAATGCTTTCTCTGTCCTATGCAGGCTTGTGGGATCTGCAAGACTAAATCCCTCTGCCAGAGCCAAGTGATCTAGAGACCTCTCATGAGTGACAGCCACAAAAATTGGGGCACTTTCTGAGAGGTACCTGTGCTCTGGAGTGAGGCAGAGTGAGAATGCACAGAGTGAGAATGCACACCTGCCATTTCTGTCTCTTAGGAGTATTCCAGTACGACTGTAGATGAGTGGTAAATTAGTTGCTTTAGTAAGAAGTAAGTCTGGGTACTTTGCAGTCAGCTGCCTCTACGGCTATTAAGTCTGTGCCCCATGGCTCTTTAATAACAGTTTCTCAGTTCAAGCTCCCTTGCTTTCAAACATGTTTTGGAGACTCATCTCTCAAGTGCACACTGGTCATAAAAGGTGGGGTGCCTGATATGGAGTTAAACCCATCATTCCTCAGAGAGTAGCTTGGTGTTCCAAGTTCCTTCTTGATTGTAGGTGACTGTGCCAGGGTTTATGTAGGGTTTATGGTGAGATTATGTCTCAGCCCCTCTACCTGCTTAGATATGGGTTTTTTTCCCAGAGCAGATTGTTCCGTATGTAGCTGTAGATTCATTGTGACCATGTGAGGATCTTTCTGTGCTGCCATCTTGAACCAAATCTCTTAAATATCTTGTCTTTGTTTCAGTTGGGTTAAATTTGAGACCAAAGCTTCTTTTTTATAATTATAAACACTTGGATTTTTCTGTTATTAGACATTTTGTATAAATAAAGATTCTGTGAAGTAAAAACACATAAACATTGCTGTTTGGGTATAAGTGGAATGGGTATAAATGGAACAGCTCCAACAAATAAGTAATAAGTACATCTTCTTTCTAAAGGCAGAATTGGCTTGTCAGCATATTGTATGAAAGTCAAGGTCTACCTGGTTAAATGTGTAGTTTCTAGGGATACCCAAGAAACTTGTCGTTGGAGGAAGGGAACAAAGGAGGCTATAGTATTGCAGGTGCTCACTGCTACGTCACTTTAGGAATCAAATAGTTCTTTAATGACAATTTGTACTTCTTTCTGCAGTGTTCACTTCAGGTACTCTCTTCTTGATCTCATTTGTCCTAACTTTGGACAATTTGAAATTACCTGTACATGGAAAGGTCAGTATATGTCCTTATAGTTTTAGGAACCAATACTATAACAAAAACGTCAGAACTCTATATTATAAATGACAGATTTTTCAAAATATAACATTCCCTGAAAGAAATGGAAATCAGGCTTAGAATTTGACATTTGGAAAATAAAATGTTAAAATGAATATATGCAGCAACATAATAAAAGAAGTATTAAGTAGTAGATCTGAGAAAGAAAAGTAATGAGATATGGTCATCTTATTATTGGATGTAAAGCACCAATCAGGATTCAAATATAAATGAAGAGGAGGAGTTATTTTTGCTTCTGTCTAGAGCTGTACTGTATAAAATAGTAGCTACTGGCCACATACTAGGTAATGAGCATTTGAAATATAGCTTTTTGAAATTAAGATATATGATAAATACACAACCAGATTTTGAAGTCTTAGAATAAAAAGAGACTATAAAATACATTGGTAACTTTTATTTGAATTTTTATGTTGAGATGGAAATAGTTTAGATAATGTTTGGTTAATGTGAGTACTAGAAAATTCAAAATTATGTATGTAGTATGCAGTTTCTGCTGAATAACACTAATCTGTAATGATCAAATTAATTGTAGACTTGAGCAATCAAAAGGTAATAGGATATTTTTAAAAATTATAGTGAGTTTCTAAGATCACACCAGATGGTATTTTTTTAAGTTTTTTTTAATTCATCTGAGAGGGAGAGAGAGAGCACAAGCAGAGGGAGCAGGAGAGAAAGAGAGAAGCAGCCTTCCCACTGAGCAGGGAGCCTGATGTGGGTCTCAGTTCCAGGACCCTAGGATCATGACCCGAGCCAAAGGCAGACGCTTAACCAGCTAAGCCACCCAGGCACCCCAAGATCAGATGGTATTCATCATATGCTGCTTAAAACATGAAACTGAAATAGCTAAAGAAAAGTATTTGCAACTTATAAATAAATAAAGCCATCAAGATAAGAAGCAGAGGAGTTACAAAGAGGAAATAATTCTTTTAGGTTAATATCTTTATGAAAGCTAGTAGAAAAGGCATGTATCTAATATACTAATTCTTTTAAAAAGATACTAAGGATAAGATCAGAAATTATAGAGGAAGGAAGTATGTTTAGAAAGGATCTAAACCAATGGTCCTCAAGATTTTGGTCTCAGGACCCTTTGGTCTTACAATCATGGAATATCTTGACCAAGAATTAGAATTTAAGCTGTATTGGGGCACCTGGGTGGCTCAGTTGGTTAAGGGTCCAGCTCTTGGTTTTGGCTCAGGTCATGATCTCAGGGTCTTGGGATTGAGCCCCACATCAAGCTCTGCGTTCAGTAAGGAGTCTGCCCGAGATTCTCCCTCTCCACGCACCTCTCCCCCCTCCCCTTGAATACACGCATACTCTAAACATTTTTTTAAAAAGAAATTAAGCTATATAATAATTTCCTTAATATGGCCTCCATAACAAAGTACCACAGACTAGGTGACTTAATCAATGGAAATTTGTTTTCTCACAGTTCTGGAGGCTAGAAGTCAGATCTAGGTGTTAGCATGGTTAGATTCTTCTGAAGCCTCTCTCCTGGCTTGTAGATAGATGGCTGTCGTCTTCTTTTAGTAATCACATGGGCCTCCTGCCTATGTTTGTTTCCTAATCTTTTATAAGGGCATAGTCATATTGGATTAGGACCCACCCTAATGACCTCAGTTTAACTTAACAAAGGTTCTGTCTTCAAATAAGGTCACTTTGTTCTGAGGTACTGTGGGGTAAGGACTTAAACATAACCAACTTTGGAAGGGCCACAGCTCAAGCCCACAACACTATCCTTTATCTAGATTCTAGCAGTCATTAACATTTTGCCACATTTCTTTTTTTCTATCTCCTCTCCTATTTGCGAATATATTTAGGAATGAGTTGCACAAGCATGTCCCTTTACCCCCAGCACCTCACATATATGCTAAAAACGAAGGCATTTTCCTATATAACCATAATACAAGTCAGGAAGTTTAATGTTGATAACAATACTTTTATCTAATATAGTGCATACCAGATTTTGCCAGTTGCACAAATAATGTATTAAATGGCAATTTTTTTCCTGATTTGGAAACATGGCAATTAGTTGTGATCTCTCTCTTTGTAGTCTCCTTTAATTTGGAATACCCGGTTACCCAGCTTTTACAACATTGACTTTGTTTTGTACCTTTTATGAACTGTATCCAACATTCCCTCAAAATCAGATTCATTTGCTACATTTTTGTCAGGAATACCACATAGATGATATTTCTTTTTTAGAGAAGAATGATAATTCTTCTCATGAAGAAGAACTTTGTGGCAGTTTTCCTTACTATTGTGATGTGAAATTTAATTGGATTAAATTGGTATTCACCAAGTTTCTCTTCTCCTAAGTTATCATCTTCCCCTTTGAATGAATACACACTTTGTGTGAAGGACAGAGTAATCTCTATAAAGGGTTTAGTAGGCTTTGTCATGTCCCTCTGCTTTCCTTCCTATAGTGGCTTCCTATCTGTCACATTTAGAATTATGTCTAGAATTTTTACCATCATCTATAAGCCCTCTTCTGTAACTCACTGTATGTATTTTAAATTAAAACAACACACATACATGTAACAAAAATTTCACAAAACAGTATTATCCTTATTGTATAAGACATTCTTCATTCCGTATCATTTTTAATGAGATAAAACAGTTACGTTCTCTTTTCTGATCTAGTTAATTTTGCCAAAAAGGTTGAGACCCATAGTTTAAAAAACACTGCCCTCCAGTGCTGATTGTCTCTCATGCTCTACCATTTTTTTCTTAGCTCACTTTTCTTTAGCCACGATGGCCTTCATATTGTTCCTCATACTAAAAACATGCTTCTGTTAACACTCCCTATACCTGCAGCGTTCTGCCTTGTCTCATTTGTCCATTTATTTAGAACTTTCTTCACATGCTATCTTCCATCTCTTAATAGCCTGTATCAAACACAACTGCATTTCTGTTCACCTGCTTTCTTTTTTTAATGGCATTTTTCTATTGATATATTTACATATTTATATTGTATGATACATTATGATACAGCTAAAGATCCAATCTGATAATTTTCAAAAGTAAAAAAAGTGTTTTTTCTTATAATTCTTAAAAAATGGCTGTTGTCTGCAGGTGTTAGTAAAGTAAAAATTTAAGTGCATTTCCCCCAGTTGTATTTTATGCCACTTAAGCTAAGATCTGGCATCTTCCCATATTAAAACATCATTACATAATTAACTTCACAAATGGATGTTCAAACAAAAATGCAACTCGGGATTTTGTAAGGCGACTTTTCTGTTATTTTCAAACATCGGTTTTGGACATACCACACATGCACAACTTATCAACAAAATTTAACAGTTCAAGCAGAATACACACATATCTTATAGTATGTGGGTTACCATATCTGAAATAGTGCTCTGCCAGGGACATCCTCAATTGTTGCTTAATATAAAAAAATATAAAAAAGGAGGGTGGGGGAAGAGGAGAAGATAACGGAGTGAAAGGACACTGAGCCAACAATTACACGTAAGGCATCTCACTCTGAAAAGGACCTAAAGACTGGCACAAAAGATCTTCCACAGCTAAAGCATAAAGAGAAGAGAAGAGTAAGAGGGGCAGAGACATGGAATCATGAACTGAACCAAACCCCCAGCTTGGTGACCCAGAAGCAAGAGGGATATCATGGGCTCACTTGAGTTAGGGGCACGGTCCCTACAGTGGGGCTTAACTGGGAGAGCCAGATGACAAGAGGAAAGCAAGTGTGTGCTCTTAGAGGCTAATGTGCTATATTACTTGGTCCAAGACACAACTTCTTGGTCCAAGAAGCAGCAATTTGAAAAGCACCTAGGTTATACCTGGAAATGTATTGCCTAATTTCAGGACATGTGCCAGAGGGGCAGGGATCTGTAGGAACTTTCCCTTGGAAAAGGGAAAGTTGCTCACAAGTACCATTTTTCTTGCCCCTTCTTCATCCAAGCTGGCTGGAAGCATGTGGGAGCTGATTTTGACATTCTGCAACTACCCCACTAGCACTACTTTTCCCACTCCAGCAGTCGCTGTGGACCTACCATTCCCAATCAGTCCACTGCAGCACATGCTCCTTCAAAGTGGCTCTAGCCTGGACCACCTGGTGGACAGCCTCAGTAGGGAACAGCATTACCCCAAAACAACTAATATCATCTTTGCCACACCTGGTGAGCAGCCCTGTCCAGGACCAGTGTCCCTCTAAAGCACATCCTGTCCAAGGAAGGGGGAGCTGGCCCTGCCTACCAGTATGCCCACAGTTGCTACAGCCAGGCCTCTCAGCCAGTTGTACCAGGGGCAAGCTCTGCCCACCAGTACCTGCAGCAGTCAAAGCCAGTCATTACAGACAGCCAGAGTAAGGGCCAGACCTGCACACTAGCATACTCAAAGCTGCTCCATCTGGGCATCTAGCTGGTCATGCTGGTGGCAAGCTCTGTCCACCAGTGTGCCCACAGTAGTCGTGGCAATTCATTCTTGACAGCTGGCTGGTGGGCCAGCCCTGCCTATAAGCAACCCCACACACAACAGGAAAGTTCTTGCAGTCCACAGAGAGAACATCCCTGGAGCACCTGGTTCTAGTGACCTCGAGGGAATTGCACTTCTAGACATCACAGGATGCCTTCTACATCAGGCCACTATTTTCAAGACCAGAAGACACAGCTGACCTACCTAATACATAGAAACAAACACAGAGTCAGACAAAATGAGGAGACTAGGTAATATGTTCCAAACAAAAGAACAAGACAAAACTTCATAAGAGCTAAACCAAATGGAGATAATTAGTCTACCTGATAGAGCTCAAAGTAATCTTTCAGCTCGAGGGAAGAGTAGATAAACAGCGAGAACTTCAGTGAAGGGAAAAAAATATATTAAAAACCCATCAGTGCTAAAGAATACAATACTTGAAAAATTGACAACAGATTAGAATTGACAACAGATTAGACAATGTAGAATAATGGATTAAGAATCTGGAAGACAGGGTAGTGGAAAGCAACCAAGCTGAACAGGAAAAAGAATTTTTAAGATGAGGATAGGTTAAGGGACATCTGTGAAACATCAAGCGTAGTAACGTTTGCATTATAGTGTTTTTAGGAGAAGAAAGAGAAAGCAAGAGAAAACCAATTTGAAGACGTAACAGCTGAAAATTTTCCTAACCTGGGGAAGGAAACACATGTACACGTTTCAGAGCCCCAAACAAGATGAACTCAAGGAGGTCCACACCAAGACAGAACAATTTAAAGATAAAGAGGGACTCTTAAAAACAGTAAGAGAAAAGCAAACAGTTTCATACAAGGGAAACTCCATAAGGCTAATGACTGATTTTTCAGCAGAAATTCTGCAGGCCAGAAGAGGGTCGCATGATATATTCAAAGTGCTAAAAGGAAGAAACCTATAACCAAGAATATTCTACCTGGCAAGGTTATCATTCATAATTGAAGGAGACACAAAAAGTTTACCAGACAAAAGTTAAAGGAGTTCATCACCACTAAACTGGCTTTACACAACAAATGTTGAAGAGACTTCCTTAAGTGGAACTGAAAAGGCCGTAACTAAAATTCAGAAAATTATGAGGGAAAAACTATCACTGGTAAAGGGAAATATACAGGTAAAGGTAGATCAGTCGCTTATAAAGCTAGTATGTATTTTGAAAGACAAAGCAGTAAAGTTAAATGTATCTTAAAAAAATCAAGAATACTCAAAATAAAAGATGTAAAGTAAGACATATAAACATGGAAGAGGAAATATATATGTATATATGTAGTCCTTTTAGATTGTGCTCTAAGTGACCATCAACAATGTAGACTGCTGTACACATGGGATGTTATATATGAACCTCATGGTAACCAAAAACTAAGAGCCTTTAATAGATACACAAAATAATAGAGAATGGAATATAAGCAGAACACTAAACAAAGTTGTTAAGTCACAAAGGAAGAAAGCAAGAGACAGGAACAGAGAACTACCAAAATAACCAGAAAAACAACAAATGGCAATGAGTACATAACTATTGATTACTTCAATGTAAATGTACTAAATGCTCCAATCAAAAGATACGGGGTGACCAAATGGATTAAAAAAAAAAAAAAGACCCATATGTATTCAGCCTACGTGAGACTTATTTCAGAACTGAAGACACATAGAGACTGAAAGTGAAGAAATGGAAAATGATACCATGTAAATGAAGTGGAAAAAAAAGGGGTAGCAATACTTGTATCAAATAAAATAGACTTTAAAACAAAGACTATAACTAGAGACAAAGAATGGATAATGATACATTATTAAAATAATCATAAGGGGGGGGTGCATGGGTGACTTAGTCATTAAGCATCTGCCTTTGGCTCAGGTTATGATCCCAGCATCCTGGGATCAAGCCTCACATCGGGCTTCCTGCTCAGCGGGAGGCCTGCTTCTCCCTCTCCCCCTCCTCCCACTTGTGTTCATGCTCTTGCTGTCTTTCTCTGTCAAATAAATAAATAAAATTTTTTTCTAATTTTTTATTTTTTCAGCATAACAGTATTCATTATTTTTGCACCACACCCAGTGCTCCATGCAATCCGTGCCCTCTACAATACCCACCAACTGGTGCCCCCAACCTCCCACCCCTCACCCCTTCAAAATTCTCAGATCGTTTTTCAGAGTCCATAATCTCTCATGGTTCACCTCCCCTTCCAATTTCCCTCAACTCCCTTCTCCTCTCCATCTCCCCTTGTCCTCCATGCTATTTGTTATGCTCCACAAATAAGTGAAACCATATGATAATTGACTCTCTCTGCTTGACTTATTTCACTCAGCATAATCTCTTCCAGTCCCGTCCATGTTGCTACAAAACTTGGGTATTCATCCTTTCTTCTTTTTTTTTTTTTTACAACTTTATAAACATATATTTTTATCCCCAGGGGTACAGGTCTGCGAATCGCCAGGTTTACACACTTCACAGCACTCACCATAGACATACCCTCCCCAATATCCATAACCCCACCCCCCCTCTCCCAACCCCCTCCCCCCATCAACCCTCAGTTTGTTTTGTGAGATTAAGAGTCACTTATGGTTTGTCTCCCTCCCAATCCCATCTTGTTTCATTTACTCTTCTCCAACCCCCTCAACCCCCCGTGTTGCATCTCCTCTCCCTCATATCAGGGAGATCATATGATATTTGTCTTTCTCCGATTGACTTATTTCGCTAAGCATGATACCCTCTAGTTCCATCCACGTCGTCGCAAATGGCAAGATTTCATTTCTTTTGATGGCTGCATAGTATTCCATTGTGTATATATACCACATCTTCTTTATCCATTCGTCTGTTGATGGACATCTAGGTTCTTTCCACAGTTTGGCTATTGTAGACATTGCTGCTATAAACATTCGGGTGCACGTGCCCCTTCGGATCACTACGTTTGTATCTTTAGGGTAAATACCCAGCAGTGCAATTGCAGGGTCATAGGGTAGTTCTATTTTCAACATTTTGAGGAACCTCCATGCTGTTTTCCAGAGTGGTTGCACCAGCTTGCATTCCCACCAACAGTGTAGGAGGGTTCCCCTTTCTCCGCATCCTCGCCAGCATCTGTCATTTCCTGACTTGTTAATTTTAGCCATTCTGACTGGTGTGAGGTGATATCTCATGGTGGTTTTGATTTGTATTTCCCTGATGCTGAGTGATGTGGAGCACTTTTTCATGTGTCTGTTGGCCATCTGGATGTCTTCTTTGCAGAAATGTCTGTTCATGTCCTCTGCCCATTTCTTGATTGGATTCTTTGTTCTTTGGGTGTTGAGTTTGCTAAGTTCTTTATAGATTTTGGACACTAGCCCTTTATCTGATATGTCGTTTGCAAATATCTTCTCCCATTCTGTCAGTTGTCTTTGGGTTTTGTTAACTGTTTCCTTTGCTGTGCAAAAGCTTTTGATCTTGATAAAATCCCAAAAGTTCATTTTTGCCCTTGCTTCCCTTGCCTTTGGTGATGTTCCTAGGAAGATGTTGCTGCGGCTGAGGTCGAAGAGGTTGCTGCCTGTGTTCTCCTCGAGGATTTTGATGGATTCCTTTCTCACATTGAGGTCCTTCATCCATTTTGAGTCTATTTTCGTGTGTGGTGTAAGGAAATGATCCAATTTCATTTTTCTGCATGTGGCTGTCCAATTTTCCCAACACCATTTATTGAAGAGGCTGTCTTTGTTCCATTGGACATTCTTTCCTGCTTTGTCGAAGATGAGTTGACCATAGAGTTGAGGGTCTATTTCTGGGCTCTCTATTCTGTTCCATTGATCTATGTGTCTGTTTTTGTGCCAGTACCATGCTGTCTTGATGATGACAGCTTTGTACTAGAGCTTGAGGTCCAGAATTGTGATGCCACCAACTTTGGCTTTCTTTTTCAATATTCCTTTGGCTATTCGAGGTCTTTTCTGGTTCCATATAAATTTTAGGATTATTTGTTCCATTTCTTTGAAAAAAATGGATGGTACTTTGATAGGAATTGCATTAAATGTGTAGATTGCTTTAGGTAGCATAGACATTTTCACAATATTTATGCTCCCAATCCAGGAGCATGGAACATTTTTCCATTTCTTTGTGTCTTCCTCAATTTCTTTCATGAGTACTTTATAGTTTTCTGAGTATAGATTCTTAGTCTCTTTGGTTAGGTTTATTCCTAGGTATCTTATAGTTTTGGGTGCAATTGTAAATGGGATGGACTCCTTAATTTCTCTTTCTTCTGTCTTGTTGTTGGTGTAGAGAAATGCAACTGATTTCTGTGCATTGATTTTATATCCTGACACTTTACTGAATTCCTGTACAAGTTCTAGCAGTTTTGGAGTGGAGTCTTTTGGGTTTTCCACATAGAGTATCATATCATCTGCGAAGAGTGATAGTTTGACTTCTTCTTTGCCGATTTGGATGCCTTTAATTTCCTTTTGTTGTCTGATTGCTGAGGCTAGGACTTCTAGTACTATGTTGAATAGCAGTGGTGATAACGGACATCCCTGCCGTGTTCCTGACCTTAGCGGAAAAGCTTTCAGTTTTTCTCCATTGAGAATGATATTTGCGGTGGGTTTTTCATAGATGGCTTTGATAATATTGAGGTATGTGCCGTCTATCCCTACACTTTGAAGAGTTTTGATCAGGAAGGGATGCTGTACTTTGTCAAATGCTTTTTCAGCATCTATGGAGAGTATCATATGGTTCTTGTTCTTTCTTTTATTAATGTGTTGTATCACATTGATTGATTTGCGGATGTTGAACCAACCTTGCAGCCCTGGAATAAATCCCACTTGGTCGTGGTGAATAATCCTTTTAATGTACTTTTGAATCCTATTGGCTAGTATTTTGGCGAGAATTTTTGCATCTGTGTTCATCAAGGATATTGGTCTGTAGTTCTCTTTTTTGTTGGGATCCTTGTCTGGTTTTGGGATCAAGGTGATGCTGGCCTCATAAAATGAGTTTGGAAGTTTTCCTTCCATTTTTATTTTTTGGAACAGTTTCAGGAGAATAGGAATTAGTTCTTCTTTAAATGTTTGGTAGAATTCCCCCGGGAAGCTGTCTGGCCCTGGGCTTTTGTTTGTTTGGAGATTTTTGATGACTGTTTCAATCTCCTTACTGGTTATGGGTCTGTTGAGGCTTTCTATTTCTTCCTGGTTCAGTTGTGGTAGTTTATATGTCTCTAGGAATGCATCCATTTCTTCCAGATTGTCAAATTTGTTGGCGTAGATTTGCTCATAGTATGTTCTTATAATTGTCTGTATTTCTTTGGTGTTCGTTGTGATCTCTCCTCTTTCATTCATGATTTTATTTATTTGGGTCCTTTCTCTTTTCTTTTTGATAAGTCTGGCCAGGGGTTTATCATTCTTATTAATTCTTTCAAAGAACCAGCTCCTAGTTTCGTTGATTTGTTCTATTGTTTTTTTGGTTTCTATTTCATTGATTTCTGCTCTAATCTTTATGATTTCTCTTCTCCTGCTGGGTTTAGGGTTTCTTTCTTGTTCTTTCTCCAGCTCCTTTAGGTGTAGGGTTAGGTTGTGTACCTGAGACCTTTCTTGTTTCTTGAGAAAGGCTTGTACCGCTATATATTTTCCTCTCAGGACTGCCTTTGTTGTGTCCCACAGATTCTGAACCGTTGTGTTTTCATTATCATTTGTTTCCATGAATTTTTTCAATTCTTCTTTAATTTCCTGGTTGACCCATTCATTCTTTAGAAGGATGCTGTTTAGTCTCCATGTATTTGGGTTCTTTCCAAATTTCCTCTTGTGATTGAGTTCTAGCTTCAGAGCATTGTGGTCTGAAAATATGCAGGGAATGATCCCAATCTTTTGATACCGGTTGAGACTTGATTTAGGACCAAGAATGTGATCTATTCTGGAGAATGTTCCATGTGCACTAGAGAAGAATGTGTATTCTGTTGCTTTGGGATGAAAAGTTCTGAATATATCTGTGATGTCCATCTGGTCCAGTGTGTCATTTAAGGCCTTGATTTCCTTGTTGATCTTTTGCTTGGATGATCTGTCCATTTCAGTGAGGGGAGTGTTAAAATCCCCTACTATTATTGTATTCTTGTCGATGTGTTTCTTTGATTTTGTTATTAATTGGTTTATATAGTTGGCTGCTCCCACGTTAGGGGCATAGATATTTAAAATTGTTAGATCTTCTTGTTGGACAGTTCCTTTGAGTATGATATAGTGTCCTTCCTCATCTCTTATTATAGTCTTTGGCTTAAAATCTAATTGATCTGATATAAGGATTGCCACTCCTGCTTTCTTCTGATGTCCATTAGCATGGTAAATTCTTTTCCACCCCCTCACTTTAAATCTGGAGGTGTCTTCGGGTTTAAGATGAATTTCTTGTAGGCAACATATAGATGGGTTTTGTTTTTTGATCCATTCTGATACCCTGTGTCTTTTGATTGGGGCATTTAGCCCATTAACATTCAGGGTAAGTATTGAGAGAGATGAATTTAGTGCCATTGTATTGCCTGTAAGGTGACTGTTATTGTATATTGTCTCTGTTTCTTTCTGATCTACTACTTTTAGGGTCTCTCTTTGCTTAGAGGACCCCTTTCAGTATTTCCTGTAGAGCTGGTTTGGTATTTGCAAATTCTTTCAGTTTTTGTTTGTCCTGGAAGCTTTTAATCTCTCCTTCTATTTTCAATGATAGCCTAGCTGGATATAGTATTCTTGGCTGCATGTTTTTCTCATTTAGTACTCTGAATATATCATGCCAGCTCTTTCTGGCCTGCCAGGTCTCTGTGGGTAAGTCTGCTGCCAATCTAATATTTTTACCATTGTATGTTACAGACTTCTTTTCCCGGGCTGCTTTCAGGATCTTTTCTTTGTCACTAAGACTTGTAAATTTTACTATTAGGTGACGGGGTGTGGACCTATTCTTATTGATTTTGAGGGGGGTTCTCTGAACCTCTTGAATTTTGATGCTTGTTCCCTTTGCCATATTGGGGAAATTCTCTCCAATAATTCTCTCCAACATACCTTCTGCTCCCCTCTCTGTTTCCTCTTCTTCTGGAATCCCAATTATTCTAATGTTGTTTCGTCTTATGGTGTCACTTATCTCTCGAATTCTCCCCTCTTGGTCCAGTAGCTGTTGTCCCTCTTTTGCTCAGCTTCTTTATTCTCTGTCATTTGGTCTTCTATATCGCTAATTCTTTCTTCTGCCTCATTTATCCTAGCAGTGAGAGCCTCCATTTTTGATTGCACCTCATTAATAGCTTTTTTGATTTCAACTTGGTTAGATTTTAGTTCTTTTATTTCTCCAGAAAGGGCTTTTATATCTCCCGAGAGGGTTGCTTTAATATCTTCCATGCCTTTTTCAAGCCCGGCTAGAACCTTGAGAATTGTCATTCTGAACTCTATATCTGTCATATTACCAATGTCTGTATTGATTAGGTCCCTAGCCTTTGGTACTGCCTCTTGTTCTTTTTTTTGTGGTGAATTTTTCCGCCTTGTCATTTTGTCCAGATAAGAGTTTATGAAGGAGCAAGTAAAATACTAAAAGGGTGGCAACAAACCCAGGAAAATATGCTTTAGCCAAATCAGAAGAGATCCCAAATTGTGAGGAGGGAGAAAGGGGATAAAAAGGGGTTCAAAAAGAAAAAAAAAAAAAAAAGAAACTATTTAAAAAAAGAAAGCCGATAAAGAAAAAATATAAAAACAGGAAAAAATATATATATTAGATAAACTATTTAAAAACATTAAAAAAGAAAATGGTAAAAGTTAAAAAAATGTAGCAGAAGAGAGAAAAAGAAAAAAAAATTGAAAAAGAAAAAAAAATTAAATTAACTGCAAGTCTAAAAAATCATGGGGAGAAAGCCTTGAGTTCCGTGCTTTGCTTTCTTCTCCTCTGGAATTCCGCCGCTCTCCTTGGTATTGAAACTGCACTCCTCGGTAGGTGAACTTGGTCCTGGCTGGGTTTCCCGTTGATCTTCTGGGGGAGGGGCCTGTTGTAGTGATTCTCAAGCGTCTTTGCCCCAGGCGGAGTTGCACCGCCCTTACCCAGGGCCGTGCTGAGTAATCCGCTCGGGTTTGCTTTCGGGAGCTTTTGTTCCCTGAGCGCTTTCCGTAGAGTTCCGGAGGACGGGAATGAAGATGGCCGCCTCCCGGTCTCTGGCCCGGAGGAGCCGATAGCCTGGGGCCCCACTCCTCAGTGCGCCCTCAGAGAACAGCACCCAATGACTCCCGTCACCCTGGCCTCCGGCCGCGCTCCGAGCTGACGGAGCTGCGACCGGTTCAAGGCAACCCCAAGCTGAGAGTCACTCCTCGGCTCTGTCTCTGTAGCCGGCTTCCCCGTTCTAATACCGGTAAGCTCTGCGACACTCAGACACCCCCGATCCTTCTGCGACCCTGCGGGACCTGAGGCCGCGCTCACCCCGCCTGGGCTTCACCCCAGTTAAGCCTCTGGAGCGATGTCCCTCAGCGGAACAGACTTTTAAAAGTCCTGATTTTGCTCCGTTGCTCCGCCGCTTGCCGGGAGCCGGCCCCTCCCCCCGCGGTCTATCTTCCCGTCGCTTTGGATTCACTTCTCCGCCAGTCCTACCTTTCAGATAGTGGTTGATTTTCTGTTTCTAGAATTGCTGTTCTTCTTCTTTTCAATCTCCCGTTGGATTTGTAGGTGTTTGCAATGTTTAGATAAGGTATTTACCTGATCTCCCGCTACCCGAAGTAGTCTCAGCCTGCTACTTCTCCGCCATCTTGACTCCTCTCTCAAATAAATAAATAAAATCTTAAAAAATAAAATAATGATAAAGGGAACAATACAGCAAGAATATATACGATCGTAAATATCTATGCAACCAATATAGGAGCACCTGCATATATAAAGGCAAATATTAAAAGAAAAGGAAGAAATTGACAGTAATAAAATAATAGACTTTCTCGCCCCACTTACATCAATGGATAGACCATCAAGACAGAAAATTAGATTACTAGGGAAACAGTAGCTTCGAATAACACTTTAGACTAGCTGGATTTAACATATACAGAACATTCCATCCCAAGTTGGCAGAATACACATTCAAGTGCACATGGAACATTCTCCAGGATAGATCACTTGTTGGCCACAAAACAAGTCTCAAATTCAGAAAGATTGGAATCCTATCAAGCATCTTTTCCAGTCACAGTGTATGAAACTAGAAATCAATTACAAGAACAAAACTGGATAAAACACAGATACATAGAGGCTAAACAATTTTCTGATAAACAACCAGTAGGTCAATGCAGGAAATCAAAGAGGAATTCAAAAATTACCTGGAGACAAATGGAAATAGAAACACAATGGTTCAATTCTTTGAGATGCAGCAAAAGCAATTCTAAGAAGCCATACAGGCTATCTCAAGAAACTAGAAAAATATCAATCTTACCTTTCAACTAAAGGAATGAGAAAAAGAGCAAAGCCACAGTTAGTAGGAGGAAGGTAATAAAGAACAGAACAGTGGTAAAAGAAATAGAAACTAAATAAACAATAGAAGAGACCAGTAAATGAAAGCTGGTTCTTTGCAAAGATAAACAAAATTGATAAACCTTTTGCCAAAGTCATCAGGAAAAAGACTCAAATGAAACAGAAAAGAAAGAGAAGCTGTAACTGGTACCACAGAAATACAAAGAATTATAAGAGACTGTGGCAAAAAGTATACGCCAACAAATCTAATATCCTAGAAAATGGATAAATTCCTAGAAATATACAGTCTTCTGAGATTGAAGTAATAAAAAGTAATAAAAAATCCGAACAGACTGATAACTAGTAGTGAAATTGAATCATTAATCAAAAATCAAAGTCCAGGAACAGATGGTTTCAAAAGTATATTCTAAAAATTTAAAGAATAAGTAATACCTGTTCTTCTCAAACTGTTTCAATTAATAGAAAAGGAGAGAATGCTTACAGATTTAGTCTACAAGGCTAACATTACCCTGATACCAAAACCAGGCAAAGACACTTTAAAAAAAAATTACAGACCAGTATTTCTGATGAATATAGATGTAAAAATCCTCAACAAAATACTACCAAACCAAATTCAACAATACATTAAAAGTATCACTCACCAATGATCCAAGTGGCATTTGTTCAGAAGGGTAAGAATGGTTCATTATCCACAAATCTATCAACATGATAAACCACATCAACAAAATGAAGAATAAAAATCATAAGATCATCTTAATAGATGCAGATAAAGCATTTGACAAAATTTAACATCCATTTGTGATTAAAACCTTTGAATAAAGTCAGGTGTAGAGAGAACATACCACAACACAGTAAATGCCGTATCTGATAGGCCACAGCTAACATTATACTCAAACTGAAAATTTTCCTTTAAGATCAGGAACAAGACAAGGATGTGTACTCTTGCCACTTTTATTCAACATAGTACTGGGAGTCCTAGTGGCAGCAGTAAGACAAGAAAAAGAAAAAGGACATCCAAATTACTAGGGAAGAAGTAAAACCGAGTAGTTCTACTACTGGGTATTTACTCAAAGAAAACAAAAGGGGCTCTGGGGCATTTGCTTTGTCAGTTAAGTGCCCCACTCTTGATTTAGGCTCAAGTCATGATCTGAAGATAGAGAGATTGAGCCCCTTGTTGGGCTCCAGCTGGGCATGGAGCCTGCTCAAGATTCTCTCCCTTTGTCCCTCCCCTCTTCTTCTCTAAAAATGGAAAACAAAAGCAAAAAAAACAAAAACAAAACCCAAAAGGTATATGTACCCCTATGTTCACTGCAGTATTATTTACAATATCCAAGGCATAGAAGCAACCCAAGTGTCCTTTGATAGAAAAATGGATAAAGAAGATGTGGTATGTGTTTACATACACAGAGGAATATTACTCAACTGTAAAAAAGTATGAGATCTTGCCATTTGTGACAATATGGATGGACATAGAGAATATCACGCTAAGTGAAATAAGTCAGAGAAAGACAAATACCATATGATTTCATTTATATGTAGAATCTAATAAAAAAATAGACAAAAAGCAGAAACAGACCCATAAATACAGAGAACCTGATTGTTGCCAAGGGGGAGGGAATAGCCAAAATAGGGGAAGGGGAGTGGAAGAAACAGGCCTGTACTTGTGGAAAGAGTTAAGTCATGGTGATGGAGGATACAGGTATAAGGAATATAGTCCTTGGTATAGTGACAGTTGGTAGCCATGCTTCTGGATAGCATAATATGTCATAGAGACTTGCCAAATCATTATGTTGTTCATCTGAAACTAATAGAACATTAGGTGTTAGACAGTACTTCAATTAATTAAAGAAAAAAGTAAAACTCTTTGCAGATGATGTAATGCTGTATATAGAAAACCCTAAAGATTCTGTCAAAAATTTGTTGGAACTAATAAGTGGATTTACACTAATTTTACAGGATACACAATCACTATATAGAAACCTGTTGTGTTCTTGTATACTAATTACTATCATAAAGAGGAATTAAGGACATTTCATTTATAGTTGCATCACAAGCAATTAAAGTACCCAGGAATAAATTAAACCAAGGAGGTGAAAGACCTATCCTCTGAAAACTATAAGATTTGATGAAAGAAATTAAGCAAAACACAAGAAAATGGAAATACATACCATGCTTATGGATTGGAAGAATTTATATTGTTAAAATGTCCATATAATACTCAAAGCAATCTAGATATTCAGTGAAATGCATATTAAAATACCAATAGCTATTTTCACAGAACTAGAACAAAACATCCTAAACTTTGTATGAAACACAAAAGACCATAAATAGCCAAGGTATTCTTGAGAATGAACAAAGCTAGAAGTGTCATAATCCCAGATTTGAAACTATACTATAAGCCATAGGAATCGAAACAGAATAATATTGGCACAAAAATAGACCCATAAATTAGTGAAACAGAATAGAGAGCCCAAAAATAAACCCATGCTGATATGATCAATTAATATACAACAAAGGAAGCAAGAGTATATGATGGGGATGGGGCACCTGGGTAGATCAATCGGTTAAGGGTCTGACTCTTGGTTTTGGCCCATGTCATGATCTCAGGGTCATGACCTCATGGGATTGAGCCTCATATAGGGCTCTGTGCTCAGTAGGAAGTCTGCTTGGGATTCTCTTCCTCTCCCTCAGCCTTACTCCCTCCCAACTCTGCACCCTGCTCTCTCTCAGATCTTTTTTTTTTTTTTTTTCAAAAAATATATAGTGGGGAGAAGATAGATTCTTCAATAAATAGTGCTGGGAAAAGAATGAAACTGGACTATTTCTTTAGATCATACATAAAAATAAACTCAAAATGGATTAAAAACCTAAATGTAAGAGCTGAGACCATGTAACTCCCAAAAGAACACATAGGCAGTAAAGGCTTATACCTCAGCCCTAGCAGTATTTTTCTAAATCTCTTTCCTTAGGCAAGGGAAATGATAGCAAAAATAAACAATTGGGACTACGGCTAAACTAAAAATCTTTTCATATGGCAAAGGAAACCATAAACAAAATGAAAGATCAGTTACCTAGAGTTGGAGAAGAGATTTGCAAATGATATATCCAAAAAGGGATTAATATCCAAAATATATAAAGAACTCCTACAACTCAACACACACACTCACACACACATCTGTTTTTAAAATGGGCAGAGGACCTGAATAGACATTTTTCCAAAGACGACACACAGATGACCAAGATACCTGTGGAAATATGATCCACATTACTAGTCGTCAGGGAAATGCAAATCAAAACCACAGTGAATCACTATTTCATACCAGTGAGAATGGCTGGTGTCAAAAAAGACAAGAAATAAGAAGTATTGGTCAGGATGTAGAGAAAAGGGAACCCTTGTGCACTTTTGGTGGGAATGTACATTGGTACAACCATTATGGGAAACGTAGAGTCTCCTCCCGAAATTAGGAATAAAAATAACCACATGATACAGTAATTCCACTTCTGGGTATTTAATGAAAGGAAATAAAAACACTAAAAAAAAGCACTAAGCCCCATTGTTCATGGTAGCATTATTTATGATAGCCAAGAACCAACATAGGGAAACAATGTGTGTCCATTGATGGATTAATGGGTAAAGAAAATGTGTGTATACACACAATATAATATTTTTGAACCATAAAAAAAGAATGAAAATTTGCCATTTGTGATAACATGGATGCACTTTATTACAGTAAGTGAAATAAGTCAGAGGCAAATATATGATCTCACTTATATGTGGAATCTCTAAAAACAAAACAAAGAACAAACAATAAAAACAGACTCATAAACACAGAGAACTAGTGGTTGCCAGAGTGGAGGGGGTAAGAAGACAGACAAAACAGGAGAAGGGGATTAAAAAATACATACTTGGAATTATAAAAAAAAAGTCACAGGGATCAAAAATATAAAGAATATAGTCAGTAATATAACAACTTCGGTGACTTATGGTAACTATACTTATCATGATGAGCATTTTGTAATGTTTATGATTGTTGGATCTCACTGTATTATATACCTAAAACTAATGTTGTATTACATGTGAACTATACTTCAACTAAAAATAACAAATAATTACTATAAAAATGGGCTCTGGAGAGCATGTAGTGGTCGTAATTAAGAACATGGTTTTGGGAGCATATCCGAACTGAAATCCTAGTTGCCATTTATTAGCTTTTTTATTATTACTATTTTTTTTTTTTCACTTAAAAATTTTTTTTAAAGATTTTATTTATTTGACAGAGAAAGATACAGCAAGAAAGAGAACACAAGCAGGGGTAGTGGGAAAGGGAGAAACAGGCTTCTCTCCAAGCAGAGAGTCCAACGTGGGGCTCAATCCCAGGACCCTAAGATCATGACCTGAGCCAAAGGCAGACACTTAACAACTGAGCCATCCAGGTGCCCCATTTATTAGCTTCCTAACTTAGGTCTCTTAATGTCTTGATTTTGAGTTTTCCTCTTTTATAAAATGGCATCATATTCCCAATTCTGAAGTAGTAAGGTAGTTGTGTAAAATAATAGAAAATATGTATATATTGTTCTTTGCCTCCACTTCCTGGCACAGAGTTCCCGAAACCCTTAAAATTTCCTAAGTGAGCAGAGCAGGAGGAGCATCTTTTATTGTAATACCTGATTTTTTGATCCAGGTTCCAGACTCAAGGCTCCTAATCCTTTGATATTTGACCCTAGGTTATAGGAGTGTCTTTTGTTCTAATGAGATGACTCTTGGTAGGCTCTTTCACCAGAAAACCATGCCATGATTATAAGCTTGGAACTTTTCAGCCTCGCCTCCTATCCTTTAGGAGAGGGAGAGAGACTAGAGACTGAGTTAATGATTGATCATGCCTATGTAATGAAACCTTCATGAAAGTCCAAAAAGTACAGGATTCATAGAGCTTCTGGGTTGCTGAACTCACGGAAGTACTAGGAAGGTGGCAGGTCTGGTGAGGAAATGGAAGTTTTATGTGCCTTCATGTAGATTGGACTATGTATCTCTTCGGATGTTCATTTTTATCTATTATATTTTTTATAATAAATGCAAGTTTTGTTAGCTCTCTTAGCAAATTATGGAACCCAAGGAGAGGGTCGTTAGAACACTGATTTGTGGCCAATCAGTACAGATGACAACCTGGGACTTGTGATTGGCATTTGAAGTGAAGATTTGGGAGAGAGTCTTGTAGAACTTGAGGCCTTAGACTTTGGGATCTGAAGTGCCTCCAAGTAAATTGTGTCAGAACTGAACTGAATTTTAGGATAACACCCTGCTGGTGTCAGAAAACTGCGTGAAGGGTGGAAAACCCACACATCTGGGATCAGTTGTGAAAGTAAAGGAGAAACACAGGGAATATTTTTCCTTACACAATTGTAGATAAAATCTACCCAGTGCTTAATTCATAGTAAGAAATGAGTAAAGTTTAGCAATTTGTTCTATGTATAGATTGTTTGGATTTGGAATTAAATAATAGAATTTGGAGTTAAGGATTCATACTAACTTTTCAGCCTGGCCTCCTAAAGAAACACTTTGTTTCTGAACAGATAAAGCCTTTTTCTTAATACTAATTTTCAATTTAATTTGGTAATAGCAGTGATTAGAGGTTATTTAAATGTCTTTACTTTGACATTTAATCTTCAAAAGTCTTTAATTGCTAAGTGTTCTACAAAGAAAAGGAAAAGTCTATCAATTGACTACTTGAAATACATTTCAAAGTTTTCTCTAAAGAATATTTTACTCAAATTTTATCCTTGACTAGTAGTTCAAAGATAAATACAATCTTTTCTTTAATATGAAAATAGAAGAAATGTGGAATTATATTTTTTCACCAAATTGTTTATGGATTTATGAATTTTTTAGGCAATAAATTTGACATTAGGAAAGAATGAGTTTGCCAAATAAATAAATTGTCTAGTATAAATTAATTCTTACCATTTAGGTGTTAAAACTGTGTTTAAAGTCTTTTTTTAGTGGACTCTTGTTAAAATTTATTATTTGCCCAACATCTTATATAGAACATCCTGAAGAGAAAGTAACATTTTATTGATGATTAAACATTAATTACCCTGCTGTATATGTCTATAGTAATATCCTTAGAGACATTTGAAATAAGTTCTTTGATGCTATACTAGGTACCCTCAGGCTTCTCTATTTTAAAAATTTATTATCTGGTTATACCTGGTTTGTTTTAGTTCTTTTTACTGCAAATAAGCTACTGGGTATCACTTCCTTTGACAGTGTGGGCCCAAAGCAGTCATCCTTTTCCTTCTTTCTTATTTGCTGTCCCATTTTGCTCTTGGACACCAAGTTGTGACCTTGAGGTGGTGGCATCTGTTCAGGGAACTTAGAACATATTATTTCTTGGGTCTCACAGGTAATTGCCCTTGCCAGATAATGGATAATATCTCACTTCCCATTTTGTCTGCTTCAAAGTTTGATACAAGATTTTTGTTGTTCTACAGACATGTTGATATTTTTTAAGTAGGATCATACAGAAGTGCAATTAATTGTATTTAATTATCATACTTCATTTTCATTTACTTAATTCACTCAGCAAAACTAGTTATTTCATTTGTAATCTTAATTCTGATTTTTCTTCTGGACAAAATTATGTTCTGTGGATTTTTAGAGTTTGCGGGGATGAGAGAAAACCTTTGGAATTATCTTGAGATGCATGTTTAGTGTGAACATATGTGGAGATTATAGGGAGCAGTAGAAACAATCTTTTTGAGATCTTGAAGAACTAGAGGGTCATTCTATTAAAAAAAAAGCATTAGCAGGTCAGGTCTAATGGAGAAGTGCAATATTGTTAAGAAAATAGCACATAGTTTTGATGAACAGGTAATCTACTTATTTCTTGAGAACCAAATGACCCTTACTCCGTACTTCAGTGCAGTGTATGACATCCTTGGATTATTTTCCCTAAGTAACACAAGTCTTAAGCTGCTGGGAGAAGAGCATCAAGTCTTAGCATACCGGGGGCTCAGAAGAAGACCTATTGCTGCTGAAGGGAATAAAAGTAAAAATTTTTAAATAACACCATCTCTGGGCCAGGGAGAAAAATCAGATCATCTAAGGCCCAGACTATTAGAAATTTTCTACCACTAGAGGAAGGACAGTATCACTGAAAAGGCCCAAACCCTGAAACCCAAGGATACAAGGCTCTCTCTCTCTCTGCCTGCTAAGGCTGAACCAAGACTCTCAAGCCCCTCAACCTGCCACCATGGAGCTAGGAAGCACCGAGTAACTGACAACCGCAGTCTACCACTAAAGGAGTAAGAGCATAGAGAGACTCTCTGAGAGGCAGATGTAGCGTGAAAGCCTAAATAAGCTGGGGATGAAATAATAGAACTGAGGAAAATGCTCCACCAGTTCAACCCCCACCAGAGTATAACCTAACACTAGTGGGGGTTGAAGCCAGAGATACACGGAGAGTAACCATAACAACAGAGCTCAAGCTTAGATCAGCCTTTTCATAACCTGACTCTGTCAAAACCTTCCACGCTAATGACCTACCAGAAGTGTGTCCATTCCCAGGCATAAATACTATTTACCTCATTCTCCACTGTTTTTCACATCCAGTATTCAATTAAAAATCACAAGGCCAAAAAGAAAAAAATAAATACAAGACACACAAAGAGAAGAAAATAAAAACATTCCACTGTCAAGAAACAAGGCAGACCAGGTAATCAGACTCAAATGATCTGTATTTTGGAACTACCAGACAAGGAACTTAAAGTAACTGTGTGATGTTAAAGAGTTTAGTGGAAAGGTTAGTTACATACATACATAAATAAATGCAGAATTATAGGAGAGAGAAACTACAAGAGAGTAAAATAAGTATTCTAGAAAAAACAACAACAACAAGAATGCCTTCAACAAATTCATCAGTATAGTCAATAGATCTGTGGAAAAAGAATTAGGGGCCTTGAAAATAGGTTATTAAAAACTAGTAGAACTTAAACCAAAGTGGGGTGGGATAGGGATTAAAAAACAAACTGAGCATTTAGGAACATTTATATCTGATTGGAATCCCAGAGGAGATATGGAACATTCACCAAAATAGACCATATTCTGGCCCACAAAATAATCCTCAACAAATTTTAAAAATGAGAATCCTAACCAGAATGTTCTCTGACCATAACAAATTAGATATTAGTAAAACAGAAAAATCTGGAAAACACACAAATAATTTGGAAATTAAGTAACACATTTCTAAATAACCCATGAGCTATAGTGGACCTCACAAAGGAAGTTAGGAACTTTTGTATTAAATGAAAATGAAGGACAGTACCTGTAGGATGCTGCTAAAGCAATGCTTAGAGGGAATTTTTATAGCATTACAGATTATGTTAGAAAAGGAAAAGTTTATCAGTTTAATAGTTTAAGCTTGCACTTTAGGAAAAGAAGAGCAAACCAAATTTAAAGCAAACGGAAAAAAGGAAACTTAATAAAAGTCAGAGCAGAAATCAATGGATCTGAAAATAATGAAACCAATGAAACCAAAAGCTCATCCTTTGGAAAGATCAAACTTGGCAAGTGTCTAGCCAGAATAACCAAGGAAAAAGAAGAAACAAATTACCAATATCAGGAAGAAAAATGTGCATAAAGGTCCAAAGACACTAAGATGTAACAATGGAATATTACAAGCAACTCTGTTTTCATATATTTGACAATTTAAGTGAAACAAATTCCTTAAAAGACAAGCATTATCACAGTTCACTCAAGAAGGAATGGATGGCTTTAGTAGTCCTATATCTGTTAAGAAGGTTGAATTTCTTGTTGAAAACCTTCTAACAAAGAAATCTCCAGACCTAGATTGCTTCACTGGTATTTTACCAAAAGAAGAAACAGTATCATCCATCTACAGATTATCCCAGGGAATAAAAGGAATACCTCTCAACTTATTTTAGAAGGCCCAGTACTCTAATAGCCAAAGATACGACCAAAAAAAAGTATGAAAAGAGAGAAACCAATTTTGTCATGAATAAAATGCAGAGATTCTCAGTAAAATACTAGTAAATGAAATCCAGTAATAAGTAAAAAGATAATGCATCATGACCAAGTATAGTTTATCTTGGGAATTCAAGGCTGATTCAGCATTCAAATATCAATCAGTGAAATTCAGCATTATCATTAGACTAAAGAAAAATATTTTAGCCACATTTATGCCATTTATGATTAAAAAAAAAAATGCTTGGTAAACTAGGAATTGAAAGTAACTGCCTCCCTGAGAAACCTAGAGTTAACATTGTACTTTATGGTAAAAGACCAAATGCCTCCCCCTAAGACTGGTAACAGACAAGGGTGTGCCCTCATTACTTCTAGTGAGCATCATGCTGGAGATCCATGCTAGTAAAGTGAGAAGCTTTCAAAAATGCCATTCAAACCAGTTTGGACATTTTTCTTTAAACATTGGAAAAAACCTGGGGACATAGAGGAAGTCTCTGGACACACAGAATGCTATGTACTTGGTTGAGTGTGAAAGCTGCTGACCCTGATCATCTTCCAGTGGGTATTTCTTTGAGAACTTAATCATAATACTTTTTGCTTTACAAAATCTTCAGTTATTATAACTGTAGACAGCATTAAATGTTCCCAACTCTAATGACAGATTAGCTTTGTTGGAAATGTTTTTAAAATAATGATTTCTTTCATAAAATATTCATTTAAAAGTATTTATCTAGAACATGGAAATGAGAAGACAAACTTCTGGTTCTCCAGATTGTCTTGTGTGATAGGTGGTCTGTTTGTTTCCTGTTGGCTGCTATAACACATCAGCACAAATTTAATGGCTTGAACAACACAAATTAATTATCTTAAGTTCTAGAGGTTAGAGGTCCTAAAATGAAGCTTTGGGACTGCATTTCTTCTCTGGGCTATAAGGGAAGAATCCCTTTTCTTGCCCTTCCCAGCTTCTGTAGGCTGCCTGCATCCCTGGGCAGGTGGGTGCAGCTCTCCAACTGCATAGGATCTTGTAGGTTTTCTCTGCTATCACTCTGCTTTTGTGGTCTATCACCTTCTGTATCTGTGATTCCTTCCTCTTACAAGAACCCTTGTTCAAGATGCCCCTGTGGCTCAGTTAGTTAAGAGTCTGCCTTCAGCTCAGGTCATGAGCCCAGGGTCCTGGGATCAAGTCCCACATAGGGCTCCCTGCTCAGCAGGGAATCTGCTTCACCCTCCCCCTCTGCCTGCCACCCCTGCTACTTGGGCGTGTTCTGACAAATGAAGAAAATCTTTAAAAAAATAAAAAGCTCTTATTAATACATTGGGTCCATCCAGGGAGGACAGGATTAGCTCTCCAGTTCAAGATCTTAACTAACTCGTATCTACAAAGGCTCTTTTGGGGGTACATTAGTCAGCGGACCATGGATGGTATCCATGCATATTAAGAATCTCACATAAAGGGGCTCCTGGGTGGCTCAGCGGGTTAAAGCCTCTGCCTTCGGCTCAGGTCATGATCCCAGGGTCCTGGGATTGAGCCCCACATCAGGCTCTCTGCTCAGCAGGGAGCCTGCTTCCCTTCCTCTCTCTGCCTGCCTCTCTGCCTGCCTGTGATCTCTGTCTGTCGAATGAATAAATAAAATCTTTAAAAAAAAAAAAAAAAAGAATCTCACATAAATATGATAATTCATTTGGGATGATATACTTGATGCTGGAGGTTCTCAAGAGTTCAAGCAGCTCATATAAACATGGGAATAGGGGAAGTTCCCAGAGCAACTGATGGTTGAATGGAATCTTGGAGGGTGAGAAGGAATCCATCAGGCAAGAAAGGGTAAGAAGAGTCCAGGCAGAATGCTGTGTGAAAGATACGGCAGAAGCAAAGCGTGTGAGATTTCTGTTTCTCTAATTAGTAGTACTTTGACTTCACTGTAATGGAGCCACACATAAAGTAAGTGGGAGCGGAAGAAAAGGAACATGTAAGTCTGAATGATGGGCAATGGCAAAAGACCTACACCCCCATCTTATTTCATGACTGATCTCCCTCAGTGGTTAGCCTTTTACTTGGTGGTTCAGGGCCTTCTGTTCTCTCTCAGTGTTATCTGTTCATGCCAGGATCTGAGTATGCCAGGATCCGAGGTACATTATTTTCATTGTTAATACCAATTACATTCTTAAGGCACTTGGTTCATAAAAGTAAATGAATCTTTATGAAAATATTTTTCAACCCATATTTGTATTTCAACTTTTTTTTTCTCTGAAAGCCCTTGGTAAATAAATAAATGAGAATATTAGAGGGACATGCAGGGAAGAGAGCTGAAGCAGTGTTGGATCCATCAAACTTACTATTAAAGGCCATGCAGTTGGTGGTTTTGAAAGTAAACCCCATTTAGCCAGTGATTAACAGGAGCAAAAGCAAACCGTGTGAAATTGCTGTTTTTGTAATTAATAGTATTTTGACTCTACTGTAATGGAGATACATATAAAGTGAGAGTGGAAGAGAAGGAACATCTAAATCAGAATAAGGCCCCCCCCTTTTTGTAAGAATAAATGTACCAGTTTTAAGTGTTTTCACTGTTACATAAACAGAGCTGCAGTAAACATCCTTGTAAGTATCATATACATATACACCGGTATAATCTGTGAACACGGTCTGTCAGCCTCTCCTTCTGTAGGTAACAAACAAAACTGCTATCCCCAGGCATTGCTGGGCAACAGAAATTGGGTTGCTCTGTCATAGGATTCTCCTGTGGCCTGGAGCCTGTGCTGGCACAGCTGTACCAACAGATCCTCTTGCTGGAGAGTCACTTCACAGTCTTCCCTATTGAATACAGGTCAGGGCTCTACCTCTCATTTTAACCCAATGTTTCATTCTCCGGTCTGCCCTGAAACTCATGAGAGCAATTCAGTTATTTATCACGTACTGTGCATAATTTGTGTTTTCTACATTCAGTCTGATTTTATTGGTATAGTATTTAGGCATTTTAAACTCTGATAATAACATTTCTGTAAAGAATATTATTTCAACCTATTTTCATTAAAAGAAGGAGTCTTATAGGTAGAATCCAAGTGGGAGTCTCAGCCTGTTGGTTTTATGTTAAAATGAATTGCTATAGTCATCAATCTTGCAATAAAAATTTACATAATAAACATTCTAGACATTGATACTATAATTAAATAGTACTTCAGAATAAATAATTTTGCAAACAGACAGATTTGAGCTTGAATCCCAGCATTGTGGTTTTTCTTTGTAGCCTAAAACAAGTTCTCAGAGTTTCCAAGTATGTTCTTTTATCTATTAAATGAAGATAATAATAGCCTTATAGGTTGAGATTAATATTTATAACATGGTTGGCATATAAGCACATGTTCATAAATCCCAGTAGCTATCATTGTTCTTGGTAATTATTACAAGTTAACCATTTGTAAACTTCATATTTGTATTCTGTGATTTAAAAAATTGATATTGCTTTTAAAATTAAATTTAAAATTTAAGGTTTAAAAAATATTCTGCCTATAAATCAGTGTTTTATATCATGTTTTAAATAAACTAGGTTACTAACAGTTGAGAGGCAGTATAGTGTAGTGGTTACGAACATAGATTCCAGGGACACCTGGGTGGCTCAGTCCATTAAGTGTCGGCACTCAGCCCAGATCATGATCCCAGTGTCCTGGAATCCAGCTCTGCACTGGGCTTCCTGCCAAGCAGACAGCCTGCTTCTCTCTCTCCTGCTGCTGCCCCTGCTTGTGCTCTCTCTTTCTGTCAAATAAATGGATAAAATCTTAAAAAAAAAAAACAAAAAAACATAGATTCTGGGTTCAAATCTCAGCTCCACTATTACCAGGCTGACCTTAGGCAAGTAACTTAAAGGCCCTGTGTACCACTTTACTCAACTTTAAAACAGACTTGAGGGGCACCTGGGTGGCTCAGTCGCTTAAGCCACTGCCTTCGGCTCAGGTCATGATCCCAGGGTCCTGGGATCAAGTCCCACATAGGGCTCTCTGCTCAGCAGGGAGCCTGCTTCTTCCCCTCTCTCTCTCTGCCTGCCTCTCTGCCTACTTGTGGTCTTTGTCTGTCAAACAAATAAATAAAATATTAAAAAAAAAAAAAAAGACATGACACTAGCACATTTCTCCCAGGTGCATTTCTGAAGAAGTAATCAGATAATGCATATAGAAAGTTTAGAAAAGTTGCTGACATAGCACTGTGTGTCAGTTATTGGCATCATCACGATTACTTTGTTAATTATTCTTTGTCACTTTGTTTTAGGTGAATCTTGGAAGCAACCAATACCTTTTCTCTGTCATAGTGGATCCTAAAGAAATGCCCTGCTTCTGTTTGCGCCATGATGTCGATGCCCTACTTTGGCAACCACATTCCAGCAAACAAGAGGATATGTGGGAACACATTGCAACTTTCAATGCTTTAGGTATAAAGCTAGCTCTTTGCAAGTATTTTCCATTCTGTCAAAAATTATGGTCTTTTTTTTAAGTTCATTTTTTTTTTAAATCTGAGTGTGTTTTAATTTTAAACGCTAATACTTTTGGAACAGAACAGTAGAATTAATCTGTTTTTATGCTGGTACGGTAGGTCCACTCGGACTAGAAATCAAAGTGGTTATCTAACCACTTGAATCATTCTAATCAGTCATTTGTTTATTCCAAGTAAACTATTCTGAATTAGAACATGAACAGTGGGTTTCATAATACCCTGCATGGAACTTGTATTTAGGTTTCCTCAGAGTAATCTTCAAAAACATGATAAAATTGCTCTAAGATAATGCACATGAGGAGACATCTTTCATGGAACTTCTATGCAAAAGAGAGCCATTGTAATGAACACATTTAGAGAAATGGCGGTAAGCAGAAACCAAATTTATTCTGTAAGATAAAAGAGAAAATGGTTTTTAAAACTGTCTTAAAATTTTAATCAACATAATTGTAGACTTATGCAATAATTGATTAAATGTCTAAATAATATTATGTGGTAGAAGTTTATATAAATTAAACAGTTATTGCTTTATTGAGTGATTTTAAACTGGCAATAGGAAGTAAAATTATACATTCTGAATATAACCTTAATTATGAGATTTGTCCGTTTTCCTTTATATTTAATAATACAGGCTGCTTAATGGTTAATTCAGACTCCAAATGGATTTTTATGATACAGAACACAAAGTTTTGTTGAAAAATTTAAATTTCTAGCCTCAGTACTACAATTTGCAATTCTGAATCTTTTTTCAGTAAAGAAAGGGGTATCTCATAATTTTTATATGCTCAGATTCTTCATTTGTATCCCTAAATCTGTTATCATAGATGAATTCTACTGTGCTTGAATAGAAGTTAAATCATTACATTAGATACGTAGTCTTGAGATATTAGATACATTTAATTATCTCAGGGTTAGCCTGGAGAGCTAATTTTAAAACACTCAAATAGGTATCTACATCCCCTTCACTTTTTCCCCCTCAAACCCTGCTTAATATTAAAAACCGGTATTGAAAGGTGTCTGGGTGGCTCAGGTGGTTAAGTGTCCGGCTCTTGATTTCAGCTCAAGTCAGGATCTCAGGGTCATGGGATCGAGCTCAATGTGGGTCTCAGTGTAGCATCTGCTTGAGATTCTCCCCCTTCCCCTCCTCCCTCCCCCCTATTTGTATGCACACGCTTTCTCTCTCAAATAAATAACAAAAATAAATAAAAATCTTATAAAAACAGTAGTCATGCTCAGTTGTTCCTTTGTTCATTATTTGGTGAGATCTCAATTTACATTAGTGTCCCATTTTTTATTTTTATTTCACATGTTATGACATTTAGTAACTGTGTTCCAATTTGAAAATCCTAATTTATATTTTAGAACATAAATGCCCTTTAACCCCTAAAGATTTTCTTAAAAGACAAGATTTTTTTTCAAAGTTTGGCTTCAAGGGATGTCCTAATTGAGTTTTTAAAATTAGATACTTGAATTTTCATTCTAGCTTTTAGTTATCTCCAGATTCTACTTCTGGAAGCTGAAGTACAACAGAATCCTATTAAACTGTTGGTACTGGTGTGTAAAAAAACCACTAACATTACAGAAATAATAAGAGAATGCATTGTCATATTAGCATTTTCAGGCTTGGGGCCTATATTATGGACACACTCCAGAAATTACAGAGGTATTCTATAATTTTATCTCATTTATTTGATAAAAAAAGAATTCTGTAGTGCTACATCTGTGATTGATGAGCCTAATTATTTTTTTTTTTAAAGATTTGAGAGAGAGAGTACGAGGGAGCACAAGCAGGGGGAGGGGCAGACAGAGAGGGAGAGACTCTCAAGCAGGCTTCACACCCAGTGAATAGCCAGTTGCTCAGCCCAGCCCCACAACCTTGAGATTATGACCCGAGCTGAAATCAAGAGTCTGATGCTTAACAGATTATTAAATTGGCATTTAAAGATAGTTTGACATGTTTTCAATTCTATTGATTTTAAATTTTTAGTGTTTTAATTATTCATGGAAGTAATAAGGAACTATGTCTTATTTCTCTTAAAGAGGTAAAACCCTACCTATTTTGTTCCTTAGGAATTAAAGCTATTTTTGCAGCAGTTGGGAGAAACTGATTATGGCTAATCATTAATGGTTCAGAATTCAACCACTGTTGAGTATTTGTGGTGTATATGTTATTGAGGCATTTTAATTTGTAGTAAAAACTATGAAATATTAAATGCTTAATCACATTTTTCTTTTTTTTTAATACATAGGGTTTTCATCTGTTTGTCTCTTATTTCTTGCCAGGCTATGTCCAAGCATCAAAGAGAGACAAAAAATTTTTTGCCTGTGCTCCCAATTACTCTTATGCAGCCCTCTGCGAGTGCCTTCGCCGAGTATTCATCTACCGCCAGCCCACTCCCATGTCCACTGTACTGTACAACAGAAAGGAAGGCAGGCAAGTAGGACAGGTTGCTAAGCAGCAGGTAGCAAGCCTAGAAACCAACGATCCTATTTTAGGCTTTCAAGCAACAAATGAGAGATTATTTGTTCTCACTACCAAAAACCTCTTTTTAATAAAAGTAAATACAGAGAATTGATTACCCCAACATGTTGGCTTCTCTGTAGTGGAAAAGTATTCAGTGATAGCCAGAAGGATGGTAGTTATACTATAACCTGTTAAGTTTTACTATGTTAAATAAAATTATCTTGTATGAATTTTTTATTTTTTAAAGGATATTGGAAATATATTCAAGAGATTATGATTCTATAGAAGTTATGGGGGAAAAACTGCAAATTTAAAGGAAATTGGCTTCTATAAAAAAAGTAAAGAAAGTATTAGTATGTATAATTTTTTTAAAAAACCGGCTGTGGAATTTCATCTTTTATATGAAAGATGTACAACTCAGTGTTTAAAAATAAAAATATTTATCATGTACTCCTTGTTCATTGATACAGTTTCCTCATTCTGTGCCTATAGAATTTTTGGAGAATAGTTAAATTGCTGATTCTTGTAAATACTTATTTAAGTGGACTAAATAGCTGAAGTTGAGGGGGAATACAACCAACGTACAGCAGGTCCAGTATGGGTACGGTTTGCTGAAGACTAAGATTCTTGTTTTCAGATTATTTAATTTTTTCCATAAATGCAAACAAAGAGAAATGATAAGATTCTACAAAGTGTAGCTCTTATGCATTGCTCTACAACAGACCATCTCAGAACTCAGTGATTTAAAACAAGGACAGTTGAAAATCCTAGATTCACTGATTGGGCCATCTCTGTTCTTTCTACATGGCAGAACAAAGGAACTGGTGGGTGCCATTTCTCTCGCCTGCGCCCAGCCTAGATACACAGACACCAGCAGGAACCAGCCCAGCTTGAACACTCTCCACCGAGCTTGCTAACAGTATGCCCCAGCCCTGCGGACTCAAGCAGATCTTCCCCCGTCTCAAACTCCTCTCACAGCAAACCAGCACTGACCTTGCTAACACTGCACGCCCAATCCCTGTATTCTGTGGACTTCTTCCAACACACCCTTGAAAGGAGTCCGTCCAAAGAGGTGCCACAAACATGGCAGTGTGCAAGCAGCCCTGATGGGGCAGCACCACCCCAAAGTGACTCCTGCCCAGGGAGTGGGGGAGATAACCACCACCACACCGGTCCTGACTGCAGTCCCAGCATTGGGGCAGGGGCAGATGTCTGGTCTCACCCAACAGTGAAAACTTCTTGGACAAAACAGGGAAGTGCCCTGCAGTTATGCTACTGCGGCTCTGGCAAACACCTGTTCTGATCCAACTAAAGCCCAAGACAGTCCCAGACTGCACAACTAACACAGGGACCAAACCCTGCCACAAAAGGCAAAGAGAACCATTGCAGATGACTGGACTGAAAGTAAATGAAGCCCAGCCACAACACTAGGGTGCATTCAACACACAGGAGACACCCCTGAGCTGCCAGGTTCTACTGTCAGGCAAGAAAAATAAAAGGCATCCAGATTTAAAAAGAAGTAAATCTGTCTTTATCCACAGGAAAAATGATAATTTGTGTTGAAAATCCTTTGGAACTTACTTGAAATTAAAACAAAGTACTAGAACTGTTACCAGAGTTGCAGCAGACAACATCAATATACAAAATTCAACTATTTCTGTATACTAGCAACCAACAATCAGAAACTGATGTAAAAATAATAGCATTTATAGTAGCATTGTGTTCATGAATCAGAACAGTTAAGTGGCAAGATGTTTTCCCAGGTTTAACTATAAATGTGATGCAAATCAACCAATCTTAACATGCTTTTTTCCTTCTTAGTAAAGTATGGTAGTACAAAGGACCTAGAATACCAAAAAGAATAAAAGGTCTTATACCAACAGATTTTAAGGCTATTAAGCTATTTAAAAAAAAAGGGCTATTTAGGTATAGTAATCAAGACGATGGACAATGTGGTATTGACATCAAGACAGACAAAAGTGATTGATAAAATGGAGAATACAGGTACAGATGTAGATGTATGGACATATATGGTCAATTGAATTTAGACAAAAATATGAAGGCAATTCAGTGGAGAAAGGATAACTTCTTCCCAAAAAATGATGTTGGAACATTTGGATATCCATTTTTACCTTTTTATTAGACTGAATAATGGTCAACCAAAGATATCAGGTACTAATCCCTGAAACCTATAAATGTTACCAAATAAAAAATGAATAAGTATCTTACATGGAGAAATTATCCTGAATTAATCTAGGTGGACCCAAAATTCAGTTACAGTGTCTTTATAAGAAAGAGGCAGAGAAGAGATTATGTCAAGATGGATGTAGAAATTAGAATGATGTCCACAAGCTAAGTATTCTGGCAGCCACCAGAAGCTAGAAGAGGCAAATAACAGATTCTCCTCCAGAACACGCAGAGGGAATATGGTCTTCGTGACACACTGATTTTTAATTTCCGACCTCAGTACTATGAGAGAATATATTTCTATCATTTTAAGTCACCATTTTTGTGATAATTTTTTATAGTAGCCAATTTTGGATCCTAGATCTAAAATGTAAAACTTTGAAACTTCTAGAAGGTAACATAAAAGAAAACCTTTGTAAGCTGGGGCTAGGCAAAGGTTTCTGGATTAGCACACCAAAAAGCAAGATGCACTGAAGAGAAAATTGATGAACTGAACTTCAGGAAATTATGTTCTTGGTTAGAGAGTCTTAGAATGAAAGACAAGCCACAGACTGGAAGAAACTTCTGCAAGTCTCTTATCTGGTAAAGGATTCGTATCTAAAATATAAATATATATAGAACCCAAACTCATCAAAACTCAGCAAGAAAATAATCAAATGAATAAAATGTCTTTACTGGACCAAAGTATTAAACAAACATCACATCAAAGGAGATAATATGAGTGTTAAGTACATGGAAAATATGCTCAACATTATTAGTCATTCAGATATCAAAAAATGAAAGCATAATAAGACATGACTACATAGGTATTGAAATACTTCAAATTTAAGACTGACCATACCTAGTGTTGGCAAGGATGGGGAACAACTGGAACTCTCATGATTGGAATGTGGATGATTAGATGATTAGAATTGTGGAATGGTAGAATCACTTTGGAAAATGGGCAGTTTTCTAGAATATTAAATATATATTTACCTTATAACTAAAACATTTCAGTACCCATACTCTTACCCAAGAAAAATGAAAGTATATGTCCATGCAAAGACTTGCACATAGCCACATTTTTTGTAATAGTTAACCTGAGAACAAGCCAAATGACCATCACGGATGAAAAAGTCCACTGGGAGATATCCATGCCATGGTCATGACAATAAACAATAAACTATTGATAATAACCGATATGAATGAATCACAAATAATTATGCTGAGTAAAACAAGCTGAAATATGAACTGAATTACTTAATTCAGATAAAATTCTAGAAAGTGCCAATAAATTTATATTGATAGGAAAACAGATCGGTGGTTGCTGAGTGGGAGGGGTTGAAGGGAGATGATAAAGGATCATAAGGAAACATTTTGAGGTAATGGTTGTGTTCATTGCCCTAATTGTGATAGTTTTATAACTGTATACATAAGTCAAACTTTATTCAACAGTGTGCTTTAAATGTGCAGTTTATGTCTGATTACTCCATAATGCTATTAAAATTTTTATCTAAGAAAAAAAATTTTTATCTAAGGATTAGGTATTGAATTTTATCAATTCTTTCTACTATTTGTAATCATCTTTTACTATCATCTTACTATATTTCTGCTTTTACTAGTAACTTGTATTAAAATGGCATTTTAGGGGCTCCTGGGTGGCTCAATGGGTTAAGCCTCTGCCTTCGGCTCAGGTTCTGATCTCAGGGTCCTGGGATCAAGTCCCGCATCAGGCTCTCTGCTCAGCAGGGAGCCTGCTTCCCTCTCTCTCTCTGCCTGCCTCTCTGCCTACTTGTGATCTCTCTCTATCAAATAAATAAATAAAATCTTAAAAAAAAAACTAAAAAAAATAAAATGGCATTTTAATACACATTTTCTGTATATTTTGGGCATCAGCATCCATTCCCTTTATTTTGGCAGCTATACCATAAATTCTTTCTGAAAGCGTGTATTTGTGTGTTACTGAATCCAGCCTTGGCACCATCACTTAAAGCTAAGCCAGTCAGTTCTTTGCATTGCTTTGGATATGGTGATTGGTTCATAAATGGGAACTGGACCCATTTAGAACCAACGATGTATGATGAGTATTTGCTGTGATTTCTGGAAAAAAGCCGTGCTACTGGATGTGAGATTGAAGGAATATTTAAAAAAAAAAAAAAAATGTCACTCTAGTAAGGTGAGAACCTCTCAAAATATGAACCCAATAGAAGGATGGAGCTTAGAGGCTGTAAGAGAGAAAACAGCTTGATCTACCTAGCAGTGCTTAAAGCTAGATCTATTCTTCAACGTTTGGGTAACATGAATCATTATCTTTTTGTCTGAGTCTTTTGGTCAAAAGAAGCCTGAATCCGTGATGAAAAATTCTTTTTTTTTTTTTTAAAGATTTTATTTATTTATTTGACAGAGATCACAAGCAGGCAGAGAGGCAGGCAGAGAGAGAGGAGGAAGCAGTTTCCCTGCTGAGCAGAGAGCCCGATGCGGGGCTCGATCCCAGGACACTGAGATCATGACCTGAGCCGAAGGCAGCGGCTTAACCCACTGAGCCACCCAGGTGCCCCGATGAAAAATTGTTTTAATGAGTAACTTATGCTCTTCACATTGAGACTTTATGCCAGACATTTATATCTGAATTTATGGATGATAGTTAAATTATGTTTTTATCAAGAGCAGCAGTAAATAAGGGTTTATAAATAAGTTACAGTGCCTTTTAAAAGGGGAACATTTTTCCACTTCAAAATAGATTTGCTACCTCCTAAAAAAAAGTTTGTTTATGAAAATAAATTTAGAAAATAACTTCTTTGTTTTGGTAGCTATGCCATAAATTCTTTCCGAAACCACATATGTGTGTGTTACTGACTCCATCCTTGGCACGAGCACTTAAAGCTAAGTCAGTCAGTACTTTTCATTGTTCTGGATGTGGTGATTGGTTCATAAATGGGATCCGGACCCATTTAGAACGATTGATTCTCAGAGGGAAGAGAAAAGATTTAGGAGATGTTTCAGTTTTGAAACTGTATTTTCTGACTTTGCCATTTTTCCATGTGCCCACACTACAGATAACTCTATAAATGGAGGAAAAATCTGTAGCATATTGTATTTTTAAGCCATTTAAATTTTTTCTACTTCTATAATTATTTTTTTTTAAGTTTGAGATTCATTTTAATGCTTGCTGAAATAGCTAACACAGATATTTTTTCTCTTATTTCTGGAAAACATGGTACCAGGAGAATATTGAAGAAGATTGAGTATATTCTTGACTTTAAAACAAATATTGCTCCCTTGCTGGCCATGTGTATTTACCCCAGGAAAAAGAAGGTTTGGCATGCAACATTAATTCAGTCATTGAAATTATGGAATGAAGAACACTCAAAGAAATACTGTTCTTCTGTAGTCCTTTACTCAATAGCACATACGTATTCAGTGTTTACCTCACTAGAGGAAACAAGAGAAGGATGAGGATATCTTAATGGAAGTACAGGGTAATGAAAGTATGAAATGTATTCTCTAACATTGGTATAATCAGTGCTGTTGGGGGTTTGTTACTGGTGCTTCAGGAACCCAGCTGGAATCAGGTAGGAGGAAAAACAACTGAGAAATCAAGAACATCAAACAAAATGGAAAGCTGCGTTGGAAAACAGCCTGGCAGTTCTCAAAAGGTTAAGCATAGAATTACCATAGGACCCACTCATCCCAAGCTTGGGTATATACCCAAGAGAAATAAATGCCAGTACATGAATTTTCATAGTAGCATCATGGTAGCCAAAAATATAAAGAAATGGATAGGTGGATGAATATGGACTATATCCTTACAATGGGATATTATTTGGCAATAAAAAGGAGCAAAGTACTAATACCTACTACACATGTATGAACTTCGAAAACATGCCAGGTTTTGGTGTAATTTCGCTAAATGCCAAGATCTCCAAGTTTTAATTTGTTAAATGAACATGATTTAGGAAGTTAGATTTTCCTCAATTCTTACTCTTTAAAATAGGGACAATACTACATTCCCCACGGAGTTGTGAGGTTTATAGGTTATATAGAGTGCCTAATTATCCATACATGCTAATTCCCTCGAAAGGCTTTATAGTGTCTTAAAGAATATAGAACTGGGCGCCTGGGTGGCTCAGTGGGTTAAACCACTGCCTTCGGCTCAGGTCATGATCTCACGGTCCTGGGATCGAGTCCCGCATCGGGCTCTCTGCTCAGCAGGGAGCCTGTTTCCCTCTCTCTCTCTGCCTGCCTCTCCATCTACTTGTGATCTCTCTGTCAAATAAATAAAATCTTTAAAAAAAAAAAAGAATATAGAACTGATAAATAAAAAATAATTGCTACAGCATGATGTTGGATTTCACATGAGTCTGCCCCGCCCACTGTCCGTAATTGGCTTCTAAAGCTCACAGAAAGAGAATGAAGGTTGCTAAGCATGCTACTTCTAGGCTTGGGGAACCAACTATTGTTGAGGGTGCCAGGGCTTGCTGAGAGGCCAGTGTCCACAGGACTTCTACTGCCAGCATTCACAGTCCTACTACCTTCAGGTAATTTTTGAGGACTGAGATGAGAGAAATTTCCCACTTGAAGAAGGGAGAGGGAGGGAGTTTTCCGCCCCAAAGAGATGCTGAAAATTTCTTGTAAAGCATGTAGGAGTCAAAGAAGGAACTGCATTTGTTTCCTAGTCAGATTTCTGCTTAGCTCTTGGGCTTTCCCACCCACACTTTGCTACAGAGTAGGGTAAAGAACGGTGTGGACAGATGGTCTGGTAGTGGGATACCAGTAAGGAAAATGCACAAGGACCCTGAACTGAGTTCCTGATGCCTGAGATCTACAGAGACAGTTCTTTTCATGGCTGCAGGTACCAGTGTTAGGAGTAAAGAGGATCCATGAGATTGGAAGCCAGAGATTCTCCAAGTGACAATGACATGCTATATCTGAGGGCAGCTGCAAAGTGGGTGCAGCTATATGGGAGTAAAGTAGACTATGTAACTGGGTCTCACAGGGTTAACTGTAAAAACCAGAAAGTGTAATTCCGAAAGTCTTAGGGATGGGGGGAGGCAGAAGGAAGTTGGCTAGACATCTGCAGTTTAATAATAGCAGTAGACTGGGATATGGTGGTTCGGCATCTGACTACTGCAACCAGACTGGTTAGATTCATAGACTCAGGATTAGAGGCAGCTTGTAGAAGGAATACATGGGTCTTCAATTTGGGAAATCCTGTGTTAAAGGTCCAACCTTTTACATATCTTTAAAGACTTTGTGCAAGTTAAAGGATAGGAAATTCTTTCAAAAACAACAAACAAAACTCCTTGGGATCTTGAAATAGAAGACAGTCTAACAACACTGTCTTAAATTCATATACTTATCAAAATGATAGGTTGGAATCTTTGCCTTAAAGTACATAAGAGCCACAGGCATTTCAAAATTCTATTTCTTAAGGGTAACAACAATATTACAGCTAATAGGGAAAAAGCACCTACTATGTACCAGTCCCTGTTCTAGTACTTTACATATTAACTCTTTTCTCATAACAATTCTATTATTATTCCACTGAAGAGGAAACTAAGACACAGAATTTAAGTAACCTGCCTTAGTTATACAACAGTAAATGGCAGAGCCTGGCTTTGAACCAAAACAGTATGAACTCTAGGGAGTTCTTAACCACTTTAAAAATCTGCTTTACAGATACAAACGTAGTGATCCGAAGGGGCACGTGCACCCGAATGTTTATAGCAGCAGTGTCTACAATAGCCAAACTATGGAAAGAACCTAGATGTCCATCAACAGACGAATGGATAAAGAAGAAGTGGTATATATACACAATGGAATACTATGCAGCCATCAAAAGAAATGAAATCTTGCCATTTGCGACGACGTGGATGGAACTAGAGGGTATCATGCTTAGCGAAATAAGTCAATCGGAGAAAGACAACTATCATATGATCTCCCTGATATGAGGGAGAGGAGATGCAACATGGGGGGTTAAGGGGGTAGGAGAAGACTAAATGAAACAAGATGGGATTGGGAGGGAGACAAACCATAAGTGACTCTTAATCTCACAAAACAAACTGAGGGTTGATGGGGGGAAGGGGGTTGGGAGAGGCGGGGTGGGGTTTTGGACATTGGGGAAGGTATGTGCTATGGTGAGTGCTGTGAAGTGTGTAAACCTGGCGATTCACAGACCTGTACCCCTGGGGATAAAAATATATGTTTATAAAAAATAAAATTAAAATTAAAAAAAAAAGAAAAAAAAAGGAAAAAAAAATCTGCTTTACATGCATGCGTAGTGACTTGTCCACATACTCCCTGATGATGGTGGTGGTGATTTCTTGTCATACAGGTGCCAAGTCTTTAAGATTTTAACCAGATGGAGTTTTGGGCACAATTATATTTCTCAATCATTGCTTTTCTTTTACTGTGTGGCTAACTTTTCCTGTGGCTGTCAGTATTTAATATCTTCAGAGAGAGAGGCTTTGGGAAAGTAATTAAAAATATTTAAGTCAATGAAAAAATTTGGTTTATGATTTTAGAAACTCATGATTTCACCCCATGCTTGTTGGGATGGGTCTAGATAATTTCAATTGTTGTTTCCATGGTACTGCTTTTGAATTTCTTCCAAAGTGCATGACTTTTAATGGTTTCCCCGGTGATCTATCAAATGGTTGACCCCAGCTGTATGATAAATCCTAATTATGCCTAAAAGGATTTTAGTATGATGAGAAGAAAAACTACTATTCAACTGTTTCTGAATAACCTTCCTTGAGCAATGCTTTTTTTTTTAAGATTTTATTTATTTATTTGACAGAGATCACAAGTAGGCCGAGAGGCAGGCAGAGAGAGGGGGAAGCAGGCTCCCTGCTGAGCAAAGAGCCCCATGCGGGGCTCAATCCCAGGACCCTGAGATCATGACCTGAGCCGAAGGCAGAGGCTTATAACCCACTGAGCCACCAAGGCACCCCTGAGCAATTTTTTTTTAAATTAGCATATAATGTATTATTTGTTTCAGGGGTACAGGTCTGTGATTCATCAGTCTTACACAATTCACAGTGTTCACCATAGCACATACCCTCCCTAATGTTTATCACCCAGCCACCCTATTCCTCCCACCCTCCCTCTACTCCAGCAATCCTCAGTTTGTTTCCTGAGATTAAGAGTCACTTATAGTTTGTCTCCCTCTCTGGTTTCATCTTGTTTCATTTTTCCCTCCCTTCCCCTATGATCCTCTGTCTTGTTTCTCAAATTCCTCATATCAGTGAGATCATAGGATAATTGCCTTTCTCTGATTGACTTATTTATTTAGCATAATACCCTCTATTTCCATCCACGTCATTGCAAATGGCAAGATTTCTTTTTTTTTTTGATGGCTGCATAATATTCTTTTGTGTATATATATATATATATATATATATATATACACACACACCACATCTTCCTTATCCATTCATCTGTTGATTGGTTCTAGGCTCTTTCCATAGTTTGACTATTGTGGACTCTGCTGCTATAAACATTGGGGTGCATGTGCCCCTTCGGATCACTATGTATCTTTGGGATAAAAACCCAGTAGTGCAATTGCTGGGTCATAGGGTAGCTCGATTTTCAACTTTTTGAGGAACTTCCATGGTGTTTTCCAGAGTGGCTTCACCAGCTTACATTCCCACCAACAGTGTAGGAGGGTTTCCCTTTCTCCTTCAGCAATGCTTCTTGCACAGTCTTTTTTGACTCTTTTTTCCAAGTTTTGGCTCTCCCCCTCCCCTTTTTTAAAACCTTCCCTAAGTGTTTTAGTTTTCAAGGGATCATTTCAACCTGTGCTGACCTTTGGGCTAAACGTACTTGTTTACTTACCCAAAGACCATGTTTTACAAAGACAGGAGCCAGCTAAGCTCCCTGATTTACTCAGCGTCCATGAATCATTATGACAAAGCAGGAAAGCCTGTTGACCTCTTTGCCAAGTCTGCCCACTGTGGAGCTAGATGCAATGACAGATTTTTGAAAGGAGTGAACTTCTTTGTAGGGAATTAACTAGTGGCTTATACTGCATTCCTGGTAGGACTCTGGAATGATGACTCCTAAGAGTTGACTCATTGTAGAGAGTTAAAAAGCCATCTGTCCCTTAGCAAATGTTCTCACTTTGTTGTTAACCAGTATTGATCCTAGATCTGAAGGCAAGTAGTACCAACTTTCCAAACTGATGTGAAATTAGAAACTGCAGTCAGTTCATGGTCATCAAAAACTAAAAATAATGGGTTGAGTTGGAAATGTTGCTTTTAATAAGGAAATTCAACATTGCCATAGCAATTTTAATGGTTCAAAAAGAAGATTTTGGCAATGTACTCCTTAATTTTCTCCAAGAATTTTATTTAAAACCAAACTAAAAAACTATTATATATTAATATCATTATTCTGCTTTCACCTTCACCCAGATAGAAATAATGTGCTGAAAGATAGCATTTTCTAGATAGTGCTGCCAAGCTGGTTTTGCCTATCTGGAGTACAGAGTCTTAATTACAAAAGGCATCCTAGAGTGATTAACTTGGTAGATTAGTATCCTAATACAACAAATTACTATCTATCACAAATTTGGTGGCTTAAGACAACACAGACTTATCTTAGCAATTTTGGAAGTCACAAGTCCCAAACTGGTCTCACTGGGCTAAAACCAACCTGTACAGGAAGATTTGTTTCCTTGACTTCCAGCTTCAAGAAGCTGCCTGCTTCCTTTGGCATATGGTCCTTTTCCATCTTCAAAGCCAACAAAGGTGGTGTAATTTTTTAAGCTGCATTACTCTGACAGTATTATACTTGTGCCTCCTTCTACTTTTGGGACCCTTTTGATTATATTGGGTCCACCCAGATAATACAGGATAATCTCCCTATCTTAAAGTCAGTTGATTAATAACCTTATTTCTGTCTACAACCATAATATTTCTTTGCCTTATAATGTAACATATTCAGGTTCTGGGGATTAGGAGGTAGGATATCTTGTGGGGGGTCATTTTTCTACCTGCTACAGCCATCTAATAGCCTGTTATCTAGAACAATGGATTTTTATGTCAATATAGGTTGAAGCCTTAATTTTTATGTTATTATTTACTATTGTTATCAAGATACACATGCATATATATAACATACATATATTAGGCCTAAAAGGGTTTATTAGTTTGGTGTGTGTATATATATATCCTGAAAACAATCTCTATCTTAAGTCCTATTCGAAATAAGAAAATGTATAAACACACACCATATGTGAAATGCATATACAAATAGTAATAAAAACCTAAGGTCATGCTCAAATAGGAAGATAGATTAAGCACATTCAGAAAAATTTCTGGAAGAAAGAAATTAGTGGACTGATGAAGCAGGTAGAGAAAATGATACCTATAACCCTATGAAGGGGGATAGTGAGAATATAGGAAGCACCCTGTAGAAGTTCTGGGCTCATATTTGATTGGGTGGGAAAGTGAACAGAGGCTAGAATCAGAGGGATTAATTAAATGACTCTGTATGGGCCAACTGTACCTGTAGATTTCCTTAGTCTATTCTGCCCTGCTCATGGAGAAGCAGATGGCATTTTCCAAGGCAAAACATTTGTTGTCTTCCCACAACTGCCCACCCCCACCTTTTTTTTTTTTTTAAGAAAAAAAAAATCTGATTATTTGGAAAAAGCTAAGACTTATGGTGAAGATTTTGGAGCTTCTAAGAAAAGTTTTTCCTCATTTTAGAGTTTGGGCAGATTTGTAGGCTCACAAATAGTTCTGTTGGCTCACAGTGAAGTAGATTATATTTATTGACATACCCTGAATTTCCTCAGTAGAGTTCTCTTTTTTTTTTTTATACTGGAGAGGGACCTGGCCAGAAAAGAGGCCATGATACTCAGTCTCACAGAATACCAACAGTGACAATCTGCCCATTTGTTTTAAACAACAAATGATAACTTACAGTGGGGTTTCACCATTTACAGGATTTCCCACAACTGAAGAGAAAAGGAGTTTTCAAGCTAAAAGGACCAGCCTACTGTCCAGGAAAATAATTGTCAAAAGACACACCTAGAGAGTATCATGAAATTTCACAATACTAAGATTAAAAGATGATCCTAAAATCTTCAAAGCAAAAAAAAACAAACCACAAAGAATCATGCTGACATAAGATTCTTCTCCCCCCACCCAGCTGTCCTGGAGAATAGAAAATAATGGCACAATAAATAGAAATTTCTGTCACAAAATTATTTTCAATCCAGAAATTTGTATCTAACAAATTATCAATTTAGTGTGAGGGCAGAATATATTTTTCCTACATAGGAGTTCTAGGAAAGTTGAATATGTTCTTATTAAGGATATAGCCCAATAAAATGAGAGAATAAACCAAGAATATGAAATATTAAAAATAATGGGATCAAACAAAGTGATAAGAAGGGACTAATTAACTCTTGAGTGGTTAGGACCCCATCCAGTTAGGAAGAAAAGGACAGAGGGCTCTAAGAGGGAGAGCTCTACAGTATAAAACCAATATTTGAAAAAACTCAGAGTATGCTAAATACAAATGAACCAAGAGAAAAATTGCAAATAGAATCACTGACAAAAAAAAAAAAAAAAAAAGTTGGAGAAGTCATGCTAAGTGATACATGGCATGAAGTTAAATGTGTTAACCTTAATTTTCTCTTCAGGAAGCATTGGGTCAAGTTATTGTATGCACAGAGGAGGAAATGCAACCCAAACAGATTATTTGGACTTTTAATGAGCACTGCTTATGTAATCATAAATATCGAAATGTTTTGTACTGGAAGTTTAATTTTTAGAGTCAACCTAAAGATACAACCAAGAAGTCCTGCAATGATTGCCAGAAATAATGTAAATATTAACCTCGGAGCTGCAGAGGGTGACATAGAGAAGGGAAATGGGAGAGCTGAGAAAGAGCATGCGTGTCAATCTTCTTGTCTCACAAAGTGGGATTCAGAAAGAGAGAATGTTAAAAGTATCCAGAGTATGCTACTTAAATGATCAAGGCAGTCAACAGGACAATTAAAAAAAACAAAAACAAAAACATGGATATCACACTTAGGGAGGAAGAATGTAACAAAGGCTATTGGTGTACTACGTAGATCCCTACAGCTACGCCCCAGGCCAACAGAGCCAACTCCTGCACAGATTGGCCTGAGGGTCTCCTGTGTCTCTTTCTCTCTGCTAGAATGGGCTTGGCCTATAAGACGGACAGGCCCGAAGTGCTCAGAAGATGGCCCAGAAATAACCTTCAAACAATGAGGATGAGTGTTTGCAATTAGGGAGACAACTTTGAGTTGTCTTTTTTACAGGGTCCCCAGAAATATTTAACTCAGTTGTCCACAGAGATAACTCACCCATTAACCTACCATCCATTGGCTTTTCTCTCTTCTGTGTTATCCTTCCTCACTCTCTCACTGTGCTTCCCAGAATTGCCTTCCCAGATAAACGATTTGTACATAAATCCATGTCTCAGGGGCTGTTTTTGGTGGGAACCAAACTAAGCTATAAAAGGTGAGTCAAGGGCGCCTGGGTGGCTCAGTGGGTTAAGCCGCTGCCTTCGGCTCAGGTCATGATCTCAGGGTCCTGGGATCGAGTCCCACATCGGGCTCTCTGCTCAGCAAGAAGCCTGCTTCCCTCTCTCTCTCTCTCTGCCTGCCTCTCCGTCTACTTGTGATCTCTCTCTGTCAAATAAATAAATAAAATCTTAAAAAAAAAAAAAAAAAAGGTGAGTCAAATCCCCTCCCCCCACACACACACACCAAGGAGCTAATACATATTGTCTAAATTTGGTAAAATGAGAAATGACAGTTTGAACATGCTATGGAATTATGGTGAAAACCATAACAGAAATATTAAGAGTTTCTTTCTGATGGAGGGTTAGATTGGATGGCAGACTTTGCTTCTCCTATATAAGTGGCAAAAGACATGAACAGACTACTTATAAAAGAAAAGGCTAAACTTGTATAAAATTTTCCTCAGCCTCCCTAGTAATTAAAACGAGATGAATCCTTTTTTCACTTATCAGTGAAAGTGAAAGTTATTAGGAAGTTTAAAAACTTGATAACCAGGTTTACATAGGTAACAAGAGTGAAATGGAATGAGGACCACCAGACGGATTTTAAACTTACATAAGCATCCTGAAAAACTGATTTAGAGATTTGGTTAAGAGCCTTAATATATATCATACCTTCTATACTTTCATTTTTTGAGGAAACAATTCCAGAAGAGGAAAAAAAATTCAAATGTTTACCCATAAAGATGTTCATTGCATTGTTATTTACAATAGTGAAAAACTGAAAATGAATACTCAAGATTAGGGGAATTATAAGTATATTAACCTATATTTATATAATAAAAATACTACAAAGACATTAAATATGATTTTGGAGAGCTTTTATTCACATAGGAAAATGCTTATGGCCTCAAGTGAGATGAAGAGGGCAGAATATAAAACTAGATACGGTTTACTACTTCAAATATCTAAAACTTTATCTACTTAAAAAGACAAAAGAAATTCACAGAAAATTTTATGTATTATGGTAAAATTCTAGCTGGCATCAGACTATTAAAAAATTCTATTAGGAATTATCATAATAAAACATTTGGAGTGAAGCTGAATAATTGAGATGTGAAGGCAACAGATAATGATGAATAAATCTCCATGTATGGGGAAAATGCATTAATTTTTTTTTTTTTGTAATGCTACTGAGAAGAAGAGAGAGAACAAAAGATGTAGGAGATGGGAGAGAATGAAATTATGGTGAAAGGCCATGAGGTGTGCAACATGGTTTTGCTCAGGACCTAGCCTTCATTAAAGCTTTAGTGCAGTCCTCTAGACTCACAAATTTGTATGGAGGCTATTCATAGAAGAGGGTGTCCTGTTGTGTGCTTTGCTCATGGTATGGTAGAGGTAAAATGCAAGGATGTTGGGTCCCCATTGCAGCAGCAGTGGGAATAATGTAAACTTCCTAGGAATTAGCTAATGTCTTTGGAGGGGTTGTGTACAGTTCTGCTTTCCATAAGTGATGGGTTCAGAAGTGGAGGTTCAGGAATTTTCACTTATATTTGAATCACCAGCATTATATCTACATTAAAAACTATTTTAAGCAAGGACCTTATAAGAGACAGAAGCATGTGGAAGGGTTTGAGCTGCATGAACCAGGTGCCATCTGGGACCTGGAGGTCGAACTAGAACTTAAACGCCACTGACACACATCCTCTGGTTCTCTGGTTAGTTTATCAGATTCATTCTCTCCTGATGTTCACTGGATTTCTCTGCTTGCTATAAGGTGACTGGCAACACCTTGGAGTATTATATTCTAACAGCTTTATGACTAGCTTCAGTTGGAAAAAACCAGCAATGAATGGGGGGTGCCTGGGTGGCTCAGTGGGTTAAAGCCTCTGCCTTCGGCTCAGGTCATGATCCCAGGGTCCTGGGATCGAGTCCCACATCGGGCTCCCTGCTCAGTGGGGAGCCTGCTTCCCTTCTCTCTCTCTGCCTGCCTGTCTACTTGTGATCCCTCTGTCAAATAAATAAATAAATAAAATCTAATTAAAAAAAAAAAAAAAAACCAGCAATGAATGGCCTCAGACGGGTTTGACTTAGTTTGTGTGTTCATCTCTTTTTCATTACTGGGGCCAAAGAGCAAGTTTCTCCAATGGATCACCTGGAGGGGGGATTAGGCCTGATACTAGATCTCAGGAGGCCACAGAGAGCCCACGAGGATTCTGAGCCTAGCTTATTTCCACAACACAACAAGCAAGCAATAAAACATCCAAACACAAAGAGTAGAAAACACTCTAAGACAAGAATTTTAAACACTCAATGTGGTTTTGATTTGAATCTTCCTGATGGTTAATGATGATGAACATTTTTTCATGTGTCTTTTAGCCATTCTTAGGTCTTCTTTGGAGAAGTGTCTGTTCATGTCTTCTGCCCATTTTTTGACATGATTATCTGTTTTGTGTGTGTTGAGTTTGAGGAGTCCTTTATAGATCTTGGATATCCGCCCTTTGTCTATAGCGTCATTTGTGAATATCTTCACCCATTCTGTGGGTTGCCTCTTTGTTTTGTTGACTTGTTTCCTTTGCTGGCCACCACAAAATTAGCTGGGGAGAAAGTCAAGTCAACCTATAGGAATTACACGAACTGATAAACAAGATGGTTTAGCATTTGGCTGATGCCCAAGAAGATTACAGTCAGACCATCAGGAACTTAAATTTCACCTTTGCCATTCTTTTTGGTGGCAAATTACATCTCTGCTGAGTAGTCTCATCTCTAAAATGTGAATAATAATACAGCCACCAGGTTGCGAGGCTTAAATGAGCTAATTAACTGTGCTGGGCACATACAGTGGTCCCCTGTTCTCCATGGTTTCCATGGTTTCAGCTACCTGCAGCCAACCACGTCCAGAAGCAGGCGATCCTCCTCCTGAAGTACTGTCAGCTCACTAGCTGCCTAAAAGACCTCACAACACCTAATCTTATCAGGTAGGCATTTTTCCATCTCACAGCATCTCAGGAAGAAGGCTGAGCCAGAGCAACAGGCTCTGTTGAGAGTTTGCATTCATGTAACTTGTATGAAATTATATTGTTATTAAAAAAAAGGGGGGGGGCGCCTGGGTGGCTCAGTGGGTTAAAGCCTCTGCCTTCGGCTCAGGTCATGATCCCAGAGTCCTGGGATTGAGCCCCACATCGGGCTCTCTGCTCAGCAGGGAGCCTGCCTCCTCCTCTCTCTCTCTCTCTCTGCCTACTTGTGATCTCTGTCAAATAAATAAATAAAATCTTTAAAAAAAAAAAAAAAAAAAGAATGTTGAACACTACCATGTAGCTCCAGGGGAAGTAGCCATAACCATGGACCATCTGAGGCCTATGAACCCATCAGGCTATAGAGATCAGAATGTGTGGACACCTGTTGTATAAGCATCCAAGAAGAGGAGTTTTCCACATTACTTAGCCTTTAAATCCATGCAAGATCACTTTCTAATATGTCTTGACAACCACAGGATCATGTAACACAGTAAGTATGTAGGAAATGTGCTAAATAAACAAAAAGCAAATAACAAAGCCAACAAACTTCCCTAGCAATTCCATTATTCTCCAAGGAGCCTTTATCTCTCTGTAAGATAGCTCATCTTTCTTCCTCCCCTCTTAGCTCTAGTCAGACTCCATAAAAACCACTTCTTCTAAGCCCTCCTGCTTGTCTTCAGCTTTTGTTCTTTGCGGGCAGCACCGTATCAGATAAACTCATCTGTGCTAATGGGTTACATTGCCCAGGTAACAGAGCTTTTTGTTGACTCCCAAGGATAAATCTCCCTTGTATCCAAACTGTTCCCCTGGGCCAAATTACTTTCCTCTAAAATGCCAGTGTATTTTTCAATAAAACACTTTCAAATCCTTCAGGTTATTAGGTTTATGGCAGCCCCATTAAGCAGAACAATAATGATTTATGTAAGCAGGTAAGCCAGGATCTTTGTTTTGTTCAGTAAAACAAAGCAGCTGGCTTCGTAGGTCCTGTAGCCTTGCATTACAGGAGTTCCTCTCGGTGACTTAAAAGATCTCCCTATTTTGTTTCCCAGATGGATAGCAGTCCTCAGTGGAGCTGTTCTTCAGGATTCACCACATGGAAAGCCCAGTCATGATGTTCAAGCTTCTGCTGAGCCAGCTGTAGGGCATTTGGATCAGGCGAGACCTTGTAGAATTTCCAGATCTACCCCTTATGGGCCTTGTGGCTTTGGGTCACTCAATGACTAGTTTCCTCAGCTATAAAGTGGGTAATGGTAGCTTACTGAAAGTTGCACAAATTAAGTAAATACTAAATGCTCCACTCTGTCAGGCTGTAGTGTCTCCAGCCTCAGATCCTTTTCTTGCCTTTCCCCCTGCTTTGCTCTGCACTGCAAGTCAGTGGACCTCTGCAGACTACATTTCCAGGGTTCCCAGCTTCCAGTGGGAGTTGGCCAATGGTGAATTCCAATTGCTCATTAGACACATAGGAGAGAAGGAAGACAAAGAATTTCCCCTCCCCTGTCTCCTCTGCCTTGGGTATGTTTCTAGCACAGTTTGTCTTCTTCATGGCCCCAGTTGCTGTTGGTCAGGTGCACCATGGTATTAAATTCTGCCATGTAACCCTGGCCCCTGGGATTTGGTAATTCCACCTCCTCTCTCTCCCCTGGGCCTAGGAGTATTAATGCCAGGCTCCTGCTTTAGGAATCTCTGCCTTGCCTTAACATGCCCTGTTTAGCTTCTCAGTTCTGTCATCACCCATATAACTGATACCCTGTGTTAAATTAAATGTTTTACAAGTTCAAGTGGCTCGGTTTCCTGCTTAGTCCCTAACCAATATGACCCCCAAGCATAGTAAGGGTACCTAATAGGTATTTGTTTGGCTTTGTTGAAATTTCTTAAACTCATACTTTAGGATGAGATCGTTAAAGAAACCCAGAGCTGGACAGTAGGTGAAACAGTAAAAACAGATTCCATTTAGGGACTACAGCAGTAGAGGAAAAGAGACCTCAGCAAAAAAACAGTGGTCCGTTCCAAATACAGTCTGGACAAGTGAGGATATACAGCCAAGGAGTGGGGTTGGGTGAGTGGATGGAAAGTTCTTAAGGGGCGGGGGGTAGGGAGGGAGCCCTAATTGGATTTTTGCTGAAGGCAGGCCAGGATAATCAGACATCAAGAGTCAGGGGTGAGGAATTTGATCAGATATCAAGAATGGGAGACAGACTCTCTAAAATGCCTTAGGAAGATGCTTGCAACAACTAGGTGATACAGGTCTGACAAGGACGGACATCAAGATCAAGGCCTACAGGATTAGAGAGCCTAAAGTTAGTCAAGAAGAGAGTCTTTGTCAATATCTAAATATATTTTGCTAATCAACAGGAAGAAATGATATGTGTGATATTATAAAGTACATGGTAGCACGTTAACAAAACAATTTCAAATTCCTCTTTATACCTTTATTCAAAATATCTGGAAACTGAGGAATAATAACTAGATGAGCAAAAACAGCATAAACACTATTTCTTTTTGTATACATTAATGGCATTAAATATCATGTCCCTGAATACAACATTAAGAGTATTTCATTTGGCCATAAAATGACCCATATACTAGGGGCTTCATTCACCACTAGTATGCAGAAGTAAAAGCTGAAGAACTATTCCCTCTACTATTGTAGCAGAGAGGATATATAATCAAATAACACCTCATTTCCCCTTTGGCTAATCATCCATCTCTACCTTCCTGGTAGCAGCCTCATAGCAATGGGACAGAAACCTGTCAGAATGCTTCATTATCAACCTGCAAAAGCCCGCTTCACTTGTTCTCGATCAATGTCATCAATGACCACTGAAGCTCCTCAGAGAATCACCTTACAGTCCCAACAGACCTTTTCCATTATCTTACTCCCACATTCAACCCATTTTCAAAGCATCTCTACAAAGACCATTTATTCTCCACAACCATGCTCTCAGACCAGCTGTGATCTCAGGCCAGCCATGCTCTCAACCTCAACACTACTGACATTCTGGCCTGGATGGTTCTTTGTTGCGGGGGCTGGCCTGTGGCCTCGACCCACTGGATGTCAGTGTCACTCCCCACAAAGTATAAATCAATGTATCTGGATACTGCCATTTTGTCACCAGCACACCCCCACCCCTGACCCCCCTTCTTCTTCACAGGAATGTTAACCTGTGACAAATAACAGGAAAAGCTCAGTTTGAGCTCAACCACCAACTCACACCTGCACAGACGGACCACGGAGTGTCCAACAATTATCTCTACCTCATTACACTAAAATGTCTGGGCAAGAAGGAGCACAAACCTCATTAACATAACATATGATGCATGTATAGGCCTGTTTCCTAAGTACACATGCATGATCTTATCCCCACCTCCACATACGATGACAAAACGTCCCTTTCTGAATATTCACTGTAACCCTAAATAAAAGGAACCCACTACCCACAATGGGGGACCTGCAGCTTTGGAAGTTATTCCCTATGATCTTCTTCTTTGCTACATATAAAGTTTCCTTTGTGTGAAAATTCCACCTGGTATAGTCTCTATCTGTAACTCACCAAGGTGCAAACTCATGTTAGGTTACAAAATGTCCTGTTGGGGGTGAAGATTATTGCCCCCACTTAAGAGTCACTGTCTTAGACTAGAGTCTGGAGACTATTATGGTCGCCTTTTATCAGAGACTTCTGTTATCTCCCTTTTGTATGATCTAGTTTAATGTCTGCAATAGCATATGAAGAATTTGACGGTGTATAAAACCTGTTGCGAACTAGCTTCTACCTTTCTACAGCTTAATCTCCTGACCCCCACGTACCAGGCATTTTATGCTCCAATAGCACTGAAAACTGCTCTTTCAATACTCCAGATTCTTCTAGGCCTCAAAACTTTTGCAGAGGTGGTTCTTCCAGTCAGGTAAGCATAATGTGTCTTTCTTTTGGAAAACTCCTGCTCATCCTAAATGCCTGGGTGAAATGCTCTGTTTCCATTTCCTGATGTCTTTAGGTACAATTATTAACTGTCTCTATTAACTGAACTCTATAACTGTGCTTTTTAAAAATAATTATTCTTAAATAAGCCTCAGTTATGGTGACATTTGATGGGTCACAAGCCGGGTTAAAACCAGAGATTCTTCCCTCATAGGTTTGGACTTGGGAACGGAATACATCATATCAAGTTTCTCTCTGGTGGGGGAGGCTGGACCCTACACAACTTGGAAATTTTTGTTAGAAAACTGATCTACAAAGAGGGAAACATGGTAAAGTAGAACAGGAAGGAGAGAAAATATCAACTCCTAATGAAATGCAAGATCCTGGTTCCAATATTCCAGAAAACCAACATGGTGGTGAGATCCCCCAACAGCCTTACGTTCATTCTCCTTAAGGCTTTTGTTAGCTTGAGTTCAGCTTCTATCACTTGCTAGCAAGTGTCCTGTTTAAGGTACTGACAGGGCTACTCCATCAAAGAAGGAAAAATAAAAGATCATTTTTTACTGGTCTCAAAACCACCATCAAGATTAGAATTTAAGACAGTGACCAAGTAAGGTCTTTTTCTTGTCTCACCAGGCATATTCACGCAAAGGAGAGAATCTGAAATTCTCCTCCAGATACTCATCCTTATAAAATTAGGAGTCTTGAAAAAAAAAATTTTTTTTCAAATTCTTCACCATTCAACATATGAAATCTCAAATCAATCTTGGAGGATTTTGTAAAATTTTAAACATTTAACATTACTGGTTTCTAGGTTATATCTTTTACTCTTTGTTTTTCTAAATAAATCTGGCTGATTTCGCCAAGTTGCAACAAAGATGTTTGAACAAAGAATATGTATTTTTTAACCTCCTACTTTTGTGGATAATTTGCCAACTAAAAAAAAATCTTTGAATTACTTTCATCTTTAGTAAAGATAAACATGCATGTTTCAGGAGGAGATTATTTTCAGTTGAAAAGCCACATTAAAGAAATAGGACATGCACTAAACGAGTAAAGAAAAAAAATACTGTGCACCTCTTGACATGGATCTGTGGGTTGCCAAATGAGGTACTGGATTAAAAAACAAATTCGCAGGTACTTAGTTCATCTATAGTTGGTTCTTAATAGGCCTTTCCTTCATTGTCCAGATAGCAGAGACTACATATTGCTTACCTTTTATTCTCAAAGACTAGTACAGTTCCTGTCTATTCACAGATTTTTAATAAATGTCTGTTGAATAAAGAAAAACATTCTAGGCTCCTGCCACCTCTATTTTTGGTTTATGTTAAAGTTATAGTCGTTATCATTCTATTAGAGGCCAGTTCAGAAAACAGAAACTCTACTTGGCATTGCAAACAGAGGGGATTTAATACAGAGAAATAGTTGCCTGTTGTGATGAAAGGTGAAAGCACAACAAGGGGATGCCGAGGTAAGCCGGAGGAAGAAACCACTTGCAGGAAGTGACCACTTCTCCACTGCCCCCTAGAGCTGAGGAAATAGTGGGCACAGCTAGGGTTGTCTTGTAGCTCAGAGCAAAGACCCTCAGGAGCTGATAACCAGAAGAGACGAAGAGGGGTACTGCCCCACCTGGCAGCCACTGACGTCTCTGACTCAGGTAGTGCTAAAGGAAGCTGGAAATGAGGGCAACTGTTGCCACTAAAGAAATGCTAACAGGAGTTCCCCATTTGCTCTCCTTTCAAGTATCTGTAGAGCACAGTGCTTCTCAATTAGGGGTCATTTTGTTACCTAGGAGACATCTGCAAAGTCTGGAGACATTTTTGGTTGTCACTCTTGGGTGGAAATGGTATTAACACCTAGTGATAGAGGCCAGAGATCCTGGTAAGCATCCTACAATTCCCCTGCCCCTCCCCGACAATTCCACTGCTTCCAGACAGTGGAAGTCTCCCACAACAAAGAATAACCCAGCCCATGAGAGTAACGTCACCAAGATGGTAATATAGGTAATTTCTGACTTTGGTCCACATCATTAAAAATAAAGGAGCAGGGGTGGGGTGGGGAGAAGACACCACAGAAAATCCTAGAACACAGGGGTGAGACTGAAGCATCTCTCCCCTGCCACCCCCCCCCCCACACACCAAACCCCACACACTCACTCCCAGCACCACAGAGGCAAAGACAAACTGAATTATAAGGATAAGAGACATTGCCCCTCCCTCGGGGGAATAAGTCTCCCCTGAGCCTATGTTTCTCCAGTGGGAAAAAGAGTCCAGTGTGTGGGGTGGCTGGGTGACTCGTGGGTTAAGCCTCTTGCCTTCAGCTCAGGTCATGGTCTCAGGGTCCTGGGATCAAGCCCCACATCGGGCTCTTGGCTCAGCGGGGAGCCTGCTTCCCCCTCTCTCTCTGCCTGCCTCTCTGCCTACTTGTGCTCTCTGTCAAATAAATAAATAAAAATCTTTAAAAAAAAAAAAAGAGTCCAGTGTGAACATCCAACTTCCCCAGAATTATGGGTCACTTCTTGGGAGCCCCAACTCAGGTCTTGCCAGACAGGGGTTGTGGGGGAATCTGTAGGGCTTGACCACTGGGAATCTCATTGTGATGGAGACTGGGAGAGGGGCTTGCAATAACGAGCACTTGGATCGTGGCAGACCAAGTTCCTACCTGCGGTGTTCAAGTAGTTGTCCCAATAAGTAGTTTTGTTTTTCTGCAGAGACAAGATGGTGGTGTAGTCCAACCACAAAACTTGGTGGGTACAGGTCTACCTGATTTGGGTCCTCAGATGAAGAGTCTTGACAGTCCTGGAGCTTGGTCTGTTGCTGCCCAAGAAGGGGAGCTGAGTCATAATCTTAGGCCCACAGTTGAGGGTAGCTGCACAGCTAACTGCACAGTCATAGTCTGGCCCACTGCTGAGTATAACTCCCAGGCCTATCTGACGAGAAAGCCTGGTAGGAACACGTAGAAGCTGCATGGCCCAGCAACATTTGGGTAAAGAGTTCAACAAGTAGAGCTGATGGTCCCCAGAGCAAAGCCAGTCACACTGAAGGAACTTAAGGAGCAGGTTGGCTTAAAAAATTAAGACCACAAACAACCTTTTTGGAACTTGAATCAGTATCTCTACTCTGCCCCAGGGGAAAGGCTATTTCATAGCCCTACCCACTACTGAGTGTAGCTCCTGGCCATTCCCAATCAGAAAGCCTGATTAGAAGCATTTGGGAAGCTGCTTGGACTTGGCCCTTATGTTCTGCCCAGGCCAGAAAGGTAATTCTTAGCCCCACCCACTGCTGAGTGCAGTTCCTGGCCCCTTCAAACCAGAAAGCCTGATTGGGAGCACCTGGGAGGCTGTCTGAAGCGGACCCTCATGTTTCACTCAGTCAAGAGAGCTAATTCATAGTCCCACCCACTGTGGAATGCAGCTCCTGGGCCCCTTTGTCCAGAAAACCTGATTGAGAATCCCTGAGAGGCTGCTGGGGTTGGCCCTTCCATTCAGCTCAGGCAGGAGAGCTCATTAATAGCCACGCACCCCTTCCCCACCAACCGCCACTATAGCTCCAGACCAGAAAGTTTGGTCTGGACACCTGGATGGTGAAATAAAAAAAGTATTTTGAAACAAACAAAAATGAAAACACAACATACCAAAACTTAAGGAATGCAGCAAAAGCAGTTCTAAGAGGGAACTTCATAGCAATAAACGTCTACATTAAGAATTTAAAAAAATCTCAAATAAGCAACCTAACTCTTTGACTAAAAGAACTAGCAAAAGAACAAACTGGGACCAAAATTAGCAGAAGGAAGGAAGTAATAAAGATTAGAGCAGAAATAACTGAAAGAATAGAAAATATTAACAAAACTAAAGAGTTGGTTCTTTGAAAAGATTTTTAAAAATTGACAAACTGTTAGCTAAACTAACCAAGAAAAAAAAGAAAGGACCCATATCAGCAAAATTATAAATAAAAAAGAAGACATTACAATTGATATTATCTAAAAACAAAGGATCATAAGAGGCTACTATGAACCACTATGTACCATCAAATTGGACATGCTAGAAGACATGGAAAAATTCTTAAAAACTTATGACATGCCAAGACTGAATTGGGAAGAAAAAGAAATTATGACCAGACCAATTACTGATTGAATCAGTTATCAAAAATGTCTTGGGGCGCCTGGGCAGCTTAGTAGGTTAAGCCTCTGCCTTCAGCTCAGGTCCTGATCTCAGGGTTCTGGGATTGAGCCCTGCATCAGGCTCTCTGCTCAGCAGGGAGCCTGCTTCCCTCTCTCTCTCTGCCTGCCTCTCTGCCTACTTGTGATCTTTCTCTCTGTCAAATAAATAAATAAAACCTTTAAAAAAAAAGTCTCAAAAAAGAAAAACTCAAGACTGGATGATCCCAGTGGTGAATTTTACCAAACACTTAAAGAATTAACACAATTCTTCTCAAAAGTCTCCAAAAAAATCAAAGAGGAAAGAATACTCCCAAGCTCACATTACCAGGCCAGCATTACTTTGACACAAAAGCCAGAAAAGGGTACTATAAAAAAAGAAAACTACAGGCCGATATCCGTAATGAGTATAGATGCGAAAATTCTCAATAAAATATTAGCAACCTGAATTCAACAGTGCACTAAAGGAATCATTCACCATAATCAAGTGGATTTATTCCTGGGATTCAAGTATGCTTCAACGTATGTAAATCAATAAATATGACATATCACATTAATAGAATGAAAGAAAAAATCATGACCAGCTCACTAAACAAGAGAAAAAGCACTTGACAAAATTCAACATCTGTTCATGATAAAAACTTAACAAATTAGGTATATAAGGAATGTACAACAACATAATAAAGGCGATATATGACAAGCCCACAGCTAACACCATACTTGGTAGTGAAAGGTTGAAAGCTTTTCCTCTAAGAGCAGGAAAAAGACAAGTGTGTCCGTTCTCACAACTCCTATTTAACATAGTACCTGAAGTCCTAGCTAGAGTGACCAGGCAAGAAAAAGAAATAAAAGGCATCAGAATTGGAAAAGAAGAAGTAAAACTGTCACTATTTGCAGATGACATGATATTATATATAGGAAATCCTGGACTCTACAAAAAAACCTGTTAATCAATAAATTCAGTTAAGTTGCAGGAAACAAAATTAACAGACAAAAATCAGTAGTGTCTCTCTACACGAACAATGAAATCATCTGAAAAAGAAATAAATAAAGAAAATGATCTCATTTATAGTAGCATGAAAAACTGTAAAATCCTTAGGAATAAACTTAACCAAAGAGGTGAAAGATCTCGACATTGAAAACTATAAGACATTGGTAAAAGAAATCAAAGAAGGCAAAAATAAATGGAAAGGCATCCTGTTTTCATGGACTGGAAGAATTAAAGTTGTTCAAATATCCATACTACCAAAAGCCATCTATAGATTCAATGCAGTTCCTATCAAAGGTCCAATGGTACTTTTTATAGAAGAAAAAAGCCCCTAAAATTTATGTGGAATCACAAGAGACACAAATAGCTAAAGCAATCCTGAGAAAGAACAAAGTGGGAGGCATCACTTCCTGATTTCCAGTGATATCATTAAGCTGTGGTAATCTAATACTGTGGTACTGGCGTAAAAATTGACACATAGACCAATGGAACAGAATTGAGAGCCCAGAAATAAGCCCATGAAGATATTAGTTAATATTTGACAAGGGAGTCGAGAATACTCAATAGAGAAAGGCAGTCTCTTCAATAAATGGTATGGGAAGAATTGGATATTGATGTGTAAAATAAGGAAACTAAACCTCTGTACCACTCACAAAAATGAACTCAAAATGGATTAAGACTTCAGTATAAGACTGGAAATCATAAAACACAGGAAAACCTTCCTTGACATGGGTGATGGCAATGATTTTTTTAGGTATGACACTTAAAGCACAAGCAACAACATTGAAAATCAGTAAGTGGGACTACATTAAACTAAAAAGCTTCTGCACAGCAAAACAACAAAGTGAAATGACAATAAATGGCATGGGAAAAAATATTTACAAACTGTGTATCTGATAAGGGCCTGATATCCAAAATATATAAAGAACTTACACTACTCAATAGCAAATAATAATAATAATAATCCAACTAAAATAAGCTAATGACCTGAATAGACATTTGTCAAAAGAAGATTTATGAATTACCAACAGGTACATGAAAAGGTGCTCAACATCATTAATTTCTAGAGAAATGATAAACCACAATGAGATATCACCTCACACCTCTTAGAATGGCCATGATCAAAAAGATAAGAGTAACAAAGGCTGGTGTGGTTGTGGAGAAAAAGGAACCCTTGTCCGCTGCTGGAGGAAGTGTAAATTGTTACAGCCACTATGGAAAACAGTATGAACATTCCTTGAAAAAATTAAAAATAGAAATACCATATGACCTAGCAATTCTACTTCTAGGAATATACCTGAAGAAAATGGAAATGCTATGTTGAAGAGATATCTGCACCCCCACGTTTACAGCAACACTATTCTTAATAGCCAAGACCTGACAACAATATAAATGTCCACTGAGGGATCAATGGATAAAGAAGTTGTGGTACATATATGTACAATGGAATATTATTCACCATAAAAAGGAAGGGAATCCTTTCTTTTGTGACAACATAGATGGACTTTGAGGACATTATGCTAAATAGTCAAAGACAAATACTGTATCTTTCACTTACACGTGGAATCTAAACAAATAATCAAGCAAAAAGAAAAATACCCAAACTCATAGGAAAAGAAACCAGAGGTGGAGGGTAGGAAGGGAGGATGCTACAAACTTCCAAATAAGTAAGATAAATCAATACTAGGGATGTAAATAAGGTAAATAAAATAAATAAGTACTCAGAATATAATTTACAATGTGATGACTACAGTTCCACACCATCGTATGGTATATTTAAAAATCATAAAGATAGTACGTCTTAAGAGTTCTCATCACAGGAAAAAAAACATTTTCTTTTTTTGTGTCTATATGAGATGATGGATAGTTATTAAATTCTATTTTAGTAATCATTTCACAATATATGTAAGTCACCTCATTATGCTGTACACCTTAAACTTACATAAGACTATATACCCATTGCATCTCAATAAAACTGGAAAAAAGTTCATTCAAACTAAAATGTCAATAGTGCTGAGGTTGAGAAAACTTGCTTTAGCATAAACCGATTGAAGGTAGACGAGAAGGCAGTTTGGAAGTGAATTTTGCAGAGTCACAGACCCACGATATCAGAGTGGAGCATTAAAGAGTAGATTTGGCTCTCAGAGACAACAAATAAATGATTGGCATAATCCTCTGCCTGGGAAAATGTCATTCCTGAATACAGAGAGGGTGTGAATGTCCATGAATCAAATAAAATGTATGGGAAAAGAGAAGAAATGTGACTAATTTTAAAAAGCAAATATAAATGGTTTGAGATTTTCCCAGTGTTTGGTTACGTGGCATAGTAGTTAAAAAATGAAGGGTTATTGGGGAGCCTGGGTGGCTCAGTGGGTTAAAGCCTCTGCCTTCGGCTCAGGTCATGATCTCAGGGTCCTGAGATCGAGCCCCATATCGGGCTCTCTACTCAGTGGGGAGCCTGCTTCCTCCTTTCTCTCTGTCTACTTGTGGTCTCTGTCTGTCAAATAAATAAATAAAAATCTTAAAAAAAAAAAAGAAGGATTATGTTTGATCTGATCTGACCCGAAATATAGTTTAAGTGGCATACATGCAATTCACTTTGACTCCTTGCGGGGGCGCCTCAAAGTGAAAAGCAGACATCCTCTGTAAAGCTACAGGTGATGTACAAGGAGAACCATTGCTATTGCTGATCTGGGGAGATGATGAGGCTAACATCTTGGTTAGTACTCTTAAGATGGTAGATCCCATAGCCAGAGAGTTGTGTGACTCTCTTATTCCTGGTTTTCTGGTCCCTATTGCTGTTTAATAAACTTCTCCCAAACATAGTGGCTTAAAACAATGACATTTTATAATTCTTTTAGATTTTGAGGGTCAGAACTTTAGTTCAGACACAGTGGGATGACATGATATCTGGGACCTCAGATGGGAAGACTTCATGGCTGGAGGCTGGCATCACGAGGAAGGTCCCTTACTTATATCCATGAGCTGGGCTAATGGAAAACTGGGGCAGCCGACCACACCACCACACATGGCCTCTCCACGGGGTCTGGCATCCTCTGAGTAGGGTGTTCTCAGAGTGGTGAACTCTTTTAAATGGTGGTGTAAGGCTCAATTGAAGCCCAAGTGTTCCTGTAAGCCCAGAAGGAGCTGTATCCCTGTTACAACTGAGCCCTGTTGCACACAGCATCACTTCTCCGTATTCTACTGGTTGAAGCAGTCACAAGCTTGCCTGCCTCAAGCAGAGAGTGATTCTACCGCAAGATGGGTTTGGAGGAATGTTGAGATCACATTACAAAGAACATTTGCTGTGGTGGTGGTGGTGTTGCCATCCTGGGAGAAAAGCATACTCAAAACAAGTATTTCCAGAAAGGAGAAATGGGATTTTCTTCAAGAAAGAGGGAAAATCTGGTATAACTGGGAAGTGTTCTAAAACCCAAGTGTTACGTTCAAATTCTAGATCTGTCTTTCCAATTTGTGTTGTACCATCTTGAAAAGATAATGTCATTTTTTGGCTGCAGGGTTTTTTTTTGTTTTGTTTTGTTTGTTTGTTTCTTTAATCTGGCAAATGGATGATACTGACAGCTTTTTAAAAAATGTGAGATTCTTTGATCTTAATGAGTTCAACTAGGGAAAGGATCACAATGAAGGGGTATCTATTGTGCACATGACATAAATAAGAAAAAAAAAAAACCCACAAAAAAACAACAGAAGTTTCTAAGGAGTCCAAGATAGAAAATGTATGAAAAACAAAAACAATGGGGATCAAGTGGGATGAAGAAATATTTCAGTTTATAATCATTACATTTTTATTTCTAAAAAAAAATCATTGGAAATATGTTAATCTAATCCCTACCATTTTATAATAAAAAAAACCAAGGCCCAGAGAAGTAAAGTGAGTAAGGGAAGAAATCTTCTTTATTAGAGGATTTATAGGAAACAGATTCGAAGAATCTTTTATATTCATTTCAGATGCTAATTTTTGTAGTTACTATCAGGAAAACAAATGAATACCTGAAGAAATTTAACATAATCCTTTTGAGTGATTTAAATTTATAGAAATATATATAAAATATTTTGTCTTGGTCTTGTTAGGGCTATTTGGTTTTGTTTTTTTTTTAAGATTTTATTTATTTATTTGACAGAGATCACAAGTAGGCAGAGAGGCAGGCAGAGAGAGAGGGGGAAGCAGGCTCCCTGCCAAGTAGAGAGCCCGATGCGGGGCTCGAGGGGCTTGATCCCAGGACCCTGAGATCATGACCTGAGCCGAAGGCAGAGGCTTTAACCCACTGAGCCACCCAGGTGCCCCTTGTTAGGGCTATTTGTACATGCAAGGGATCTGTTAAAAATATAGGGTTCAGTCCAATCCAAGGAAACTCTTGCTCATCCTGAAGCATGGGCTGACGGGCACTGTATGGGGTCACCATGTAAACTCAGACTGGTGAGCTCTCTATGAATTTCAGTCTTTGCAGGAGAAAAGAGCTTCCTCTTCCCCTTTTTTCCCTCTTACTTCAACCTAAATAATGAAATACCTCCACCAATGAGTTGAGCCTGGTAATGTGGAGGTCCTGAGGTCGTCTCTAGCAGATCATCAGCAGACATGAAAGGACCTGAACCAAAGAGCAAGCTGTAAGACTTTAGTCCTGGCCCTTCGACCCTGGGTAAATCATAGAATTCCTCTCCTGGCCTTTTCTTTCCTCCATTTGCAACCGAACCATGCATTATCTTTTTCTTATCATCTCTCAGGGAATCTAGCCCATCACTTGGTGTTCATTAAATGTGTGTTAATTGATGAAAGCTTTCATTTGAGAGGGATGTGGAGAAGCATCTTTCAGTTGAAATGGCATGACTGACATCTAATTATCAAGCTTTGCAATAATGGGGACTATGTATTCCCTCAGACCAGAGTAATAGAGTAACATCTCCCTGTCCTTGTCACATTGCTCTGCTAGTTCAGGAAGTCCTCTGTCCAGGCTCATAGGTTCTCTTCAGTGAGGTTCTCTGGATCACCAATGACATGCTCCTCCCCTGGGACTCTAGGCAATAGATAGGCCCCCTGGGACAGCAGCTGGTAACACCTCTGTGACTGGATGTCAGGACTCTTCTGCTCTTTAATTCCCGGGAGTCATTTTATCAGCCTTTGGCTCAGAGGCTGCCACTCGAGGTGGCTGGTTTCATTCTGATCCCCTTTCACTACCATTTCTGTTCTGTATCATTTTTTCTGTTCCAAATGCCATCTTGATGAAGTGAAAAAAAAGCGATTTCTTTTCCCTACTTCCAGATACAATTCCCAGAAGGGAAAAGCTAGGACAAAGGGTAATTGGAGAAGTTTGTGTCTGTTCACACTAAAAACTAACTTCTCACTAGACTTAAGGTGAAGGAGGAGACACCCCATAATACCTGCCTCCCCACCCCTGAAACCCATCTATCTCTCAGGGGTAAAGGTGGGACTCACAGCATTAAAAAAGATCTTCCAGAGACATGCTCTCCTAAATCCTGTTTTGTTTCCCTCTGACAACTCGTTGTATAATTGATCCAGCTGACTGGAGGAATACGTACGCACATGTGAACTGGCTTTAGAAATTATCACGTATTTTATTTCTGTGCCTTGGTTATAACTAAAAAAAAAAATTACGTGGCTAGAATTCCTTATCCTGAGAGTTGTTTTTTTTTTTTTTTGAAGTTTTCATTTAAAAAAATGTAAATATAGAAAAAATAAAAACAGAACAAATTCAATGAGACTTTCTTACTGAGAATATGAACAGTCAAATGTAAAGAATTTAAGTAGGCAGTGACTTAAGTCATATTGTCTGTTTCTTTTGCAATTACTTGTTTGCTTTTGTTGTAAACCAGTAACAGTGTATAGATATTTTAAAAGGACAGAAAAGGGAAAGAAAACATATGTTACCTTTGTGTGATGTATTATTTAACTCTTTATATTTGAGAAAGGATTTCCCCAGCTCGTCCCTTGCTGGTTGCTGCCCAGGGATCATTCTCAGTTCCTAGAGGACACTTGCATTCCTGATCTGTAGCCCATTTCTCCATCTTCAAGGCTGCCATGCCTGGCTGAACCCTTCTCACACTCCAGATCTCTCTGATCTCCCTTCTGCCTCATCTCTTCTGCTTATTCCTTATAGAATCTTATACTTTAAATAGGAACAGTTCCAAAAAGAATAAGATACCCAGGAATAAACTTAATCAAAGAGGTGAAAGGCCTGTACTCTGAAAACTATAAAACACTAAGAAAAGAAATTGAAGGTAACACAACAAATGGAAAGACATTCCATACTTATGGATTGGAAGAATGAATATTGGTAAAATGTCCAGAGTACCCAAAGCAATCTACAGATTCAATGCAATCCCTATCAAAATACCAACAGCAGTTTTCACAAAACTTGAACAAATAATACTAAAATTTGCATGGAACCACAAGAGACCCTGAATAGTCAAAGTGATTTTGAGAAAGAAAATAAAGATGGAGGTATCACAATTTCAGATTTCAAGATTTGCTACAAAGCTATAGGCATCGAAACAGTCTGGTACTGGCACAAAAATAGACACATAGATCAACAGAACAGAAGAGACTCCAGAAATAAACCCCCAATTATATGGCCAATTAATCTATGAAAAGGGAGGCAAGAATATAAAATGAGGAAAAAATAGTCTCTTTAATAAGTTATGCTGGGAAAACTGGAAGACAGCTACATGCAAGAGAATATAACTGGACCACTTTCTTACACCATATAAAAAAATAAACTCAAAACGAATTAGAGACCTAAATGTGAGGCCTGAAACCATAAAAATCCTGGAAGAGAACATAGGCAGTAATTTTTTGACACTGGCTATAGAAACATTTTTCTAGGTATGTTTCCTGAGGCGAGGAAAACAAAGTAAATATAAACTATTGGGATCACATCAAACTAATTACCTTTTGCATAGTGAAGGACACCATTGACAAAACAAAGCATTCCACTGAATTGGAAAAGATATATGCAAATGATACATCTGATAAGGGGTTAATATCCAAAATACATGAAAAATTTATAACTCAACACCAAAAAACCCAATCTGATGAAAGTATGGGCAGAGCATTCACAATGACATGGATGGAACTAGAAGGTATTATGCTAAGTGAAATAAGTAAATCAGAGAAAAACAATTATCATATGCTCTCTCTGATATGAAGAATTTGAGAGGTAAGGTGGGGGTTCATGGGGGAGTAGCAGGGGAATGAAACAACATGGGATCAGGAGGGAGACAAACCATAAGAGACTCTTAATCTCCGGAAACAAACTGAGGGTTGCTGGGGGGTAGGGATAGGGCGGCTGGGTTATGGACATCGGGGAGGGTATGTGCTATGGTGAGTGCTGTGAAATGTGTAAGACTGATGATTCACAGAACTGGACCCCTGGGGCAAATAATACATTACATCTTAATAAAAAAATAAAATATGGGCAGAGGACTTGAATAGACATTTTTCCAAAGAAGATGTACAGATGGCCAACAAACACATGAAAAGATCTTCAACATTACTAATCATCAGGGAAATGCAAATCAAAACCACAATGAGATATCACTAGACACCCATCAGAATGACTAAAATAAAAAAGACAATGAATAACAAGTGTTGGTGAGGTTGTGGAAAGAAAAGAACTCTTGTACACTGTTGGTGTGAATGAAAATTGGTGCAGCCACTATGGATAACAGTATAGAAGTTCCTCAAAGAATTAAAAATAGAAATATCATGTAATTCAATAATTCTACTACTGGGTATTGACCCCCAAAATGAAAACACTAATTCAAAAGGATATATGCACCCCTATGTTTACTGCAGTATTATTTACAATTGCCAAGATATGGAAGCAACTTAAGATTCCATCAATAGATAAAGAAGATGTGATAAGGAAGATACATGTGTACATATACGCATGTGAGAATGAGTGATAGAATATTATACAGTCATAAAAAAGATAAGATTGTGCCATTTGTGACAACATGGATGGATCTAGAGGGTATTGCCTAAATGAAATAAGTCAGGCAGAGAAAGACAAATACTGTATGATCTCACTTATATGTGGAATCTAAAAATGAATGAATAAATGAACAAGAAATTAAATCAGACCTACGGAGAACAAACTGATGGTTGCCAGAGGGGATGGGGAGGCGGACATTGGCAAAATGAGAGAAGGTGTGTGGGAGATACAGGCTTCCAGTTTGAGGAATGAATAAGTCATGGGAGTAAAGGCATACTATAAGGAAGGTAGTCAATTATATTATAATAGTGTTGTATGGTGACAGGTGGTAGCTATACTTGTAATGGCACAGGACAAAGAATAAATTTGTCAAATCACTATATGGTAAACCAAAAACTAATGTAACATTGTGTGTCAGCTGTACTAAAATAAAAATTCAGAAGTAGGGGCGCCTGGGTGGCTCAGTGGGTTAAGCCGGGGCCTTCGGCTCAGGTCATGATCTCAGAGTCCTGGGATCGAGCCCCGCATCGGGCTCTCTGCTCAGCAGGGAGCCTGCTTCCTCCTCTCTCTCTGCCTGCCTCTCTGCCTGGTTGTGATCTCTCTGTCAAATTAAAAAAAAAAATTCAGAAGTAAATAAATAGGTGTAGTTTTATTTTTTATCTAATAATTTTTAATAAATACCTCAAAAAAGCTAATTTAAAATTCCTCTCAGTAAAACCTTATGAATCTGTTAAGACTCAATATGATATTTGAGGAACACAGTATGAACACAAAATAAACCAATAAAAAAATTCAAGTACTTGGAAAAGTATTTATGAAGTTAAATTTTCTTTTTCTTTTTTTTAATTTTTAATTTTTTTTAAAGATTTTATTTATGTATTTGACAGATAGAGATCACAAGCAGGCAGAGAGGCAGGCAGAGAGAGAGGAGGAAACAGGCTCCCTGCTGAGCAGAGAGCCCGATGTGGGGCTCCATCCCAGGACGCTGAGATCATGACCTAAGCCGAAGGCTTAACCCACTGAGCCACCCAGGCGCCCCTAAATTTTTAAAGTTTTTTTATTAACATATAATGTATTATTAGACCTAGGGGTACAGGTCTGTGAAATGCCAGGTTATGAAGTCAAATTTTCAATGGTCTTATTTACGGTTATTAGTCTTTTTACTTTTTAAAATTTGATGCTTCTAAAAATGCTTTCTTATGAGGGAATTCTGGGGGTGATAAACTGTTTTGTATCATGACTATAGTGATGAACTCAAAAGTCTGTGTCTTGTCAAAACCCAGAACACGAGGCACTTGGGTGGCTCATTCGGTTAAGCACCCAGCTCTTGATTTTGGCTCAGGTCATGATCTTAGGCTTGTGGTTCAGTATTGTGGAGCATGGAGCCTGCTTAAGATTCTCTCTCTCTCTCTCTCTGTCTCTGTCCACTCCCCCTGCCTCTCTCTCTGTCCACTCTCCCTGCTTTCTTTCTCTAAAACAAACAAACCCAGAACCTGTATAAAGAGTGAATTTTCCTGTATGTAAGCTAAAATTAAAAAAAAAAAACAACAACAACCTAAAAGCGAACAAACACAAACACAAAAAAATCCCACCGGAATGTGAAAAGAACACAAAGGGAAATACAAATTATAACCAATAAACTTACTGAATTGCAAATGAGCAGAGCCATACTGAGAGAGGTGGAAGAATAAAGAATTACTAAGTTATTTTGGAAGACTGTATTTTCACTGGGTAAAGACAAGAAGAATTGTACAAAAGTCCAATACTGTAGTTAGTAAATATTTCTTGCAGAGTGTGGATTAGCATTCTACTTTATATGGCGAGGTTCATTAAATAAGTAAATATATTTTAACTAATGCGAGCCAGATTTCTCACTGCTGGGCAACAAAGTTACAACTAAAGAAAGGAGGCAGGCTGGAATAAATACTTTGGAATCTGAGGCATTGGTATGAACACATTGTTTTTTAATATATGTATTCAAATACTTAGATACAGAAATAAATTTGCTGTGTGTATCCACAGCTGTGTGTGTGTGTGTGCGTGCATGTGCGCACACATATAACTAAGTCCTGTCTGCTGAGAGCGTGTATGACCAATGACACCTTAATACTAATGATTGCATCTAGCACCCAGATCTTGGGTTCTATATGTCATTCTCCTGGGGATTCTGGAAGAAGTACTTGATTTCAGGACAGAGGCATGAAACATACAAGGTGATCCTGAGGTATCTTACAGTGATAGTAAAGAAATACTCAAAAGAGGATGGAGGGGAAAGTCATGTTGAAAAACAACGGAGCCAATCTGAAAGAGCTCCCACTGGCCAAAGCTGGAACACTTTGAACAACAACAAAATAATAACAGTATTAGGTCATAACTCTAGAATAAAATTAAAATGATGAATTCATACTGTTATAAATACATTATTCAATAAATAAATAAGGGAGAAGGGGCAGCTCTTCCTTACAGAATTCCAGTGAATAAATGTTGAAGAAATGGGAAGAATAAAAAAAATTTCATGACAACACCACAGTAATAATTATTACAGCCAAGAACAATCCATCAATGCTAAAATTTGTGGTCTAATGTTGGAGGAGAAACAGGATATTTGCACAGTACCCCTTTCCCCCACAAAAGATATTAAGTACAAAGTGAAAAATAAAGGTATACCACTTTGGTGATATTCTTTTTTTTTGTAGTTTTATTAACACAAATATGAGTGTACAACAAGCTGTCTGTTCATTTTCTTTGCTGTGCAGCCTGGCATTGGGATTGGTGACTGATTGGCAGCTGGGCTGCTCTTTCCACAGCAGCTTTGCAGTTCTTGGAGGAGACATTGTGAGCAATCTCTACACAGTAAGATTTGTTGCACATCCGCAGCACGTCAAGCTCCTTGATGTTGTGGACTAGGAACTCCCGGAAGCCACTGGGCAACATATGCTTTGTTTTCTTGTTGCTCCCATAACCAATGATGGGCATCAAGATCTGGCCCTTAAATCTTCTGCACACCCAATTGTCAGTGCCTCTGGGTTTCCGCCAGTTGCACTTGATTTTCACGTATCAGTCTGCCTGGTGCTGGATGAACTTCTTGGTCCTCTTTTTAACGATCTTGGACTTCACCAAAGGTCTGAGGGCAGCCATGATGCCCAGTAACAGATGGCCACCACCTCCGCAGGCAGTACCAAGGAACAGAACCCATTTTGGTGATATTCATGCCAAAAATGTACAGCTTCCAATGAATTATGAGAAAATATCAGAAAAATTTAAGGAATAAAGTATAGAATAACTGACCAGGGCTCTTCAGAAGTGTCAAGGTCATCATAAACAAGAAAAGGCTGAGGAACTGTCATGGATTTTATAGGTGTGCAGTTCTTTATACGGGCATTTCTTCAAAGTGTTGACAAATCTCCATTCACAGCAGATTTTGACATGTATCTTTCAGCAACTGATACATCACAAAAAATTTAGTAATGATTGCTCACTGAAGTATTTTTATAACAGCTGCTTTGAAATCTTTTTCAAATAATTCGAACATCTGTATTACCTGGCATTCAAATCTACTGATTGTCTTTTCCCCACTGGAGGTAGGGGAAAGTAGAACTCTTTTGCAGGTAAAATCAGCAAGTCTCGATGGTTTTGTTTGTGCTTCATCAGAGGTATGTATGAAGCAATGATGGAGAGGGTCAGGAGAGGTAACACGTAGCTTCGACAAATTTCCTAGGTCTCTGTCTTGGATAACTGTGTCAATTTTGTTATCATTTATTGAAATTGGATGTAAAAGAGGACAGAAAGCGATGGATTTCTTTTCTCCTATGCAGAGGGTGAGATGTCCATGGGACAATCACAACCTCGTAGGGGTATCCTCACACCATAAAGTGATTGGGTATTCAGGTCTGAGCTCAGAGAAAGGGACAGACCTCAGAATACAACCTGTAATTGTTTTTTGCAAAAGTGCTGTTTAAGGCAATAAAAAGGGTTTGGAATGATTGACTAAAGAAGTTAGGAAGAACAAGTGGCAGAAATGGGGAAACTAACAGAGATCAGGAAGGAACAGTTAAAGAAGTAGAAGGAAATCCAGAGTGGGTGACAGAAGTCTAGGGAGCAGAGGGTTTAAGGAAAGGGAGAAATGCATGGGAGCAAAAGGGGCAGGATAGCAGCCTCAGAGATAATGACTGAAAGGCATATTGGTGACTGGTAACATTTGCCAGTTTAGCATCTTGGTGAAAGCTGAAAAAAAATATTGGATTATAGAATGAAGGAAGCAAAAAAGCAAGGCAGTGAAGTTAGTAAGTGAGGTCTACAGTTTCTTTTTTTTTTAAAGATTTTATTTTATTTATTTGACAGACAGAGATCACAAGTAGACAGAGAGACAGGCAGAGAGAGAGAGGGAAGCAGACTCCCTGCTGACCAGAGAGCCCGATGCGGGGCTCGATCCCAGGACCCTGAGATCATGACCTGAGCCGAAGGCAGCGGCTTAATCCACTGAGCCACCCAGGCGCCCCCACAGTTTCTTGAATCTTGGTTTATGAGAAGGGAAGAGATGAATGAAGCATCTGGTGATGAAGCAGGTGATTAGAAAAGCATGTGATTTCTAGACTTTGTCAAAAATATGCCTCCAAATAACCATTTTTATTTGTTTCCTCTCATATGACTAGAGTTTCATCTTGGACAATGAGAATGGACTGCAAATATCTAGGCAACTAATGTCCTAGTCATATAAAGCCACAAATAGATCTTTGAAAACTCAAATCCCCAGAGCAGCTGCTTGAAAACAAAAATTCTCCATTAATTTTGATACGCTGGTACCATGCAAATTGAGTCAGAGGTAGCTAAGGCTTTGAAAATTAAAGGTAACCCCTCGAATCTCCCCCCTTACACACTGCAGGACCTGGGTACAAACTGTTTCCCTGTCTGAGCTCATTAATCAAAAGTGGGCGGCTGCTCTCATCCCCCACCATGTCCCTGGTGGTCATGGCACTGTCTAGAACACTAAACAGACCTACCACCAGGCAGAGACTTCCTTTCTCCCATCACCCATTAATAATAGCAACTGCAGGGATGCCTGGGTGGCTCAGTTGGTTAAGCAGCTGCCTTCGGCTCAGGTCATGATCCCAGCGTCCTGGGATCGAGTCCCACATCGGGCTCCTTGCTCATCAGGAAGCCTGCTTCTCCCTCTGCCTCTGCCTGCCATTCTGTCTGCCTGTGCTTGCTCTCTCTCCCCCTCTCTCTGACAAATAAATAAATAAAATCTTAAAAAAAAAATAATAGCAACTGCATATTGTGCATGTTCTTCCTGTTTCTTGCTTCTCCTGTTCTCAGTGTCGTTCCTAGTGTGGGTTCCATTAGTTTTCTCAACCCTTCCAGGAGGAAGCTCATTGGTTAAGGACACTCTGATTATCAAAAATAGAAATGCAGCAACACAACTCCAGTTCTGCAAGAAACTGTTTTCCAATGCAGAGAATTCTTTCCTGCTATACTTTTTCTAGTTTTAGAGAAGCTACAAGTGTCATTGGACATTTACTTTTTTCTCCCCAGAGCAATACATCTTACCTATAAAATCCAAAAACAGTTTTTTTTAAAAAAGATTTTATTTATTTATTTGACAGACAGAGACCACAAGTAGGCAGAGAGGCAGGCAGAGAGAGAGGAGGAAGCAGGCTCCCCACTGAGCAGAGAGCCCGATGCAGGGCTCATCCCAGAACCCTGGGATCATGACCTGAGCCGAAGGAAGAGGCTTTAACCCACTGAGTCACCCAGGCGCCCCCAAAGAGTTTTGTTTTTTTTTTTTTTCTATTTCTTCTCTGTCTCATTCTTTTAACAATAAAAGTTTATTTACTTCTTGACTTAGCATGGTAGTGGGTGACAGGGTAGTCCCAAAACTGATTATTACCCCAAAGCCAACAAGTGTCTATAAAGAAACCAAGAAGGGAAGGAAGTGATTCTGGATTCTGTGACACCGTCAGAGATACCATCCTTGAGTAGAAAGTATGAGCAGGAGAATTTTGGTATTGTGTAGCTCTGCATTACTCAATGGCCTAAAAGGGAGCCAGGGTAATAACTGGATAATTAAAACACTAAATGAATGAGAAAAGGATCTAGGTTATTTAATCTGTATAACAGAAATATAAAAAAGTGACTTTGTGGGAGATGGGGAGCTCTTCCCAAAGTTCCTATTAGCTACAAGCTGAATGGCAATGACCCCCAAAGAAAGTCTGTGTAATCCTTTAATTTTCATGAATTTAACATGTGGGACAAATTCTTACATATTTAGTTATCCTGCATATAATGGATGAACTGGATGAACTAGACCATTAAATCATCCTATTTACTTTATATTATAGATTTTAAGTAAACTTTGAGTTCATAGACATAGCACTTGAAAAACTGATGGTGTTTCCCTCAAATCATAAAATGTTTGGGTAAGTAAGAATTGCGGGAATGAATAAAGACTCAGGGTGTATAATCTTGGGCAACTTAGAGAAGCTCTGTTGTTTACTTTTACCCTAAACTGAAAGAGCTTATCATTTCATTTTTTTAAATGTACGAGTTGACAAGGGGACTTCAAGGAAAACATTACTCATTTTACATACAATATGTCATTTCATTTATTATTCAATATATATTTACTGAGTACCAATCACACTCTAAACACTCTTAGCACCCAAGTACCCATTTATGGATAATCAAAATGATTCTGAATGGAAATGACTATTTCTGGTTTTCTCAAAAATAAGAGCATTTTGAAAGAAAGGGTATGGCCATGTGAACTCCTCCTGAATTGAAACAAATTTTTTAAAGATTTTACTTATTTATTTATTTAACAGAGAGAGAGAGAGAGAGATCACAAGTAGGCAGAGAGGCAGGCAGAGAGACGGGGGGAGCAGGCTCCCCACTGAGCAGAAAGCCTGATGCAGGGCTCGATCCCAGGACCCTGAGACCATGACCCAAGCCGAAGGCAGAAGCTTAACCCACCGAGCCACCCAGGTGCCCAAAACAAATATTTTTGAAATGACCAATTAAGGGATCTATTTTTCACTATCACTTATAGGTATTTGCAGAGATGGTCACAGGAAAATTCCATCTCCTGAAAATAGATTTTAGTAAATTATAAACAGAAAGAAAAATAATAAAAACAACGGGTAGCTCATGATTAAGGGAACTGGGCAACTTCCTTCATAAACTACCAAAAAATTAAGAGCAGTAAGACTTGAAGATTAAGGCTTAATGAGAGCAATTTATAAATAAAAGATATATGGAGAAATTAGTTTGGCTTCTTCTAGGACATCAGTGACAGGTCAATTGCTGGCCGGTGTCATACATGTAAGAACCTTGGAACTGTGCTAAGAGTTTTACATACAATATGTCATTTCATTTATTATTCAATATATATTTACTGAGTACCAATCACTCTAAACACTGTTCTGGATGCCTAGGATACAAGACAGAAAAACAGATAACACTAAATATTCTAGAGGTAATAAAGAGTCACATGATAAGCAGTAACTTGAGGGAAGAGGTTACTGTGTATAGGATGCTTGGGAAATGTCTTTTGGCATGGGTCACATTTTGGGCTGAGAGCCAAAAGAACCAGCCAAGAGGAAGAACATTCCAGGCCAAGGTCCTAACTCAGAAAAGAATGTGGTGTGTTGCAGGAGCTGAAAGCAGGCTCCTTCCTCAGTGGCAGTTGGGATATTTAGATAAGTTGTAGTTAGAAAGTTGGGCAGGGTCCAGAATATGTAGTGTTTGATGGACCACGGTGACAAGTCTGGGTTTTATGCTAAATGCAGTGGAAGTCTTTTGATGATCCGGTTCATGTTTTAGACAGGTGACTGTGGCAGCTCTGAGGAGAGGAAAGCATCTCAGAGAATACTTGGATGGCTACTGCCAATTGCCCAGGTGAAAAGTGGTGGTGGCTTGGGGTAGGGTGGTGGCTATGGAGAAGAAAAGAAAAGGATAGATTTGGGATGACTTTAGAGGTAGAAGCATCAAGGTCACCCTCCTTTCATCTCCTCCTATTTTCCATTCTCCTCAGGAATTTTCTTTACATCACTGTGTCAGTTTGTACCTATTTTTCACCTTTTAAATTTTATTTTTAAAAAGGGAGCAGTAGAGCATGGCAGATTAGAGTGTCATTCTGTTTTTAGGTGGCAAGAGTGTGCGTGTGCTACTTGGCCTCCCCGTACTTTAGTTAATTGAGGATGAAAAAAAAAATAGTGCCTATCTCTATCTCATGTTATCGTGAAGGTTAAATTTTTTGGTAGATAAAGTGCTGTAGGAACAGTACTTAGCATCTTTGGGTGCTTCATAATTGTTAGCAATGATTATAATTCGCATAGTAAAATGTTCTCTATAAGGCTTGTCCGTAACCACTCTTCAACAACTGTAATGTTGAAGTATCTAGTGATAACATGGATGAATTTTTATTTTATTTTTTTAAAGATTTTTTTTTTATTTGTCAGAGAGAGAGAGAGAGCGGGAAAGCACGAGCAGAGGGAACAGGAGGCAGATGGAGAAACAGGCTCCCTGCTGAGCAAGGAGCCTGATTCGAGGCTCGATCCCAAGACCCTGGAATCATGACCTGAGCTGAAGGCAGCCCCTTAACTGTCTGAGCCACCCAGATGCCCCTGAATTTTTAAATTAAATCAAACTTATCAAGCATTTCAAAATAATGAGGAAAGACTAAATTGCAGAACAGATAAATGTGAGTAGGGTACTTCTTCCATTGAGCAGTAGGGAAGGCAGAGAAAAATGGGTGCATATACAGAGAGGTAGGTGGATTTGATGGTGGGAAAATATTCACCTTAAAATAATCTTTCAGCACATATTTATTAAGTTCTTAATGTGTGCCAGGAATTAAATTACCACTCCTGGCCTAAAAAACAGCACCAAACCATATCAAATCTCTACTCTCTTGAAGTCTCTACTAGGGAGTTTCAAGTGACGCTATCGATGAGGTAGATGGGTGAGGGAGATGGGAAAGCCTTGACACGAGAGAGTAAAAGATGAAAAAAAAAAACCAACAAGAACAAACAACAACCCAGAATACTCTAAGGAAATGTAATAAATTTCTGACATTATGTTGAGTATATGAGTGTTAAATGAATTAAAGTGTAAGTAGTTTATCCCGTTGTATGATTTCTCTAGCAGCATTCAGCTGCCTGCTGTAGGCACAGAGAAGGTGATGGCTGAGTTCAAACAGCGTTTGGTTGGATTTTGAGCAGATGATGTGCAAGTCAATGACATGACGAGTCATGGAATCCAAGCTCAGTAGGCAGTAGTGAAGATAAGAGAGGGTATTAGACAGGGGAAATGACGAGATTGCAAAGTTCAGTCTAGCTGAGGTCAGTGAAGCGTTTTAGGAGAGGTTATCAAGTGAGGCAGTTGGAGGTATGGAGATCGTAGTCACAAAGGGCTACTGGAAGATTTTGTTTTTTCATAGAGTTGGAAAACTTTTTTTCTTTTTTAAGATTTTAGTTCTTTATTTGACAGAGAGAGAGAGAGAGAGAGATCACAGGTAGGCAGAGAGGCAGGCAGAGAGATGGGGGAAGCAGGCTCCCAGCTCAGCTCGATTCCAGGACCCTGAGATCATGACCTGAGCTCAAGGCAGAGGCTTAACCCACTGAGCCACCCAGGCGTCCCTACTGGAAGATTTTGAAGGTGGTGCATTTACTGGTGATAAGGTGCTAGGGGGCAATATATAAGTATGAAACTGAGATAAAGGGGAGCAGAGATCATTTTGTGAGCAAGTCAGGAAACTTGGCCCCAAGGTGTTAGATGGGTCACCCAGAGACACTGAAAGCACTGGCAAGGATGATAGGGGCAGAAGTAGAAGAGGAGGAAGGGAACCAGAACCCCAGACTTCAGTATCTATCACACCTACATAAATGAGGAAGCAGGGCCCATGAAACCTGTTCCTCAGCTCCAGCTGAATGTTGCTAGACAGGAATATGGACCTAGTATTGCCAGAATTTTTTACTTTTTCCAGCCAAGCCAGACATTTAGATTTAATTCATGTAAATTTTCCCAATTTAATTTTTGGCAATTCATTTAATTAAAAATTCTGGGCCACCTAGGGATGCCTGAGTGGCTCAGTTGGTTAAGAGTCCAACTCTTTTCAGCTCAGGGTGGGATTTCAGGGTCTTGAGATCAAGTCCTGGGTGGGCTGCATGCTGAGTGTAGAGCCTACGTGGGATTTTCTGTCTCCTTCTCTCTCTGCCCCTCCTCCCCACCCCCACATAGGTGCACACACAAGCTCTCTCTAAAAAATAAATAAAAATAAAAAATAAAATAAAAATTCTGGGCAGCCCAGACAGAACATATTTTCAGACCTGATTTGGCCCACAGACTTCCAGTTTGCCACTAGTGAGCTGAGGCCTTCATAGGATGAGGAGGGGTGACCAGGATTCTGGTAGATGCATCACTGAGAAAGAGGAGCAAGTATTACAAGGCCATTTTGTGACCAGGTTGGATCAGGAAAAAAAACCACATTCACTCTGTAATCACATCTGAAAATAGACAAACCAATTATCTAAGCTAAATGATTAAACATTCTCCTAGCCTAATATGAGTGAACACCAGTTTATTAATACTTTCTTAGCCTTGCTCCATTTCTTCCAACTTATAGATAAGTCTTATTAAGATACCCAGTTATAGAATTATTTTTGCAGTCAGACAACATCCAATCTAGAGCAAAACCCTGATTGTTTAGATATTTTCAACACATGCTCCCACTACTTGAACAAATTAAACAAACCTAATACAACATTGAATTCTATAGGACTTTTGTAAGACCTGCCTAGTGGGAAGCCCCACAATTCCCCATGGTATATTAATGCCCTCTTGGAACAAATCAATGCACTCAACTTTGTTTAACTTCAGGTATGTTCCTGGTGGTCTCCGGCCAGAGGGCTTTGATATGCCCAAGGCTTTCCCCTTATAAAATCTTTCCTCCCGTTATAACGTTCAACTCCTCCCAGCTTCAATTACCATAACAGCTATATACAAAAATGGATTCCTTGTCAAAAGAGATAGGAAAAATAAATTTCATCTTAAATATGACTTCAGAGATATCACCTTAACTTCTATGTTTATGTGTGTCCTGGTTTGAAATCTTATGACACATTATAGCACCAATTCATGAAAAAGGAAGAGTTTTCAGGTAGAGTCTCATTTTGCTTGATTTTTGGCACTAACAATCTCATTGGAACTTTTCTATACCCACTATTAATTAATTTGAAGAATTTTTTAACAATAAAAAATTCTATGTGTCAATTAGGATAAATGTAAAAGCAGAAAGGTCTAAGACAAAATCAGCTCTAATTTACCATCAGTTGGCTGTATGGATAAGGAAACCCATTCCTTCCCTCACTCAACAGTATTGTTTATAATTTAAATTTCAAGTATTCATAATTTAAGTTAGCAGGGATGGTAGGTTATACCAAGTAGGGGAGCAATGAAAGTGGTGAGAAACGGTCAGACTCAGGAAATATTTGAAGGGAGAACTAATGTGACTTGCTGTTGCATTAGGAGTGAGGTATTGAATAAAAAGGGGAATTAAGGCTTTGACTTCAATGATAGTGAATGTTGTGGTGTTATCCATTGAAGTGGGGGGCGGGTAACTCAGGGAGGAGTGGGTTTTGTGGGAAGACGGACTTCTCCTGAGTTATGTTGTGTTTATAAGGCTTAGAGGGTATATGGTATGTTTATAGGATGCTACAAGGCTATGCCTAACATTGGAACACAAAGGGGAAGAAATATTTGTTTAGTATATAGGGTATGAGGCCACCCTGTATTAGTACTTTAAGTAACTCTAAGGAAAATGAGTCACCCCATCAGAAAGATGTAACCTTATTCATCAAAAAGCAGTTCAAATCTACCTACTTAGTTCCAAGCAAGAAGTCTCTTCCAGCTTTTGAAGCACAAGGGCCTATTATGACAGATCCTGCTTATTAACATGAGTCTTTCCTCCATTCACCACAACTTCCCTATTGTGTCTGGTTAATACGAACTCTGGGCATATCCGAAAGATTTGAGGGCATGAATATTCCACTGCTTTGAAAAACATTTGTCCTTTCCTGGTCTTTGGATTCCTGTTTACTGCTGACATTATCTTCTGGTGTCCTGCCTCCACCTGGAGGTTACTTATGTTCTGCTTAGGGAATGAGAGTTACATCCCATGACATTATGGCTGTGGAACAGTATTCTAAGAAATGAGGAACTTCGGGGCACCTGGGTGGCTCAGTGGTTAAGCCTCTGCCTTCAGCTCAGGTCATGATCTCAGGGTCCTGGGATCGAGTCCCACATCGGGCTCTCTGCTCTGCAGGGAGCCTGCTTCCTCCTCTCTCTCTCTCTGCTTGCCTGTCTGCCCACTTGTGATCTCTCTCTGTCAGATAAATAAAATCTTTAAAAAAAAAAAAAAGAAAGAAATGAGGAACTTCAAAAACATCTACAGATTTAGAAGGGAGAGCTTTACATCAGAAAAATCAAAGCAGAACAAACGAGATTAAGGCCCTGAAGACTGTAGACCTAAAGAAAGGCTAGTCATGGAATTTCAGTTCCCAGAGTCCGGGAAATAGGGTTAAGTAGTGGGTCAATTAACTGTGAGGGAACAGTTGATCTAAATTACAGTGCTAGGTCTGGAGCTCAGAAAAGGAAAACCTCTACGTCCCAGAAGACTTAGCTTGCTGAGAAAGAGTTTAGTTTGGGCTTGAAAATAGAGAGAACCAATAAGAAAGTCTAATTATACTGGGAGTGGGGCCCACAGGTAGGGCCTTCTGAATGAAAGGAAGTGAAACAGAAACTCTATGAACAAGGGTGCCTGGGTGGCTCAGTGGGTTAAGCATCTGCCTTCAGCTTAGGTCATGATTCCAGGGTCCTGGGATCGAGCCCTAAATCCGGCTCCCCGCTCAGCGGGAAGCCTGATTTTCCCTCTGCTTGTACTCTTGATCTCTTTCTCTCTGTCAAATAAATAAATAAAATCTTAATTAAAAAAAAAAACTATGAACGAGTTTGTGTTCAAGCTAATTGAGTTATGGAAGGCCTATAGCAAACCTAACTTCTATGTCATCCATCTTTCAGAGAATACTGTTCTTCCCATTAAGCTCTAGGAAGATTAATTCAAATGCCCATCACAGGCCATGTGGAAAGTTTCCCAGCTGGCTATACATTTCTGCAGTTTCTCAGGATACCTGCTTTCTCATGGTTCTTTGATTCTAAGTGCTGCTGCTGCTAAAAGAGTAATTCGATGAAGCAGGTCAGGAAAGAACATGTACTCTGGAGAAAGACCTCCTTGGTTCAAATCCTCTTTTACCACTAATTGGCTGTATATTCTTGGGCAAATTACTTAACCTCCCTGTGCCTTAGTTTGCTTGTTTGAAAGATGGAGCCCTTCATTGTACATACAGGATTGTAATGAAGATTAAAAAATCAATATATGCAGAACTCTTAAAACTGTGCTTTATGTATGTTATTACTCGGTTTGTGATGTCATCTTGCTTGTGCTGTCCTTGATATAATGCCTTTTTCTTGTTTCTCAGCAAAATCTGCTCATGTAAACTCTTTGAGTATGTAGCAAAATTTACTGGAGCAGTACTCTCTAGTAAAAATATAATGTGAACCAACCACATAACTAAAAATTCTGTAGTAGCCACACTGAAAAAAATAAAATTAACTTTAATAGTACATTTTATTTAATTCAGTATATCCGAAATACCAATGTAATCCCTTGTGATTAATAAAATATAGTTATTAATGAGATGTTAATAATTCCTTCTTATTTATATATTCTTATATATATAAATTTATATATTCTTATTTATATATTCCTTCTTCTTCAAAATCCAGTGTATATTTTACTCTTGGAGCACAGCTCAGTTCTTTCTGGTCACATTTCAAGTACTGACCTGCTATAATCCCGGACAGTGCAAGTTTAGAGGCCAGACAACTCAAATTTAATTATTAGGTATTTTTATTTTCAAACCTCTTTTCCCTGAGGAATTTTTAAAGGCCCTGGCATTCTCTGGGGGGACATCCTGCCTCTTGCAATCTGGCTGGTTTCATTCCTCTTCCCTCCCTGTGTTCTTAGGAGCCAAAGAGAAAGAAATCAATCAATCAATAAAATTGTTATTTTAAAAAATGGAGGTTCCTGGGTGGCTCAGTCAGTCAAGCAGCTGCTTTCAGCCCAGGTCATGATCTCAGGGTCCTGGGGTTAAGTCCTATGTCAGGCTTCCTGCTCCCTGGGGAGCCTGCTTTTCCCTCTCCCTCTGTCTCTCCCCCCAGTTTATGCGCTCTCTCTCGTGAAAAGAAATAAATAAAATCTTAAAAAAAGAGAAAGAAATCAGAAGAAAACAAATTTACCCAAATTGATTATGTAGAGTGAGTCAGCCTTCTTAGCCCGGAGCTCAAATCTTAGCTTCTTCTTGAAATACAGGCAGGTCTTGATCGGCACAGTATGAACTCAAACACGCACATATTAGAACTGCGTATTCTTTTTCTACATTGTTTTGGTAACTGAACTAGGGTTGCTTGTAGTACCTACAGGTTTTAGTTTTAAGGTTTTGATTTCTTTAAGGTTTTGATTTCGTAGGCCAACACCAATCTTCTTCTAGTCTCTCTGTGGTGAGTGGGTGTGGACAATGATTTTGTTCTTTGGGTTATAATCTATTATTTATAATCTGAGGCTTTTGTGCATAGATTTAAAATTTCTTGTTTCCATATATTGATTTAGTGTGCTTTACACGGCAGGGGAAACATTAGAAAGAGAATTCCACTGCAGGAGAAAAACAGCGCCATTTCCCAGTTTCAAAGAAATGAACTTTTTTTCCCCCTAGGGAAGGGTGGCAGAAAGTTGCCCAAATAGTAGGAGAGGACCCCATTTGGGCTTCCTTAGGCTTGTCCATTTGATATTTCTTACTCTCAGAGGAAATTTAAAATGGTAGAACTAGTTGAAAAGTCTCTATTTTTTATACCTGAGATAAATTTTTAAATGTCATAGATTGTAATCAATCAAAGTTAAGACATGGTTTAAAGGATAATGCAATCAGTCAATCAGTCAATCAATCAATCAGTCAAATTAACAATAGCCTTTGACTTAGAGCTTTTGTGTTTAATGGGGTACCAGAAGATGAAATCTTAAAGTGATAGCATTCTAATGATCTTATTGAAAAGATCTTTGATATAGCAAAAGCTAACTTCATTATAAATGCATTTCATTTCTAATGGACTTATTACTATGCCTACTCAGGAAATTCTTGTGGCCAGACTCATTTGTCTTTGCTCAGGTAGAGAATAAATGATAGCCTAGAATTTTTTATCAGAAAATCCAATGAATCCCATACTTTGACACATTCCCAGTCCAATGAAAATTTATGGCTTCATAAATGGCCCTGAGGAATGCAAAATCATGATGTGTCTTTTGAATTATAAAAGAAAAAGTATATGGTGTATCTCACGCTTTCTTAAGAATTTGAGATCTTAAAATACTCCAAAAATTATTAATCCATGTGTATAATACATATTAGATCTTTCTAGAATGAATGACTGCAGAACTAAGATCACTGTATTCCATTACCATAATATATAATCATATTTATTATAAAAATAAGAGATTTTAAAATATGATCATTATTATTTTAACACAATCCAGAAAAATGCTTTGATAAAATTCATAACTGAGATTTTTTTTTGAAGAAAATTTTTTGGGGGACGCATTATTCTCTTTGTGATACTCATTATCTCTGTCAACTTAGTCTTCTTTTCCCCCTCTCACATTCTTCTGAGCCTCAAAAGTGAAAGAAACCAATTGAGATAAAGAGGAAAACCAGGCCTATAGTGCTCTAACATTTTATATACTGGATATGCCGCAGGAATCTACTCAGTAGGATGTTTTTTACCCTTGAAAAGCTCTTTCCTTTCCCTTTCTTCTCAGACCTGCGCTATGAAAACAATCCTAATCCAAAGATAGCTCTGATCTCTCTCTAGGCTCACATCCTTCATTCCTCCCTGCCCCATGGACATTTGCACTTGGACCATATTAAAGCTCAGCATGTTTACGGCATGCCCGCAGCTGAATTCTCGTTCTTCCAACCTAGCATTTCAATGGTACCATTCTTCAGCTTACCTTGACTTGAAACTACAAATTCATTTTGGAAATTATTTTGTTCTTTAACCTCTATCCATCAGTCAGTTGACCCTATTGTTTCTTTGAAAAGTCTTTAGCAGCTTCCTATTCACACTGCCTTCATTCTAGTAGCAGCTCTTACCTCATATATGTGAACGGTTACTTTCCTATCCCGCCCCTGGTGGCATGTGTTTTCCTCTTCCAGCCTGTTCTATTACTTCCACCACAATTAATAGATTTTTTTTTATTTTCTTCAAGATTTTTATTTAGTTAGTTGAGAGAAAGAGAGCATGAGTGTAGAGGAAAGGCAGAGGGAGAGGGAAAAGCAGACTCTGAGCTGAGCAGGGAGCCCAACGTGGGGCTCGATCCCAGGACCCCAGGATCATGAACTGAGCCACAGGCAGATGCTTAAATGACTAAGCCACCCAGGTGCCCAGATAATAAATATTTTAAAATAATCAGAGGGAATCCAGACAGTTTGAGATCAACCACAAGAAAACAGGGCCAGAAAGTGTCTAGCTGATCAGTGCTATAGGAGAGCCAGAAGAGAGTTCAAATTCAAAGAGACTCAGACTGGGTGGACAGATCAGTGGTTATTATAGGCTCAGGAAAGAACTAGAAGCTCAAAGGATTCTGTTGAGTCAGAAAGGATCAGGTGGTTAGGCACAGTTAACAGTTCTAGACAAGGAGGATATGGAGTCTCAAGGAAGATTAGCTATTGCGTCCCAAATAGATGGTTAGCTCCCTCAAGACTGGAACTATTTGCTGAAGATCTTGGCACTGTCCTCTCTTAATCCACAGGGCTGTGATCCCATAGCAGAAGATTTTGGTCTCAGCTCTGTTTACTTCTCCCAGCTTTTGCAGGATTACCCTGGACTTGTTGTTGATAACATTAACCAGAAGCAGTGATAGGACTGGGCATGAACTTTACTCTTAAACAGATTAACTCTCCTACTTTTACCTACAGGGTGCTCCCCTTTAAGTGGTAACTCCTAACTAACACCTTTCAGTAGCTCCCTATTGTCAACCAGATGAAGTTCAAACTCTTTGTCTTGATGTTCAAGGCTCTTCAGAAACTTAATCTAACCTAATTCTCTATCCTGTCATCATCTATGTTTCTGTCAAAATGCTTTTCTACTCAACGTTGTCCATCAGGGATTACTGTGCTGATCTGGAGTCAAAAGGCATGGGATAAAATCTTCGCTTTATCCTTAACTAACTTTGTGAGGTGAGGACAGTTCCTTAACCTAAGTTGTAATTTCCTCCAGTGTAATAAAGTAATGAAAATGGTACCTACTTTGTAGGGTTTTTGTATGGGTTAAATGAGGTAATAAATGAAAAACATTTACTACACTTCCTGGAGATAATGTAAGTAATAAATGTTAAGTTGATAGTATTGTCCCAAACTCACTCATCTTTCAAAGTCCAAGTCAAATATGATGAGATAATATACTGTGCTGATTAAGAGCGTGGGTTCTGGATTTGCATTCTTGTCTTGCCACTTAAACTATTGATGTGACTGTGCAAATTTCCTCACCTCTGCAGGTGGTAATGACAACCTTCGTACTCATGAGCTTGTTATTGGGCTCTCGTAGAGGCTAATGCCTGATCATGGAATGTGATGTGACTGTGGGACAGCATTGTTCAAGCTGCGTGTTACTGATAAGTGTTATCTGAGCTGCTGAATCACAAATTGGGACAGGATCAGCCACGTTCTATTATAAAAAGGGAACGGCTAGGGGTACCGCAGTTGATTGCCTCTTGGTTTTGGCTCAGGTCATGATCTCATGGGGGCTGGGATCAAGCCCCATGTCTAGCTTCACCCTCAGTGGGGAATCTGCTTGGGGATTCTCTCCATCTGCTCCTCCCCCCGCAAATAAAATAAAATACATCTTTGAAATGGGAATGGCTAATAGATATTTGGCCTGAGGAGGCCCGGAGGCATATGGAAACTGCATAAGCAGGTGGTTCAGATTCATGTTATTGGCTTCTATTGCTTTGCTACCTCTCTCTCAACTCATACCTTTAGCCTAACAGAGAATTCCTGTGACTAATTTCTGGAGGAGGGAAAAAATGGTGGGCCTGGCTTACTGGTGTATCTCTACGGTACACTAGCCCCAGAGAGGAGTAAATGCTCTTGCACTAAAGCCTTACTTAATGGAGGCTCCAAAAGACAGTGGTGAAAGTGGATATATAAAATTTCTTTTCTTTATAAAGATTTTATTTATTTGAGAGACAGCACAAGAGAGAGAGAGAGAAAGAACATGCATAAGCAGGAGGTAGGGGCATAAGGAGAGGGAGAAGCAGGCTCCCCACTGAGGAGGGAGCCCAAAACAGGGCTTGATCCCAGGACCCTGGGACCATGACCTGAGTCAAAGGCAGATGTTTAACCAACTCTGCTACCCTGGCACCCCTATATAATTTTAATAGGTAGAACTTTAGGAGAGACTGGCTCCTCACTTTGTATAGAAAAAGAGAGCCTTAGTTATAGATCAAAACTGGTTTGTGAGCAGGGGCTATTGGATTGGCCAGGTGATCAGCACTTGGAGACATAAATGGAAAATTGAAGACAAGATATGTTTATGGACCTCTTAGAAGGGATTCTTCCTATTTCTGGAATATCCTTCCCCATAATCTTCACATGACTTCTCATCTTCAGAAGGACTGTGTTAGAACTCAGGGGGTTCTCTTTACACTTCCTTGTCTAATAGTTCTGCTCAATGGAAAACAGCAACAACGCCAAAATGATAAGATCACCAAATCCTTAGATCCTACAGGTCACCCTTCTGCATAAAAATCCTTCTGCAGCCAAGGTACTTGCAGAGGGTAAAAGAAGCATGAACTCTGCTGTGGAAGAAGGCACTTTAAATCTCTCGACCACCTACAGGAGTGGGGACTGAAGCAGCTATGTCTTTAACATTAATTGATAACTTTGTAATCCTGCTTTTTTTTTCTCTTACTACCTGCTATGGAAAATACAGGTGATATCTAATGTTTGAAATGTGGTAGTGTAGTGAAATTATCAACTTATGATAGAATTTTAGTCCCCTAGGTTGAAGGTGTGAACCAGCTCCTTCCAGAGAAGTATACAAGATGACACTGAGATTTCTGGTCCAACCTGGAGTATTAATTGATTATATTTTTTCATAATTGCATGAATATGTTTCTCTACTAGCTGATTGAGGGCAGGGACTTAATTGTATTTATCCTGTTTTATTCAGTTTTTAGCCCACAGTAAGGGTGAGCATAGAGTAGGAATGGAATAAATGGTTGCTACATGGTCCTGAGTTGACTTTGAGTAATAATAGATAATAATAATAATAACAATATAAGTATTTTATTTAGTTATTATGGCAAGTAGTAGACACTACTTAAATACTACTTTATCTTATTTATGTTTTCTTTTTATTTACTTTGGGTCATTTTTTAGATGTAAAAATGACTGAATGAAGCAGAAGAGAAGAGAACCAGATACTAGATGTTGGTTTACATTCAAACCCATCCCACAAACACAATTTAAACATGAATTCCTTAATGGAACAAGAAACTTTCCGGTGCACACAGGTGGTATAGCTAGATGAAATGACTAAGTTAGAACTAATAGCCTTTCAATTTTGGTTTCATAACTTCAATTTAATGCTCCTGCTGTGCTTTGTGAGGTCTAAATACAGTTGGCATATCTATTCCATAGCTTCTAAGATATTAAGTGTAGGTTTATCTCCATGAGACCGTGCTACCAGCTATCTCCCCTGGGCACCCTGTGGAGAAGTATATTCAGTAAATGTGGGAGTAGAGAGTCATGCAGGTATGAAGACCATATACAACTTGAACTCCTATGGGTCAGGGAGGGATATATTTTCCCATTCTCCCTCTTTTTTTTCCACTGTAGAAAATTAAAACAAAGGGATATTTACAATCCAGGTAACAATGTTAATGGCTACATGGCTCAGGATTCAGCTGTGAAAAAAAAATGACTTTAGCTATATGGTCAGAATCCACTCTAGTGAATTTATGTAGAAAAGAGTTTATTCTAGCCTATCAAATGGCTTAAAAAATTGTTGGGTTGGAAGAAGCAACAAATTCTATGTTGTGCTTGCAGGAATGAATTCCAAAGCCCACATGCAAACGTGGATGTTTAAAGATGTTGCTGGCTTATGTGTGACCAGGAAACTGTTGGTTTCAGCTCAAATCAGCATTGCCACAGTGGGATAGTCTACAGTTCAGAAGCTCTTGCTACTGCTGCCAGAGCTAGAGCCACACCACCTCTTACAATCTGTATCTGTACCTATACAATGGATGTTCAGGATACATCACTCATGAGGGTAATGACTGGAAAATGGGACCTTTTCTAATACAGCTAATGGGAAAACAAATGTCTCCACCATCTTGGTTGACAGCACAAACAAAAGCAACAGCAGAAACAGGAAAGAAAAGAAGAGTGGCACATTCCTCACTTTTGGCTCTTAATTTTAGGCAAGTTAATCTTATTTCCAGAACTCAATCACTTTTAGGTCTTGACAGTAATTTCTCTGATATGACACCAAAAGCACAGATAATGAAAGCAAAAATAGAGAAGTGGAATTAAACCATCAAACCAGAAGCTGCTACATAGCTAAGAAAACAATTGACAGAGTAAAAAGGCAATCTACAGGATGGGAGAAAAAATGTCAAACCATGTATATGATGGGGGTTAATATTCAAAATATATAAGAAACTTATAATTCAATAGCAAAAAGCAAAGCAAAACAAAACAAAAACCCAAACGAAATCCTTCAAACCATTTGATTAAAAAATGGGCAAAAGACTTGAACAGATATATCTCCAAAGAAGACATACAGATGGCTAACAGGTATGTCAAAAAGTAATCAACATCATGAAACATCAGAGAAATGCAAATTAAAACAGTTGGACAGGGGTGCCTGGGTGTCTCAGTGGGTCAAGCCTCTGCTTTCAGCTCAGGTCATAGTCTCAAAGTCCTGGGATTGAGCCCCACGTCAGGCTGTCTGCTCAGCAGGGAGCCTGCTTCCCCCTCTCTCTCAGCCTACCTCTCTGCCTACTTGTGATTTCTCTCTCCATAAAATAAATAAATAAAATATTTAAAACAAACAAACAGTTGAATATTACCTCACATATCTGTTAAGATGGCCATTATAAAACAAAAAACAAAAAACAAAAACCCCAGAAAATAGTAAGAGTTGGCAAGGATGTGTAGACATTGGAACACTTGTAACACTGTTGGCGAGAACGTAAAATGGAGCAGCTACTATAGAAAGTAGTATAGAGGTTCCCCCCCAAATTAAAAATAATTAAAAATTAAAAATATGACCTCAAAATCCCACTTCTCGCATTTATCTCAGAGAATTGAAATCAGGTGCTCAAAGAGATATTTGCATTCCTGTGTTCATGGCGTATTACTCACAATAGTTACAAGGTGGAAATCACCTACATATCCTTCAAAGATGAGTGAATAAAGAAAATGTGATTCTATATACAATGGGATATTACTCAGCCATATAAAAGAAGGAAATCTTGTCATCTGCTACAATATTGGTGAGCCTTGAGGACATCACTCTAAGTGACAACACAAGGACAAATAACCCATGATCCCACTTGTATGAAGGATCTAAGGAATGGAGCTAATTACTTAGTTCAGTTGAAGGAGAAAGTAACTGGCAGTTACCAGAGACTAGAGGGAGAGGGAAGTGAGGAGTTGTTATTCAATGGTTTTAAAGTTTCAGCCATGGAGGGTGAAAAAGTTCTAGAGATCTGCTATACAACATTGTTCTTAACTGTGATTATATTATCTTAACAATACTGTACTGTACACCTAAAATTTTATCAAGAGAATTGATCGGCTCTTTTTACCGCAATAAAAAAAAATCATTTATTAAGCATAGTCTATGTGCTAAGTACAGCATGCTAGCTGATAGATAACCAAAGGGAAAACAAAACCAAAAATATGCTACCAGCCTTTGCAGGACTCTCAGTGTCTAGTAGAAAAAGATTTAAAAGAGGAAGAGTTATGGGATGAAAAATTCTGGAGATTTAATGTACAGCATGATGACTATAATTAGTAATATTGTATCAAATACTGGAAATTTGCCAAGAGAGTAGATTTAGGTGCTCTCACCACACACACACACACACACACACACACACACACACTCACACACAGTAAGTACATGAGGAGATAAGCTAGTTAGTTTGACAGTAGTAATCATTTCACTCTGTGTGTGTGTGTGTGTGTATATCTTAGATCATGTTGTACACCTTTAATTACACCATTTTTATTTAAAAATAAATATTTAAAAGTGAACCAAATAAAATCTTACATTGCTATTAAAACAAACTAAGCCCCCTAAACTACTAAATTACCTTTGGAATCCTACACTCAAGGGATTGTGGGAAATGCAGACTCTAGCTTTCCAGTCTCTGTAGCATATAAAGGAAGGTACTCGAGTAGGAGGCTGGAACGATAGGTAAAAACAACTCATTATGTCCACGACAGTATTTCAATTTCTGGTCTTTCCATTTGGTGCAGATGTTATTACACACATGATGCAAAATAAATTTCCAAAGGGGTTTTCAGATGGCAATTTAGAGTGTAATAGAGAGGGAAAAGTGTGAGCCTTGGAATAAGACGGACCCGATACTTATTATCTTTGTGACCCAGGGCAAGCCACTGAATCTCCCTGACTTTTCCCATCTGTAAAACAGAGATCATAAACTTTATCTTACAGTATTATATAGAGGATTAAATGTAAAGGTTCTGGCACATTACGAGTGTTCAATAAACAGTTACTTCTGTTTTTTTTTTCCATGAACAAAGAGGAATGTTTAAGGTTAAAATGTTTAAGTTTAAAACGTTGATATTATTTCTGAGTTCTAATGGAATCCCTGAAAATGGAAAATTCTTTGTATAAGACACAATTCCTTTAGAATCACTTCTCTGCTTGGTGTAACAAAGCAAAGGTTATCTGCATCATAGCCACACTCTTCTGCAACATGATTTCGTAGCTCCTCGCAACAAGAAGCAGACAATGTCTGTTTCCAGCTTAGATCTGGGCCAGTTTCATGCCTTGTGTATTCTTTTTTTTTTTTTTTTTAAGATTTTATTTATTTATTTGACAGAGATCACAAGTAGGCAGAGAGGCAGGCAGAGAGAGAGAGAGAGAGGGGATGAAGCAGGCTCTCTGCTGAGCAGAGAGCCCGACGCGGGGCTCGATCCCAGGACCCTGGGATCATGACCTGAGCCGAAGGCAGAGGCTTTAATCCACTGAGCCACCCAGGCACCCCATGCCTTATGTATTCTAATAGGATGTGGCTGAAATGATGTTGTGCCCGCTCTCCAGGGGCATGGCATACTTCCACCTGTTCCCTTGGAAGCCTGCCCCACTACCATGGGGATGCTAGCCTCTGGAGCAGAGAGTAGTAGCTGTAGTTGAAGCCCCTCACACCGACACCCAGACAATTCTGCAACTGACACATGAATGAGCCTCTCTGTGACCAGAAGAGCCCCTCAGATGGATCTCACCTAAATTAGCCATTCTACAGATTGGTGAACTAAATAAATGGTTATTATTTTAAACCACTAAATTTTGGGGTGGTTATACAGCAAAAACTAATTCAATAGATTATTATTAGTAGTAGTAGTAGTATTTTGGAGGATGATTGTCAAGGGAAGTTGCTCAAGGAAAACCTTTTCTGTGAATTTGTAAGGTTTTCCACTCCCACTAAAACCAAATTGTGCATTTTTAAAAATTTTTTAAAATTTATTTATTTTAAAGATTTTATTTATTTATTTGACAGAGAGAGAGAGAGAGAGATCACAAGTAGGCAGAGAGGCAGGCAGAGAGAGGGGGAAGCAGGCTCACTGCTGAGCAGAGAGCCGGATGCTGGGCTCGATCCCAGGACCCTGAGATCATGACCTGAGCCAAAGGCAGAGGCTTAACCCACTGAGCCACCCAGGCGCCCCCAAATTGTGCCTTTTTATGCTCTGGGAATTTTGCCATTGACACTGTTTCCTCCTTCCCTCTGGTTTCCTTGCTATAGCTGTGCCCCCGCCCAAGACCTTCATCACCATTCCCCACATTATTAGTACACCCTTGATGCCTACTTCCCCCAAATTTTGGCTTGTATATATTTTCTGCCCTTTTAAAAAGCACCATTTGGACCCAGTGAGAGGACAGAAGGGAAGACAGTAGTGAAGGGTCAGTCTGGGAGTCAAGGCCAAGTGTTCATAAGCTCAAGGATCTCAATGAATGGGGAGTGGTAGATAGTTGTGCTCACAAAGAGCTTTCATAGGTTCTCTTGGCCATGACAGCCAAAGCTGAGATACACACCTGAAGCTCCCTTCTATTCTGAATTTTCAAAGTGTCATCACTGCATTAGAATTCACAGATAAGATGGGAAGGAGAAAATGGGCTTGAGTAACAGATGTGGGTTTAAATTTCAGCTCTTTCACTTAATGGGAACTGAGATAATGTTACCTCTCTTACGTCAGTTTCCTCTTCCATAAAATAGGTATACTATCACCTTAAAATGCAAACCATGACAGCCTGAGGCTAATATCGACCTTGTATATTTATAGTGAACAGTCGATATCCCAGTGCATATGAAGGGCCTGGAGCGTTGCGGCCTCAGGCATGAATAGAATAGTAGCAGCCCTGTTTCCAAGCACATCCATTTTATTCCCTAGAAACTCAAAGCTTTTTTGCACACATCAGCTCATCTATTGGCACAAAATCTTTTGGTGGTTACTAACAGACAGAACTCTCTCTTGTTTACTGATGAACTCTAGTTCAAACTAGATAAATGATAAACATTTATCAAATTGATAAATGAATTAAGGATCGAATGAACCTATGCTCTAAGTTATCATCCAAAGTACTAGAAAGACAGTGAAGTAAAGAAAGGAATTTCAATTCCTTTCACAAAGGCAACAATTATTTGATATCTTGTAAACAGGCAGATGTTTAAATGTTTGCATTTTTCTGCACAAAATGGAAAAAAATTATTTAAACAAATAAAAATAAATGATGCGTGCTCTACAGAGGATTTGCAAAGATAAAAATGAGATATCTGATGCAACTGTGAATTGAAAACTTGTGTCCAACGTAAGAGCTGTCAGTTATCACCATCAGTTTATGTCATAAAGAGAATATAAATATTATTTCATTATCTTCATAAACCATCTGGAGATAAACATTATCTTGGGGAAAAGTTGTTCACCAAACAGATATTTAGTAAGTGTCAACCAGGCATTGTGCTTGTTCCAAAGAAAGAGCTAAAGAAGCCACGGTTTCTACCCTAGAAGAGTTTACATTCTAGAAAGGGAGGCGGACATGGAGTCTTGCAGATGAAATTCCAGTGTTTCCGATGTTTCTGCAAGGTTCTTTCAGCACTGTGAATGTTTGGGCAAACTTGCCCTGCCCTCACTGTGCCTTTTTCTCAATATTTTGATTACCCATTTCTTCGGTGTTATCAATTTAATTTTCAGTACTTGGTGGATGGTTTTAGGAAGGAACAGTTGTTAGAGGTTGCCATCACGACCATCGGTGACTGTGAGGCTGGACTTCTGTCTCCCATCCCGGGACCTCCCCCCACCACCCAAGTCTTGTCACTGAGAAGAGACCCAAGTTCCCTCTGGCTGTGTGCCTGGGCGGTGCTTGGGGTCAGGGTTTGGGTGCGAAGAACAACAGAATATTGCAAAGATGGTGCTCAGACTTGAGACCTTGAGGACATTTGTATGCAGGATGTTTCTGGATTATTAACATTTCACTTCCCGTTGCTGGTTTTACCAACTTGTAACTTTCTCTCAGCTTCAATTGCAAATGTACTCATAAACTTTTACTTGCGACTCCTGGATTTCACATGTCTGTTTATGACAAAAATAAGAGCAATAACAACCATTTCTATGTGTTTACTACAAGCCCCACATTTAAAATACATTATTTCAATCCTCTCGAAATCTTACTAAGAAGTAAATTTTTAGATGGGAAAACCAAGGCAGAGAGAAGTTAAGTCATTTGTCCCAGGTAATACAGTTAGAAAGTAACAAAGACAAGAACATGTCTGCTTAGAATATTTTCTCATTGATACTCGCTAAGTAGTTGCTGAAAAACTATGTGTCTCTTGTACATTGTCAGGTTCACATCTGTTTTTAATTTAGTCATTAATTTTTATTTATTTTTAAAGATTTTATTTATTTACTTGACAGAGAGAGAGATCAAAGTAGGCAGAGAGGCAGGCAGAGGGAGAGGGGGAAGCAGGCTCCCGGCTGAGCAGAGAGCCCAATACGAGACTCGATCCCAGGACCCTGAGATCATGACCTGAGCCAAAGGCAGAGGCTTAACCCACTGAGCCACTTAGGTGCCCCAGTAATTAATTTTTAAACAAAGATTATTTTTAAGAACAGTTTTATATATATAGGAAACTTACAAAGATCATACAGGAAGTTCCCCTACTCTTGCAGTTAGTTTCTTTTATTATTAAATCTGTCCATTATTAGGGTATATTTTTTACAATTAACGAACCGATATTGTTGCATTATTATAAACTAAAGTCCATAGTTTATTCAGATTTCCTTAATTTTTACCTAATGTCCTTTTTCTGTTTGGGGGGATCCCATTCTGGATACCACATCACACTTTGTCATCATATCTCCCCTTGGCTGTGACAGTTTCTTAGACTTTCCTTGTTTTTGATGAACTTGACAGTTCTGAGTAGACTCATCAGGCCTCTTGCAGGATGGCCCTCCATTGGGATATGTCTGCTGTCAGGATTAGACTGGGAATAATTAATTTTTAATCACTAATTTAATTTTAATCATTAAAGAAATGTAAAGGATGTAATTTCTGAAATATTTCAATGTTCACATTTTAAACAAAACTGAAAATGCTCTTTTAAACGTAGCCATTATAATCTAACTACCCTGCGAAATTTCATAGCCACCACCACTCAGTTTAAAAATACAAGAAACTGTTTTTTAATTGCAGGAAATTAAACATCATTTTACCCATAGCTCTAGGTTTTATTCCACTTCCCCCAGAGATTTATGTTAAGAAAACATATTTTTATGCTTAACATTTTTTAATTTGAAAAAATTCTTAAATTCACCTGTTATCATACTTATTTTTAACAAAACTATGTTTATACAGTTAAATTAAAATGCTTTCTTATATCAAAACATAGGATCTGGATCATGTTAGCACTGAATTATGAGTATGCAATGTGATCTAAATAATAAATGTTCATAATTTTGATATTTATTTAACAGATAATTAAACATTTAAATGATAAGTTATACTTTTTCTCACCACCTAATGTACCCCTAGATGAATTGTTTTGTTTGGGTGGTATAGGGAGAGTTCAGCATCAATTCACATAGATAAGTAGACGAGCAGGGAAAGGATTTTGTTACAGTGATGTCCTTTAATTTTTTGAATACTTTCTGAATAACATGCCAAACATCTGGCAGTGGTCTAGCATCAAAAATCATTGCTAATGATCAATTAGCTGAGTATTCTATTAGGTCTTCCTTTAATTTTGTTGAGAGCAAATAACGGAAAATCAATTCACTTGCAAAGATTTGTTACCCAGTTGTTAGGGTCATTCATTTTCTCATTTTCTGGGAACTGTACCAAAAATGCTTTACCAATACTTTTCAAATGGCTATTTATTACATCTGTTACTTTTGCCCATAGAGGCATATAGTTTAACCCAATATACTCAGAAAGAACTGAGCCATGAAATAATAATTTCAATATATGTTGTCAATATAATACTTTGATAAAATGCTTATATCTTTCATATTCCAAATGATTTAAATATAATTTTGTCAAATCTTGAGACTTCAGTTCATTCAATTAATTGAAAATTTCTACTCCATAAACTAATTAGTAAATCCTGTCCTCCGTGACAAACCAATCAATCAAATTAAGCTCACTCATTGTTAGAAAAAGTCTGGCTTTATTTTTTAACTCAACTAATTGAGTTAATATATTTGCTTCAACAGCTATTATAAAAAGCACTGAAAAACAAATTATGGAAGGCATCTTATAAGATAAATCACCAGGGGCACTTGGGTGGCTCAGTCATTGGGCATCTATCTTCCACTCAGGTCATGATCCCAGAGTTCTGGGATCGAGGCCCACATTGGGCTGCCAGCTTGGCAGGAAGCCTGCTTTCCCACTCCCACTCCCCTTGCTCGTGTTCCTGCTCTCACAATCTCTCTTTTGCTGTCAAATAAATAAATAAAATATATATTAAAAAAAAGATAAATCACCAAAAAAAGTCTTATTTAAAATTGTGTAAGATCTAATATAATAAATTTTTATAAATTTCATAAAATAAAATACATCCCTATGTTATTGTTTTTAAACAGATTTTATTTTTAGAGCAGTCTTGGGAAGGTGTGGAGATTTCTTCTTTGAGAAGGAGGGGCAGAGATTTCCAATGTAATCGCTTCTATCTTGTACACACAGCCTCCCCCATTATCAATATTCTCTAGTAGGGCATTAGTTACAACAACAATTAGAGTAGGGCATTAGTTACAACTGATGAACCTATATTGACATATCATCACCCAAAGTCCATAGTTTACATTTGCGTTCACTCTTGGTATATATATTATACAAATGTATAATGACATGTATCCATTATTGTAGTATCATACATCACTGCTCTAAAAAAATCCTTTGTGCCTATTCATCTCTTCCTCCCTATTAACCCCTGTCAACCACTGATCAGTTTACTGTCTACACAATTTTGCCTTTTCAAAATGTCATACAGTCAGACTCACACACTATATAGCCTTTTCATATTGGCTTATTTCACTTAATAATAGACATTTCAGTTCCCTCCTTATCTTTTCATGGCTTGATAGCGCTTTTCTTTTCAGTGCTGCATAATATTCCATTATCTTAGTGTGCCACAGTTCATCTATTTACCTTTTGAAGGATATTTTGTTTGCTTTCAAGTTTTGGCAATTATGAATGAAGGTGCTAGAAACATACATGTGCAGTTTTTTTGTGTGGAAATGTTTTCGACCCTTTGGGTAAATACAAAGAATTACAACAGCTGGATGGTACATTAGGTATATGTCTTCTGCAACTGTCTTCCAAAATGTCTGTACTATTTTGCATTCCCACCAGCAGTGAATGAGAATTCCTGTTGCTCCACAACCTCACTAACATTTGTGTTGTCGATGTTCTGGATTTTGGCTATTCTAATGGACGTGTAGTGATATCTCCTTGTTCTTTCAGTTTGCACTTCTCTGATGAGATAGGATGTGGAACATCTTTTCATATGCTTATACAATAACTGTATATCCTCTGTAGGGAGATGTTTGTTAAAGTCTTTGGCCCATTTTTAAATACAGTTGTTTGTTTTCTTAGTGTGGAGTTCATATGCTTTGGGTAATAGTCCTTTATCAGATATTTCTTTGGCAGATATTTTCTCCCAGTTTGTTTTTAATCCTCTTATTCTTTTGGCAGTGTCTTTTGTAGAACAACATTTTTAATTTTAATGAAGTTCAATCTTTCTTTCACAGATCATGTCTTGGGTGTTATATTTAAAAATTTATTGTCAAATACCAGGTCATCTAGATTTTCTCCTATGTTATCTTCTAGGAGTTTTGTAGTTTTGCACTTTACATTTAGGTCTTTGATACATTTTAATTTTTGTGAAGGGTGTAAGGTCTATGTCTTGATTCATTCTTTTGCACAACAGGCATCCAACTGTTCCAGCACCATTTGTTAAAAGAGTCTCTTTGCATCGTTGTCTTTGTTCCTTTGTCGAGAATCAAGGGACTTTAGTTATGTGGGTCTATTCCTTGGCTCTCTGTTTTATTCTATTGATATACTTTTCTATTTATAATATTTATAAAACTGATAGATTTATAGTAAGTTTTGAAGTCTTCCAATTTTGTGCCTTCTGCAAGGTTGTGTTCTCTATTCTGAACTTTTGCTTCTTTATATGAACTTTAGAATCCATTTGTCAATATCCACAAAATAACTTGCTGGGATTTTGACTGGGATTTCATTGAACCTCTAGATAATTTTGGGAATAACTAACATCATGGGAATACTGTGTCTTCCTACCATGAATGTGGAGTATCTTTCCTTTTATTTAGTTCCTCCTTTTATCAGGTTTATACTTTCCTCATATATGTCTTGTACATATTTTGTTAGATTTATACCCAAATATTTAATATTTTTAGGATGATAATGTAAATGGTATTGTGTTTGTGATTTCAAATTCTGCTTGTTCATTGCTAGTATGTGGGAAAGTGGCTGAATTTTCTATTGTATATTAACCCTGTGTCCTGAAACCTTGCTTTATTGCTTATTAATTCCAAGAAATGTTTTTTTTTTTTTTTAAAGATTTTATTTATTTGAAAGAGAGATCACAAGTAGGCAGAGAGGAAGGCAGAGAGAGAGGAGGAAGCAGGCTCCCTGCTGAGCAGAGAGCCCGATGCGGGGCTTGATCCCAGGACTCTGAGATCATGACCCGAGCTGAAGGCAGCGGCTTAACCCACTGAGCCACCCAGGCGCCCCCCAAGAAATGTTTTTGTCAGTTCTTTTGGATTTTCTACATAGGTAATCAGGTCATCTGTAAACAAAGATAGTTTCATTTCTTCCCTCCCAATTCATATACCTTTTATTTCCTTTACTTGTCTTATCACATTAAGTTAAACTTACAGTGTGACTTTGGAAAGGAGTGGTAAGAAGGGGCATCCTTGATTTTTTTCCAGATCTTAGTGAGAAAACTAGTTTCTCTCTCTCTCTCTCTCTCTCTTTTTTTTTTTAAGATTTTATTTATTTAATAGAGAGTGCTTGAGTGAGGGTAGGAGGGAGAATGAGCAGGAGAGAGAGAAGTAGACTTCCCACTGAGCAGGGAGCCTGATACAGGGTTTGATCTCAGGACCCTGAGGTTATGACCTGAGCTGAAAGGAGATGCTTAAATGACTGAGTCACGCAACTGCTCCAAATCTTCTAGTTTTTCACCATTAAGTATGATGGTAACTGTGGTTTTTTTTTTTTTTTTTTTTTTTTTTTTGTAGATATCCTCCCCCACATTGAGGAAATAGCCCACTGTTCTTAGATAACTGAGAGTTTTTATCATGAATGGGTGCTGGATTTTGTCAAGTGACTTCTCTGCATCTTTTAATACAATCATATGATTTTTTTTCTTCTTTAGCTTGTTGATATGATGTGTTGCACTAACTGATTTTTGAATGTGGAACTAGCCTTGCAAAACTGGAATAAATTCCACTTGGTTATGGTGTATATCCTTTTAATACATTTTTGGGGTTTGCTAATATTTTATTGAGCATTTTTGCATTTATTTTCATGAGAGATATTGGTTTCTGGTTCTTTTTTCTTGTGATGTCTTTATCTGGTTTTGGTATTAGAGTAATACTGGCCTCACAGAATATGTTAATAATTATTTTTTATGTTCCTATTTTCTTAAAAGAGATTATAGAGAATTGGGATGATTTTTTTCCTTAAATATTTGAAAGAATTCACCAGTGAGGCCATCTGGGCTTAGTGCTTTCTGTTTTGGAAGTTTATTAATTGTTGATTCAATTTCTTTAATAGTTATAGGCCCACTCAAATGGTTGATTTCATTTTGTGTTTTAGCAGATTGTGTCTTTCAGGGAATTGGTCCTTCTCATCAAGGTTTAAAGCTTGTGGACATAGAGCTGTTCACAGTATTCCTTTATTACCCTTTTAATAGTCATGCAATCTGCAGTAATGTCCTCTCTGTCATTTCTCGTATTAGTAATTTGTGTTTTTTCTCTCTTTTGCTAAGTTAGTCTGGCTAGAGGCTTATCAATTTTGTCAGTCTTTTCAATGGTCCAGCTTTTGTTTGTGTTGATTTTATTTATTGATTTCTTGTTTTCAAATGCATTAATTTCTTTTCTTTTCCTTTTTTTTTTTTTTTTTAAGAGAGAGTGTTTGTAAGCAGGGGGGTTGGGGGGAAGTGAATAGAGGGAGAGAGAGAATTCCGAGCAGGCTCCATGCTCAGCACAGAGCCCAACACAGGGCTCAATCTCACAACCCTGAAATCATGACCTGAGCCAAAATCAAGAGTCCTACTTTCAACTGAATGACCCAGATGTCCCCAATTGCATTAATTTATGCTTTAGTATTTATTATTTCTTTTCTGCTTACTTTTGATTTAATTTGTTCTTCTTTTTCTAGTTTCCTAAGATGGAAGTTTAGATGATTCATTTTAGATCTTTGTTCTGCTTTAATATATGCAACCACTGCTATAAATTTCCTCTGAACACTGCTTTTGCTGTATTTCACAAATTTTCATAAATCATATTTTCATTTTAATCTAGTTCAAAATATTTTCAATTTGTCTTGAGATTTCCTAACACAGGAGTTATTTAAAGGTGTGTTATTTACTCACGATGTACTTCAGGATTTTCCAGTTGTTTTTCTATTATGGATTTTTACTTTAATTCCATTGTGGTCTAAAAGCAAGCATTGTGTGATTCCTATTCTTTTAAATTCGTTAAGATGTGCTTTATGGCTTAAAATGGTCTATCTTGGTGCATGTTCCATGTGAGCTTGAGAAGAATGTCTATTTTGCTGTTGGTTGAAGTAGGCTATATATGTCCTTTATATCCACCCTGTTGAGTAATGTTGAGTTCAACTATGTTCTTATTGATTTTCTCCTTATTGGCTCTGTCCATTTCTGATAGAGGGGTGTTGAAGCCTCCGAATATAATAGAGGATTCTTCCATTTCTCTTGACAATTCTATCAGTTTTGCCTTATGTATTTTGACACTATGGTTAGAAACATAGATATTAAGGATTATTAAGTTTTCTTGGAGAAATGACTCCTTTATTATAATGTAATGTCTCTCTTTGATAACTTTCCTTGTTTTGGAGGAAAGTTGAAGTCTGTTGTGTCTGAAATTAATATAGGCACTTCTGCTTTCTTTTGATTAGTATTAGTGTGGTATATCTTTTTCCATTCACTTACTTTTAATCTATATGGTCATTACATTAAAGTGGGTTTCTTGTAGACAGCATATAGGGCTTTTTTTGTTTTGTTTTTTGATCCACTCTGACAACTTGCATCTTTTGAGCACTGCACTTAGACCAATGATGTTCAAATTCATTGCTTAGATGGTTGGATTAATATCTGCCATATATTTTATTGTTTGCTATTTGTAGCCATTGTTTTTTGGTTCTTTTTTTGCCTTCCACTCTTTCTACCTTTTTTTGTTTGTTTTAATCGAACATTTTACATGATTCCCTTTTCTTTCATTTCTTAGTACATCGGTTATATTATTATTATTACTTAGTGGTTGCCCTAGAGTTTGTAATATACACTTACAACTAATCCAAGTCTGTTTCAAATAACACCATATTAGTTTATAGGTGGTGCGAGTACCTTATAATACAATAATCCTAGTTCTTTCCTCCCATATATATAAATATATGATATATAGGTCTGAGTTTCTGACCTATATTATTTTCATTCTCTCTAAAGAACTTCTTTTAACATTTTTTGTAAGTCATGTCTATGGGCAAAAAATTCCTTCAAGTTTTGCTTGAGAAAGTCTTTATTTCTCCTTCATTTTTGAAGGATAATTTCACAATGCACAGAATTCTTGCTGGTAGTTTTCTTTTCTCAACACCATATTTCATTCCACTCTCTTCTTCCTTGGTTTCTGAGGAGAAGTTGGATGTAGTTTTTTCTCTTCTATAAATGAGGTGTTTTTTATTTCTCTGTCTCTAAGGATTTTTTTTATCTTTGATATTCTGTAGTATGAATATGATATACCTCGGTACATTTTTTTTCCTTAGGTATTTTCCTGGTTGGTGTTCCCGGAATTTCCTAAGTCTGTGGTTTGGTGTCTGACATTAATTTGGAGGAAAATCATTCTTCCAAATATTTCTTCTTTTCCCCTCTTTCTTCTCCTTCTGTTATTATGTACTTGTTACATTTTTTGTAGTTGTTCCACAGTTCTTGGATATAATGTTCTGTTCTTATATATTTTTTTCAGGTTTTGTTCTCATTCCTTTTTTAATTTTGGAGATTTCTATTGTGATAGCCTCAAGCTCAGAGATTCTTTCTGCTTTACAGTTACTACTGTTACAGTTTTTGATTTCCAGCATTTCTTTCTGTTTTTCTTCTTGGAATTTCCCTCTCTCTTCTAACATCGTTCATCTGTTCTTGCATGCTGCTAACTTCATCCGTTAGCGACCTGAGCATATTAATCATAGTTATTTGAAATTCCTAGTCTGATAAGTCCAATATCCCTGCCATGTCTGGTTCTGATGCTTGCTCTTTGTCTTCAAATTGGCTTTTTTGCCTTTTAGTACGTCTTGTCAATTTTTCATGATCGCTGTACTTGATGAACTGGGGGAAAGGAACTGCTGTAAATAGGCCTTTAGTGATGTGGTGGTGTGGGGGAAAGGAAATGTTCTATTGTCTAATGATTATGCTTTAGTCTTTTAGTGAGCTTATGCCTCCCGACTATGACCTTCACAAGTGCTTCTCCTCCCCCACCCCCTTAGATGGAGCAGACAGGATGGCTACAGCAAACTGGTATTGGATATTTTCCTTCCCCCAGTCAATCAGCTCTGAGCCATCCTTAAATTAGGATCTGTTAAATAGCTTGTCCTGAGGGCAGACCTTGTTGTGAAGAACAGAGTACTCTGGTATATTTCAAAAATAGTTCATTTCCTCTCACTATGCCAGCAGTATGAAGGAGATTTTTCTCCAATATTTGTCATGAGAACCTGGTCAAGCTCTTTCAGGTAGAACTCACAAAAGTTTGGGAGATGCCCTCTATGACTTGGTTCCCCTGGAGACTTTAACTCTCAGACATGTCTACTCTGAAATTCTATCAGTTTATTAATTATAGTTCAGGTTTTCCTCCTCTGGCACTGGTTCCATGGAGGTGTTAGCTCATGTGTTTCTGCTCTGGTAAGTTGTGATTCTTTGTGTTCTTCTGTCATTCTCTCTGGTTTTGCAGACAATAGTTTGCCCTGTGATTTTTTATCTGTCAGGAAGGAGTGGTGACCTGCAAAATCCTTACATGTAGAACTAGAAACTGAAAGCTGTGTGTTATGTTTTATTATTTAATTTGTGTTAATACAATGTGATGGATAGGAAAAACAAGTGTTTGGAAAAGCATATTAAATCAAACATAGTGTGCCTTTCTTTAAATATGTATTGACTTCTACTATCAGTTTCTGGGAAGTGTTAAATAATCACATTAAATATTCAGAACCCTTAATTTGTTTCATATAATGGTAACATTTTTCTATGTACTTTCCAAAAGAACAACATTCTTATTGCTATAATTACCCAGCAACTATCATACAATTGTATATTATTTAATAGGGAATAGAAAATATTAATTACTTTATAAGATGAACTAATATATCATTAGAATAAGTATTTTATAGTCTAATTTGATAAGCTATACTTTAATAACTTCACTGAGTAATGCACATGAATCTAAGAGAAATCATAAAATTTTTATTTGTGAATGTACTTTCCATTATAACCAAAAAAAAAATTGAATAGTCTTAGAAAATATTCTTAAAAGGCTCAGCATCACCAAGCTTTTCTACTTGGCAAAAAGGTGCTTTCCTTTTATGAATATTACAAATATCCAAAAATTTGCCCATTTTATGAGAGCAATTTTTAGTTTTTAGTGTTTCTTAACAACGCTGTCTTCATTTTGTTCTCCTTAGTTTCTCTCACAGGGAGCAGTTTATTTTTTGAAAATAGTCTGGGAAAGGCAAGAGGTGGTGACTGCCCACTCTATAATACATGTAATTTTGGAATAATCTTACCTGGTCAACATAGCACCATATTTCTAATGCCATGTACTTCATTGTTATCAGAAATCCATGAAAGATACAGAAAGATAGGAAGATAGAATCTTGATTAATCAACCAAGGAGACTTTCCTGCATACACATGCTAGTCTTTTGCTGGTGTCCTAGACATTTTTATACCCTAGAACAATGACATAGTTAGAGTCAGGATGAGTCATGAAGATGTCTTTCTTATATAAAATGGGAGAAGACCAACTTTAAAAGGGGAAGTGGGGGGCACCTGGGTGGCTCAGTGAGTTAAAGCCTCTGTCTTCGGCTCAGGACATGATCCTAGGGTCCTGGGATTGAGCCCCACATCGGGCTCTCTGCTCAGCAGGGAGCCTGCGTCCTCCTTTCTCTCTCTCTGCCTGTCTCTCTGCCTACTTGTGATCTCTGTCTGTCAAATAAATAAAATCTTAAAAAAAAAAGGGGGGGGAAATGGGGGAGGGAATCTCTCTGATGATATGAAAGAGTGCCTGTGAACACTGAGGATATGATAATGGATTCCCTTAAAATTATGCCCCGATAAAGGGGCACTTGGGTGGCTCAGTCGTTGAGCATTCCAGGGTCCTGGGATCGAGCCCTGCATCGGGCTCCCTGACGTGTGAAGCCTGCTTCTCCCTCTCCTACTTCTCTGCTGAGTTCCCTCTCTCTCAGTGTCTCTCTCTGTCAAATAAATAAATAAAATCTTTTAAAAAAAAAAAGGCTGGGAAAAAAAATTATGTTCCAATATGAAGACCACATCTTATCAGCTTTGTTTCTGCCACAGATATTTTGTTATCTTGACATGGCTAAATATGATATTCTAACCCTGTTCTATTTCCTGCTTTGTATATTTTAGCTCTATCTTTGAAAAACAGGAAACAACGAAAGAGCCAGTTCTAGTCATATCTTTCCTCAACAGATAATGCCCATCTCATATGCAGGGTCTCTAGCTATACGTGACTATTCTTTCTAGTTGTGTCAACCCTGGCTCTTTAAGGACACTCTAGTAGCAACTGGAAATTGCAGTATGACCAAATCAGAGTGCTAAGATAATAACGATGGACTGAGTACATCTCCTTTTTCAAGAGTCCTAAAATACATGCACATATTAGAAAACATAGTAAGGAAGAAGAGAAATATTGCCACCCAGAAACAACAGCTGTGAAAATTTTGAAGCATATCTTCAGCTCTATCCCTATCTACCTATCTATCCATCTATCATCTATCTATATCAATAAATGTATTTCTGAAATTACACAATGCAAACCATTTTGAAGTTAAAGCATTAACTCTCCAGCTCAAGTACATATTTTTTAATAAATACACCGATATAATAAATCGCTAATGGCTGCAGAATGTTCCACTGTATGATCGAGTCACAATTTAATCAATCAATCCAGTATAGCTGGATGTTTAAGTTGCTTTTAATTTTTTTACAACTCTAAACACTATGTGAGTAACATCTTGGTAGCTAAATCTTCTCGTACCTCCTTAGTTATTTCCTTGGAAATTATTCCTGGAAGATAGAATGCTGTGTCGGTATTTAAATTTTTGATACATAATCTCCAGAAAGGTCATATCAATGTACACTCCCACAAGCAATCTACGACAATCTCCTTAGGAGATGATGCACTTTGCTTGAGGAAAGTTAACAAACCTAGCTTTGGTAAGGAGTGTGTGTTAGGGATAAGAGGGTGTGTAAATTGCATACTAATTGATGTACATGCAAATAATTTTTTTCTAGATGAAAAGTTATAGAAACCTTTGGATTTCTTGCCTTGCTTAGTAATCTCTTCATGGTGCCTGTATTTACAGGCTTTATAAATAGATCTTTTTTTTTTAAAGATTTTATTTATTTATCTGATAGAGATTACAAGTAGGCAGAGAGGCAGGCAGAGAGAGAGAGGGAAGCAGGCTTCTTGCTGAGCAGAGAGCCCGATGTGGGACTCGATCCCAGGACCCTGAGATCATGACCTGAGCCGAAGGCAGCGGCTTAACCCACTGAGCCACCCAGGCGCCCCGGCTTTATAAATAGGTCTTTAAATATCTACAGATTTGAGGCAAACCAATCAAGATAATCATTCTGTCACATAGAAAAGCATGTCTTGCTCTTAGCATCTAGATAGTTTGAAGCTTTGATTAGCTACCTACCGTGCAGGGTCCTGAAATTTGGCTTACTCTCATTTGAAGAAAGTTTGGCAACTTGAATTTCAGGAAGGAGTGGAGTCAGAATTAGAGGGGCTGACCACTTACACACTGTGGAGGAAAAAACTGTTTTCCATTCTTTATTTGAAGTCATTACAGCATGAAAGCACCACTGTTCCCAATAAATCCAATAAGTAGTTATTGCTTTAAAAAATGTCTAGCATTGGGATGCCTGGGTGCCTTAAAAAATTTTAAGATTTTTAAAGCTTAAAAAAAATGTTTAGCATTGATGATGAAAGAAATGGCATACTGAGAGAGGTTGTGACATTTCTTTCCTTTAAAAGGTATTGAATGAAGAACTGTCATTAATACAGAGTTATTTTTTTTTCCACAGCTATAAGTCTGACCAAAGGGAAGATTATGAAACATAAAATATGGATTGGTAAAAAGACTGTCTAAAGATAGAGTAATATCAGAGAAACATGTGTCATAGGGAAAAAATTAATCACTAAATTTACATTTGGACTTGAGTTATTCATTTTTCCATCCATTTAACAAATATTTATTCAGTATTTACTATGTGCTAGAACTTCAACTAGGTACTTGAATATAATGGTGAGCAAAACTGCCATGATCTTGTCCTTACAGGGCTTAGAATTAAGGGATAAAATGGGCATTAAAAAGAAATTATTTTTTAAAGGTTTTATTTATTTGACAGAGAGAGATCGTAAGTAGGCAGAGGCAGGCAGGGGGCGGGGGGAAGCACGCTCCCCGCTGAGCAGAGAGCCCGATGTGGGGCTCAATCCCAGGACCCTGAGATCATGACCTGAGCCGAAGGCAGAGCCTTAACTCACTGAGCCACCCAGGTGTCCCAAAAGTAATTATGTTTTTAGCTCCAATGAGCTTGGAAGTCTTCCCTCCCATCTTTACAATAAGAAGAAGTGAAAGGACCTGAACATCAATGACTTTTCTTGGACTCTTCAGAGAGCGGAGATCACAGCGCTCGGTGTCATGCAGAAATCTGGAGAGATGGGTGAATCTGGAGAGTTGCCACTGAAACCTACTTATCAGACACAGAAGTTAAACTGGCAGCAACATTTAGATGGTGATTTCGATAATCTTAATACTTATAAATCTTCAGGAAATCATCTAGGAGGTCAGTGGATCATAGGATAACTGCACACTGTAAGTATATGACAAATGTGTAAAATAACCTCACAGAAGGGACTGGGAGGAAAATGCTGACCTAAGTAGCACGGAAAGGAATGAAATTTGCAAGAGTAAAGGCAAAAAAAGAGCTGTAGAAAAGCACAGTACTGTAGCTGATAAACTTGCATCTCACTGGGGTATGATTTAATAATTATGATACCACTCTATGTACATGTTAGAATTAAATGATTAAGTAAATGGATGGCAGATGGTGGGATCATGTTTTCTCAATTTTGGAGTGGGTCATTATAGATGAGGAAGGGAAGGAAGCCAGAGATATCCACATGGTAATAGATTAGAGCTAGCGACATCAGTGTGAACTCCTGTTTACTTGAATATAGACACAGATGACTATGTATATTATCTGTATATGTAGGCATGCATATAGGCTACCACACACACAGATTTTCTTAATCTGTCAGTTAAGAGGGCCCAGAAGTGACAATATCCAAATGGCAATGAGCACACCTAGCACCCAGATCTTGTTTTCTAGTACCATTTTCCAATAAAAGGAAGTAGGGCTCCTTGGAGAAATGGCCAATTCCAGGACTGGACAGGAAATATATATGATAAGCATCAAGCACCTTGTCCTGCATGAACTAAGAAAGTGCCCAAAATAAACAAAAACAGAAACAGTTCCCCCACCCCACAAACATATACTAGAAAGTCACTGAACTATTTTATACCAGTGCATTGACATCATTTTTTGAAAAGATCTCTAGTTAAAGCATACAGTGCAGATTAAAGGGAACAAGAACGCATGTGTGCTAGAACAGTTGGGGAGCAAACCCAGGGATCCAGGTGAGAGATGATGGTGAGCCCAGACTTGGGGGGCAGGTAAGAGAGCAGAGGGAGTTAGAATTCTTGTTCTAACACTAGTTAATCCTGACTAGCAATTTGAACATGAGTAAGACCTTGACCTTCCTGCCTCTTAATTTCCTCTCTTGTTAAAGATGTGACAATCAGGGCAAAATCCAATGCATAGTTATGTCTTTAAAAATACTTCTCTACAAATAAAGTTTATAGATTAGAAAATCCTACAATTTCCTACAAATTCTAAAAAATAAATTTCTACAAATTTGCAACGTTTGACTATTGTTTCAACAAATAGCACTGTTTATGTCACAAAAACTGAGAAGTAATTTTCCTGCTCACCAAAGAAGGCATCATGTTCTATTTTGATCTTCACATTTAAAAAAAAAAAATTTAGTGCTGAGAATCAAAAACAGTATGATCTTCAATAGGACCAATGAGGAAAGGTTAAATGAGTTGAAATTATTTATCTTACATAAAAAGAAGAGGAAGTGATGCTTTGATGACTATTTTCATGTGAAAGAAAAGTTACAGGAAAGAACATGGCTAATTATCATCTTTCACAAGGGCTATAATGAGAAGAAATGGCAGAAATGCTAGGAAGGAGTTGGAAAGTACTGTTGAGTGTATCTGTGATGAGCACCAGCAAGGAAGGTAAAATTTCCATGCCTGAAATCTATAAAACTACATCAAACAATGGTCTGCCTCAAGTGTTTCACATTTTCCTGCATAAAGCCTGGTGCTTGGTCCAGAAGGCCCCTGGAGACCTCCTTCAACTGTCCCATTCCCGGACAGGAGGGAGACGTGTCTCCTGATTCTGACCGGGTGGCAGCTGCTTTTGTGAGGCAGGAAGGATGGACCTCAGACATCCTGACGGATGGCCCCGACCACCCAGGGACCAGCCCGTCCCCCCCAATCTCTCGGCTGGTCTGTGGTTACGGCCTCCTAGCAGAGGAAGAGCTCAGTTCATTGTGCTTGTTGCACTTGTGCCAAAAGCGCCCTCCTGCCTTATCTGACCTCTGTCTCCAGAATAGAAATGAGGCTGCGGTTCCCTAGCGCTGCAGGTCTTTTGAATACATCTTGGGAGAGGATGTATGTGTCCTTGGCTACTTATTATATAATCCAGGCCTGTCACTCAAATGTGGGGACCCTAAGACAACCCGAAAGATAAAGGGCTCTAAGCCCACAGCTCAGAGTTTCTGGGGCCTCTGTCTCCTCTCACCAGCTGCCCCTCCTTCGGCATGTACTTTAGTGAAACTTTCCTCTGTCTTACTTTCCTTTCACTGTCCTGTCGTTCTTTACTGTGGCCGCCAAAGGAACAGAGCGGTTGGTTTTCTTTTCCGTCTCTCTCTCAGTCATACTTTCATCGTGTTCCAGAACCCTTACAGTAGCTGTAGAAACCCGGATAATTATTCTTGCTTTATCCGTAACAGACACATCTTCTCCTTCATTTCCTTCCCCAAACCTTGGAAGAATCATCTTTTGGATGTGAAGGGAAGGCCAAGTGGGGCCTCCAGACGGCTTGTAAACACTTTTATGTACAGCAGTTAAACGGTTTATAGTCACAGACTGAGGGCTGGCGAAAATAAAACTTTATTCCTCATTTCTGCTTGGTGGTGAAAAGCAGATTTTGGCCAAGCTAAGGAAATTCAGACATTTCCACTCAGAGCTCTGGGCCCGTCCTCTCCTTTCTTCCCCTTCTCTCCTTGAGTGGCATCTGGGGTTAGGGTTGGGGTTAGGGGTTAGTGTGGGGATTCCATGGTCGTCTCTGACCTTGCTCGCCTGTCCTGATGGGTGCCTAGCCCTAGCGGGTCCCGTGGGGTCAGCATCTGTTACTGCTGGATCTGCCCCCTGACATTCTCACCATGTTCTCCAGTTTTCTGGTCATGAGGGTCTAAATTCACCTTTTGTCTACCATCAGCTTTCTTTTGGTCTACTGTTCACTTCTATGCTCTCTTGGGACCTAAGGGCCATTAGACTCTCTGCCAACTGGCTTTAGATCTGGAGAAGCCCTGGAGGGATGCATCCAGCACCTCCCCCCCCCCGCCCCCCGCTGCCCGTTCCACATCCATGGCTCCTCCACGCTCTGGTGGGGTTTGAATGCGGGCCTTTCCCAGGGTTTTGCAGTCTCTTTGGGCTAATGTCTGGGAAGAAAGGCCCCAGGTTCTGTGCCCCAGGGTTCCTCCCCACTGATCTGCACCTGGGATTTATAATGGGGATCAGGGCCCAGGCAGCCGCTCAGGCACCCATCTACCTCTTTTGCTTTTCTTTTTGAGTCTGGCTGAATTCCCTCTTCCCCCACAGCCCATAAGAGGTTTTGTTCACCTGTCTGGGTGTTAACAAAACCACTCTTGGGCCATGACGTGCTCTTCCCTGCTCAATATTTTGGGTCTTCTAGGCTTTGCTTTTATTTATTTATTTTTTTACTATTATTATTTATTTATTTATTTATTTATTTATTTTCAGCATAACAGAATCCATTGTTTTTGCACCACACCCAGTGGTCCATGTAATACGTGCCCTCCTCAATTTTTTAAAGATGTTATTTATTTATTTGAGAGACAGAGCACCGGGGAGGTGGATGGGACAGGGGCAGGGAGAAGGGCAAAGGAGAGGGAAAAGCAGGCTCCCTGCTTTTCAGAATCCAGTCCAGCTAGACTGGATTCTGGGCTCAGTCCCAGACCCTGAGGATCATGACCTGAGCCAAAGGCAGATCCTTAACTGCCTGAGCCACCCAGGTGTCCCTGGGCTTTACTTTTAATCAGTAAAGCAAAACTTTTTTAGAATTCCCCTAAGTCTGTCAGAAACTTTCTGCAGAAAAACCAAGCCACATACAAATTATTTTCTCTTTCAAATGCTTGGCTTTTGTAATGGAAAACCACTGCTTTCAAGACTATTTTGGAACAAAAATTACAAAATTTGATACTTTTTTTTCTTATTAGATTGTTTTATATTCTCTCTTCTAGGACAATAAATATCAGCTTTCTGGTCTGTTTCTAAGTAATTTTGATGTTGAAACACAACATACATACAGAAGAAAAAGGATACAACCAATCGGCTTCCTCCAAAGTGAACACCAGTGAGGCCACCACCCAGAAAGAGAGAATGGCCAGCACCCCAAGAACACCTCAGCCCCCTTCCAGGGACCGTTCCACCTTCGAAGGTAACCACTGATCTAACTTCTAACACCATACATTAATTTGGCCTGTTTTTGATATTTTCTATAAACGAAATCATGGAAGATGCATTATCTGTGTCTGACTTGCTTAGCTCAATATTACATTTGCGAGATCCATTTCTATTTTTGTGAATAGCAAAAGTCTCTTCATTTCCCTTGCTGTATATTCCATTTCATGACCATTCCACAATAGATGGATTTACCCATTTCCTTGTTGATAGACATTTAGGTTATTTCCAGTTTGGGACTATTGTACACAATGCTTCTAAAATTACACTCAGAAATTCTGTTTGGCACACACAGTGTGCATTTCCATCGGGGAAATTCTTTCAAGTGACAACCTCCATCTTTTCATCGGAATGCTATTAGTACTTAAATTGCTTTCTATCTTGTCTTCTTGCCTCTCTCTAATGCGTTTTTCTACTCTAGAACACTCCTTCTAAAATTCAAAGCAGATCATTTATATTCTTCAACTGTTTTAATTGTGTTTGATTCCTCTGGGAATGAATTGCGAGCTTTCTACAGGGTCCCAGGGTCTTCCATGATTTGGCTTCTGCTGGGTGCGTTTTTCATTCTGTCATCTTTCCCAAGTGTGCTCTTCCACAAACTGTCCCTTCTGCTATTAACCGAGTTTTCTGTCACTCCTTGTGCATCTTCCTTTCTGCCCCGACCATGATTTTATCTGGCTAACTCCTCCTTACCCCAGGTCACAGTTTGTTATTTCAAAGATGACACTGAAGGTAGAATTGTCACATTCAGAGCACGTGGGCCATGGCAACACTCAAGTGAAACATAAAAATGTGTCACCCATCAACAAAGTTACCAAAAGTCTGTCTTTCCCATATTACAATGTATAGTAGAAAATGTGAGGTTGTAAATGATGCTTGAATGATATGTACGGAGGAGATATTTCAGTTATAGGATGTCTCCTTTAAGCACACAGCTTACATGACATTCTCTAGGGAGCTATAAATTCCAAGTACAGTTATCATAAGCAAACCAGGTAAACCACAGTTAGACAAGTTCATAAAGCGGACTCCCCTTCTGCCTCCAGAAAATATACCATTATGTCTCATGTTTATGAAGAGATTTAACTGTGACATCTCTTTCTAAGCGTTCCCCAGAGGAAGAAAATAGAGTTCAGACTGGTACCTCATCCTTTCATTTCCAACTTCCTAATGTAACCATTTCTGATCCTCTAAACCTGGTTCAGGTTCTCTGTTAATATTTTCATAATTTCATGTTTCTCCCCTCTGACTGATTTCTGATGTTCTAGAACTTCTTGGTTGTTTCCTATAGCTTCTTCAATCTCGTAAACTCCATTGAGAAAGGGAATTTTAGAAATGTATTTACCATTGTATGTCTGATGCCCAGCACCATTCCTAGGGCATAGTAAGACTCAACATTTGTGAATTGTTGAATTGCTCAAATCTATCCACTCCTTTAAAATAAGGTCATTTGTTTACTCGGTATGACATTGCTGGTTTTTCAGCTTATTTGAATAAAGTTCATATATAGTTAACTTTGATGAATGATTCTAGCACAGCAGGAAGATAAAGATTCATGGGTTTCTTGTATAAACCTTGTCGTAATAATTAGATTTCACATTCTCATCGAATATAAGGTATAATATGTCTTTGACCTTTCCAGAGATCTTTTATTCCCAGACATATTTCCATTGACTTTCTTTATTTCATTGTCTTTTGGGGGGGGTTATTTTTTTAGTCTTCTCCATTCTGTCCTATTTTCCAGCCCCATCTATTTCCACTTTAATTTTCCTTTATGTCTTTCTTTAAAATCCATTCCTTTCCTTAGTTTTTGTCACTTCATAGAGAAGACTTTAAAAATTAGAGTTCCCTGGCATTTTAAAAAAAAATTTTAGGTAATAAACATACAGGGCAATATTGGTTTCAGGAGTAGAATTCAGTGATTCATCATTACATACGACACTCAGTGCTCATAACAAGTGACCCATCGCAGGTCTAGCCCACCACCCCCCCGGCATCTGAATTTTAGACTGAAAGAGCCAGGTTCTTGTTTCTGTAACTGCTGGTTTAGATCTACCTTTGTTCCACATGGCTGACCTCCAGTTTATCCATGAAGTTGACAGATTAGATTACGAAAAGACTGAGAAGACTGAAATGATTATGGGCTCTGCTCTTTCTAAATTATGCCAAAACATCTCAATGAAAAGAGATCTATTCACTTATTTATCTGGATCCAAACCATACCTCACTCTAATACAATTCATAACAATAATATTGAGTTTATGTGACAGAGGACATTTTTCTGAAACTAAAGCACCATTCATGAAGAGAATTTGGTTCTGATCGCTGTAACAGGAGTTCTTTTGAATCTGACATGCTCATGCTTTCTTGTGCCATGGAATTGTCTGCTGTGCCAGTCCTTTTTCTCCAGGACATTTCTCTATTCAAATTAATGCTAAGTCTATCCAAATAGCATTTATAATCTCATTTGGTCTTCACTAAGAACACATCATTTATGTGTTTAGTCCACCTCTGCTCTTATTCCATTAGTTAGTCTGATTAGTGGCAACTAAACTTCTACTTTTAGTGTCAGCGTAATTACAATCATAAAAACAAATATGGGCACTGAAATTACATGGCAATAGTCAGCAATGAGGCAGTCATCCAGATGTTTAATTTTTTTCAGATACTTATTAAGTAGATATACAAAATTTAAAAATTTTATGGAGACCTCCTGAACCCTGATTGTTTTTTGATCCCCAGAGGTGGCATATAGTGATTTGAGAAATCATATGCTCCCCCTTGAATTCTTAGACCCGTGACTCTCAAAATTTGTCCGCAGAACTACAGCTTCTGTGTCGCCCGAGAACTTGTCAGAAATGCAATTCATAGACCCCATCCTGAACCTACTGAATCAACAATTTTGGAAGTGGGGCCTAGAAATCCATGTTTTAGCCTCACAAGTGTTTCTCACATACATGAAATGTATATTCTCATATACTGAGAAGCACCATCTTCTCTGAAGGGATGCCACTTGCCCAGCATGGAAAATGAAAGTAGGGTGAGATTGCTGGGTGTGTTCTAAAATATGCATTTGACTTGGTGTATATGGCACGAATCATTTAAATAGTATGCAACCTCAACTACATAGTGGGGTAGGGTTCTTAAGAGTTTCAAGCACCACGAGGGGAGTAGTAAAATTAAATCAAGGTTATTCTAAGACTGAAGAAGGGGGACTTGCCATGTGAAGATCAAACTGAGCCAGGAAAGTGTGGGGGTCAGAGAGCCAAAACCCCAAGAACACACTTGTAGTTCATCAGGGTGAATTTATGACTTAATGACATGATGGAGAGCACACTCCATAGGGATATCTCAGTAAAAGGGTGTTAGGAAAACTTAGAGGTTTTGGGCTTGTCTTAAGTCATTTGGGGAGGGTTTAAAGAAGCAGGATTTTGCTCTTGATTGAATGATGTCACCAATCAGGGGTAATTCTATGGTTTTGTATCTTAATAACTCTTATTTAGGAGAAGGAGTTTATGTCTCAAAGAAAAGAAATGTTGCCTTTGTGTCAGCAGCAAATAATTGTTCCCTGGTCACTTGGAAAAGCAGCTTCATGGATGTTCTATTGTGTTGGGGGTGAGTGTGTGTGTGAGTGAGAGAGAGAGAAAGAGAGAGAGAAAAAAAAGAGAAAATAGAGGACTAAGCATTATTCTTGATTCTGCTAGTTGTTCTTGTCCTATCTTTGATATTTCAGGCGCTGGAGTGGGGTTGATTAAGTACAAGAAGAGCTGTTCTTTCCTGTCTTGGAGAACAGTCACAGTGAGGACCCTTCTGCTGTCTTCCTAGTGTAAGGTGATCAGTCAGCAGCGGAACGACCTATCAGTTGAGTTGCAATGTACATTAAGAAAGAAAAAGCATTTGACAAGACACAGCATGCATTCCTGATTAAAATGATTCAAAGTATAGGGATAGAGGGAACATTCCTCAACTTCATAAAATCTATCTATGAAAAATCCACAGCGAATATCATCCTCAATGGGGAAAAGCTGACAGCCTTCCCTTTGAGATCAGGAACAAAACAAGGATGCCCACTCTTGCCACTGTTGTTCAACATGGTACTAGAAGTCCTAGCAACAGCAGTCAGACAACAAAAAGAAATAAAAGTATTCAAATCGACAAAGAAGAAGTTAAACTCTCTCTCTTCACAGATGACATGATTTTTTATATAGAAAACCCAAAAGACTCCACCCCCAAACTACCAGAACTCATATAGCAATTCAGTAATGTGGCAGGATACAAAATCAATGTACAGAAATCAGTTGCTTTCTTATACACTAACAATGAAAATATAGAAAGGGAAATTAGAGAATCGATTCCATTTACTATAGCACCAAGAACCTTAAGATACCTGGGATATTCTAGGTTTGGTTAGGGATAACTTAATGAAAGAGGTAAAGGATCTGTACTCGAGGAACTACAGAAGACTCATGAAAGAAACTGCAGAAGACACAAAAAGATGGAAGACCATTCCTTGCTCAGGGATCAGAAGAATAAACATTGTGAAAATGTATGTACTGCCTAGAGCAATCTATACTTTCAATGCCATACTGATAAAAATTCCACCAGCGTTTTCAAAGAACTGGAACAAACAATCCTAAAACTTATATGGAATGAGAAGAGACCCCAAATTGCTAAGGAAATGTTGAAAAAGAAAAACAAAACTGAGGGCATCATGTTACTTGATTTCATGCTTTACTACAAAGCTGTGATCACCGAGACAGCAATATACTGGCAAAAAACAGAAACATAGACCAGTGGAACAGAGTAGAGAGCCCAGACATGGACCCTCAACTCCATGGTCAAATAATCTTCAACAAAGCAGGAAAAAATATCCAGTGGAAAAAAGACAATTTCTTCAATAAATGGTGCTGGGAAAATTGGACAGCTATGTGTAGAAGAATGAAACTCAACCATTCTCTTATACCATACACAGAGATAAACTCGAAATGGATAAAAGACCTCAATGTGAGGCAGGAATCTATCAAAATCCTAGAGAACATAGGCAGTAACCTCTTTGACATTGGCCACAGCAACATCTTTCAAGATATGTCTCCAAAGGCAAAGGAAACAAAAGTCAAAATGAACTATTTGGAATTTCATCATGAGGCAAGATGCCTTTTAACAGACGAATGGATAAAGAAGATATGGTCCATATATACAATGGAGTATTATGCGTCCATCAGAAAGGACGAATACCCAACTTTTGTATCAACATGGACGGGACTGGAGGAGACTATGCTGAATGAAATAAGTCAAGCAGAGAGAGTCGATTATCATATGGTTTCACTTACTTGTGGAGCATAAGGAATAACAAGGAGGACATTGGGAGTTGGAGAGGAGACATGAGTTGGGGGAAATTGGAGGGAGAGACAAACCATGAGAAACTGTGGACTCTGAGAAACAAACTGAGTGTTTTGGAGGAGAGTAGGGTGGGGGGTGGTGAGCCTGGTGGTAGGTATTATGGAGGGCATGGAGCACTGGCTGTGGTGCATAAACAATGAATTTTGGAACACTGAAGAAAAAAAAAGAAAAAAAAAAAAGAAAAGGAAAAAAAAGAAAGCAACAGGATTTAAATCCTTTCTGTAATATTTTTCTGTCTTTCTTGTCTTCTAGATACTCTACTAGGAACCTGGTGGGGAAAAAATGGGTATGATTTGGCCTCTGCCCTCAAGGAATTTATACTTTTGTGAGAAAAACAGGCTTATAAACAGATTTCAGTATGATAGGTACAAAAAGGGAATGTTGTATAATTACAGAAACAGCAGACAGGAGGAAGTTATTCTTCTCTATATAGAAAGGGTTCAATATGAAGTTATTTCCAAACGGGTTTTGAAGAATAAAGAAGAGTTGTCCAAACAAAGGGAAGATAGGAGGCAGGAGGAAGGAGTTAAGAGCAGGCTGGTGTTCATAATCAAAACCACAGAATGAGAGTGTCTACTTCCAGCAGTATTGTGGACTCAGGGACTCTCTGTCACAGCAAAACACTTTCAAAATGATGTGTTTGGCTCACAAGAAAGTATGGAAAATCTTGAAGGGCCAGAACATGGGGGAATGTTGAAAGCACAGAAAGAGATAAACACAGACATGAAAGCTAGTGCTACCCTGGGCTAAGAACGTCCCTTTTTAACCCAGAATCGTGGGTATCTATGACCAGTGGGCAGAAAGACGAAGTTTGGGGCATGTGACTATGTTAGACAATACTCACAAATACTCACAAATTGAAAAGTGCTGTTAAAAGCAGAAGACTTATACTAGAGATTATTCTTACACGCAAATCTCTTTGCAAAAAAAAGTAGAACTGCCTAAGTACGCAGACCATCCACATAAAATAAAAATGCTGTGGGACTGATTATGCATATATATTCAAATTTCTGTCTTCCATGATAGTCAGTGCTTTTGACATTATATTGGGAAGTATAGGAACTAGAAGATAAGAGAGAATATAAGTAGGAGGAAATGAAAATTGGAAAGGTAAGCTAAAACTAACCTAATAATTCTAGTCCCCAGTCCCTGTCAAAAGCTTGGATGATCATGAATCTGTACTTCCCATGCTGCAGCCTTTTGCTAGGAATCAAAATCCTCCCCAAAGCTAAGATCCATAGCAGCTCCTGAGACATCTCTCTGAAGCGGTACAAGCAAACCCTTTGAAGAATTTCCATAAAATACAAATGATGACTGGAAAAGTAAGGAGTGATTTAAAACCCACAGAGGAACGTAAACGAAAGTAAGTGAAATGTTGTCAAAATTTAGAGAAAGCAGCTGCAGACGTAAGTCACTAAAAGGGTGGGAGAAGAATAAAGTCTTTGAAGGATTTTCGTATTGTTGCTGAATGTGTGAATTTCAGAGTTCACTCTTCTTGAAAGTTGTTCATTCATTCACGCTTGCACTGATTCACTGAATAAATACCGAAAGCCAAACATGAGGCTGAGTGGAAAGTCGAAGATACAACACTGAAAGAGTAGAACTCATTCCCTGTGCTTCCGGAGTTCATGGTCTAAGAGAACTTCATGTTACACATGATCAGAAGACTGGGAGCTCAAGGCTCTGACAAGACATAGCCGTGACACACGCAGCTGGGAAAGAGAGTGGGGAGGGAAGTATATTACCTTTTTACTTGCGAGAGCTGCCTGGACTAACCTTCGTCTCAACAAGTACATCGAAGTGTGCACCACTCACGAATGTCCCTGAGGACCTAATGAAACGATCCGGGGGTAGTCGTCTGCTTATTTCCACCATCTTCTTCTTTGGGGTGGGGTGCACGGGGGAACTGCACTGAGTCAGTGAACAAAGTTACTGCACAATCCTGAGTCAAGGTTAAGAAACCATCGTCTTCCTTTGAGCGTTCTTGCGTGCTCTCTGTGCACAATCTACCCCAGAGACATTTTGAACGAGAGTGGCTGCAGAAGACATAGGTTTGGGGGCTTCTGAATCCCTTTCTGAGCTTTGTAAGTGGAATTTTATAAAAATTATATTCTTATCTATGTATATTCATGTCTGTGTATGCTCTATCCAGTGCACGTGCAATATAACAGCAAAATAAAAAGATAAGCAAAGCAAAAACAATAAATGAAGGTACAATAAGATGTATCCAAAGAATAAATTAAATCACATGGATTTTTAGACATGAATCTCTTTCCAGGCATAGAATCTTCCTTTTCGTTTAGCACTAGGGTTACACAACGAATTCTTTTTCTCTCTTTCTCTTTCTTTCTTTCTTTCTTCCTTTCTTTCTTTTTTTTAAAAGATTTTATTTGACAGACAGACATCGCAAGTAGGCAGAGAGGCAGGCAGAGAGAGGCGGGGACACAGGCTCCCTGCTGAGCAGAGAGCCCGATGTGGGGCTTGATCCCAGGACCCTGGGATCATGACTTGAGCCGAAGACAGAGGCTTCAACCCACTGAGCCACCCAGGCATCCCACACAGAGAATTCTTAAAAACAAAAACAAAAACAAAAACTATTTACTTGTGGACCTGTAGTTAGGACATTGATTAACAGTGTAGGATCCAGAATCTGGGTAGCCAGGTCTCAGTTTAGGCAGAGCAACTGCCTACCCCTCAAAGATACCAGGGACAACACTTAATTTAGCAAAGCCTCAGTTTGCTTTTCTGAAAAATGGGGACAGAATCACTATTTTCCCTTCATAATGTTATTTAATGCAAGGGTTAGGTGATGCTTGCAAACAGCTTAATGTGTGTGAAGACAGCGATGGTGATGAAGAACCCCCCAAACTACAGCAGTGAGGCCCAGCCGGGAAACCCCTTGGTCCGATGGCTGTCACACTGTTAGCATATTAGCGTCATGTGGCACCGGGCCAGTTGTATGGGTGCGTGACCCATATAGTCCAATGAGGTCTCATTCGAAGAAAGGCTCCACACTTGGTTTCATGTTCTGCTATCGCCATCTTAACCTTTAAAATTTTTAAGCAACAGTCCTGTATTTTTATTTTGAAATGAGCCCTGCAAATTATGTAGCTGATCCTGCCTGGGGAGGATTTAAAAATTCCAGTGCCCAAGTTCCAACCTATATCAACTCCATCAGAATCTCCAAGTCTGGGGGGTGCCTGGCTGGCTCAGCTGTTAAGTGTTTGCCTTCGGCTCAGGTCATGATCCCAGGGTCCTGGGCTCGAGCCCTGCATTGGGCTCCCTGCACCGTGGGAAGCCTGCTTCTCCCTCTTCCACTCCCCCATTTGTGTTCATCTCTCTCTGTCAAATAAATAAATAAAATCTTTAATTAAAAAAAAGGGGGGGCGCACCTGGGTGGCTCAGTGGGTTAAAGCCTCTGCCTTCGGCTCGGGTCATGATCCCAGGGTCCTGGGATGGAGGCCCGCATCGGGCTCTCTGCTCAATGGGGAGCCTGCTTCCTCCTCTCTCTCTCTGCCTGCCTCTCTGCCTACTTGTGATCTGTCAAATAAATAAATAAAAATCTTAAAAAAAAAAAAAAAAAGGAATCTCTGAGACTTTGACCAGAGATTCTTTTTCTAAGTTCCACAGATGAGTCTTATATGTAACCAAGTTAAGAATTAGGCCCTTGGGGGCGCCTGGGTGGCTCAGTGGGTTAAGCCGCTGCCTTCGGCTCAGGTCATGATCTCGGGGTCCTGGGATCGAGCCCCGCATCGGGCTCTCTGCTCAGCAGGGAGCCTGCTTCCTCCTCTCTCTCTCTGCCTGCCTCTCTGCCTGCTTGTGATCTCTCTCTGTCAAATAAATAAAATATTAAAAAAAAAAAAAAAGAATTAGGCCCTTGGTGCCTGGGTGGCTCAGTGGGTTAAAGCCTCTGCCTTCGGCTCAGGTCGGGATCCCAGGGTCCTGGGATCGAGCCCCACGTCGGGCTCTCTGCTCTGCAGGAAGCCTGCTTCCTCCCCCCTCTCTCTCTGACTGCCTCTCTGCCTACTTGTGATGTCTCTCTCTCTCTGTCAAATAAGTAAAATCTTAAAAAAAAAAAAAAAGAATTAGGCCCTTGGTTTTCTGGTTGATTACTAGCAGTCCAAGGAGTTTTTTGCATCAGCAGTCTATATGACTTTGGTGAGGGAACCTTGTTTTTAGGTATGAATTTCTATTGCAGGAGAATTAATATAGATTCTCCAGCTTTGACTCATGTCTGGAACTAGGCCACACACGCTGGAATGTCTGCCCATATGACTATGTGATGACCAGCCCTGAAGTCAGACCACAGGAACTTAATCTAATCTGTAAAACGGGGCTTAAAATAACACCTAACAACATGACTGTTTTTAGATATAAATGAAATCATTTATATTAGATGCTTAACAGAAAGCCTGACACATAAGTATTCAGTACATGTGAACTATTATTAATGTTATAATTTCTGCAGGTTGTTTTTGGTTTGATTAGTGATGGGATCCTTTGATGACCTAAACGACTCCTAGCCCAGGAACAGCAAGGTACTTGTTTCAAAATGCGTAATTACCTCTTCTTTAAAAATAGAAGGCATTTGGTCAGAGGAAGAAGAACAGGCAAGGCAAGCCACATCACAGCAGAGAAGCAAGTTGTGGATAATTTACTCACACTGCCAAGCCTTTGAATTATCGGAATTTTCCAAAGCAACATCTTACCGGGTTTTCAGACCCTCTTCTTTCAACGAAGACATGGCCAATTGGACAGAAAGTCTGTCTTCAGTCCTCATGTTCTGTGCACATCAAAATGTGCCATCTGTCACTGCTCTCCTCTTAGTCACTACCCCAGCTAATAAAATCTCATTAATTGATGTACTTACATTTGTTCTTTGATCATTATGTTTATTCTGATGTCCGTCATTTTTAATAGTAAAATGACAGAATGGAAACCACAGTTCACTTTATTTAATGATGCTGCTATGATGCAGAAGGATAGGTTTTAAGCCTTAGATGGGGATAAGGACAATGAGAACTATAGATGTTGCTCAAAGGCAGAAACCACAAAGTTACAGGCTTCATTTAAGATTCTTAATTTCCTATTTTCCTTCATTAAAAAGATCGTTTGGCATTTTGCTAGTACCACAGTGAGGGAAAAAGTTATGAATGCCCTTTGGTAGAGAATTACAAACAACTGTGTAAATACTAATTTAATTAGAATTCAACAAGAAAGCCAAAAGCCAGAAATCATTTATCTGCCTGACACCTGGTTGTCATGTTCACTTGGCATGGTGGTTCTTAACCTGGAAGCACTTCAGAACCTCTAGGTGAGCTTAAATCAAATTGCACGGAAGACTTGGCCCTACCGTTGGCCGGCTGAACTTGAGTCTTTGGGGTTGGGGTCTGGGACATCATTGTTTTCCCCTTTGAGGGAGACACTTTATTAGAGAAGTTTCAAGTTCACAGAAAAATTGAGCAGAAAGTACATTTGACCCGTGAATAACCATAGATTTGAACAGCACAGGTCCACCTATATGTGGGTTTTTTTGGAATAAATATAGTACAGTTCTATAAATATATTTTTTCTTTGTGATTTTCTGAATAACATCTTTCCCTAGTTTACTTTATTGCAAGGATATAGTCTATAATACCTGTAACACACAAAGTATTTGTTAATCAACTGTTTGTTACCCATAAGGCTCCGGTTAACAGTAGGTAATAGTAGGTAAGTTTGGGGGGACTTGAAGTTTATATGCAGATTTTTTTTAAGACTTTATTTATTTGACACAGAGAGAGATGGAGAAAAAGCAGGTGGAGTGTCAGGCAGAGGGAGAGGGAGAAGCAGGCTCCCTGCTGAGCAGAGGCCCCGTCCCACACCCTGCCACGACATGGCTTTCAATCCCAGGACCCTGGGATCATGACCTGAGCTGAAGGCAGAAGGTTAACAACTGCACCACATAGGAACCCCATATATGCAGATTTTTGACTACACAATGCCTTGATGCCATTAACCCATGAGCTGTTTAAGGGTCAACCGTACAGACTGACCATACCTCCTGCCTTGACATGCTTCCAGACTCTGCTACCATCAACATCCTGGACCAAAATAGTACATTTGTTACATGTGATGAACCAGTATCAACACATAATTATCCAAGTCCACAGTGTATATGACAGATCATACTTGGTGCACATTTTATGATTTGTGCAGATGTACAAGGACGTGTCTCCAATAATACAGGTTCATACATTTTCACTGCCCTAAAGGTTTTATGGGCTCTTCCTGTTCATACCTCTCTCTCTATTTGCTCCCAGCAATCACTGATCTTTCTATTATCTCCATAGGTTTGCCTTTTCCAAATGTCCTATTGTTAAGACTCACACAGTGTGTGGTCTTGTCAGATTGGTTTTTCTCATTTAGTAATTTGTATTTAAGTTTCCGTTTGTGTCTTTTCATGACTTGGTAGCTCTTTTCCTTTTAGCACTAAATAATATGCCATTGTCTGGAAGTGCCACAGTTTATCCATTCATCTATTGAAGGGCATTTTGATTACTTCCAAATTTTGACAATTACAAATAAAACCACTATAAATATCTATGTACAGGTTTTTGTGTAGATGTGAGTTTTCAACTCAATTGGGTAAATACCAAGGAGCACAACTGCTAGCTAGATCATATGGTAAGAGTATGTTTAGTTTTTTTTCTAATTTAAATTCAATTAGCGAACACATAGTACATTAGTTTCAGATGTAGTGTTCAATAATAGAGTATGTTTAGTTTTGAAAGAACCTGCCAGACTATCTTTCAAAGTAGCCGTACCATTTCACATTCCTACCAGCAATAAATGAGGGCTCCTTGTTCTCCACACCAACGTTTGGCATTGTCACTTTTCTAGATGTTGTCCATTCTAATAATTGTGTTATGGTATCTCATTATTGTTTTCATTTTCATTTCCCTGGTGACATATGTGGAGCATTTTTTCATATACTTATTTTCCCTTTGCATATCTTTTCCTGGTGAGATGTCCATTCAAGTCTCCTGCCTGTTTTTTAACCAGGCTGTTCTTTTTTATCTTTTATTGTTGAGTTGTAAGTTCTTTGTATATTTTAGATAACAATCTTTTATCAGATATGTCTTTTGCATATATTTTCTCTCAGTCTGTGGCTTATCTTCTCTTTCTTGTGATGGGGCATCAAGTAATAATAATAAACATTTTCCCCAGATGATTCTAACAAGTAGCAGAGTTGAGAACACAGAGGCCCGGCTAGAAATGAGAGGGATTCTTCTAGAACTCTCAAGGGCTCCCTGCTTTGGGGTTTGAGAAAATGCAAAAGCAGTTTTTTTGTTTTTCTAAAGCCCTATTTGATTCTGGTTGAGCTGTATAAGCAAACAATAATGTTGATGCTTGGTTTAGAAAGTACACACAAATATACCTTCAACAATATAGGCACAAGTAAATTGTTTGTCAGGAGAACTTTCTCATGCTAAGAACAACTTCAAGGCTCCTAGCTCCCTGGGCATAAGCAAATTCAGTGCAATACACAGCATGGCTTCTTTTCCTCAGTTGTCTCTCACCTTGAGGCTTTCCCCACTCAGCTCAGCCATTTGGAGTTTTCCTTGCACACCTTGTCAGACCTGAGTTCTCCTAAAAGGCAGCCATCTTAGCCTTCCTTCATTCCCAGCAGAATAGGGGGAGTTTTTCTTCATTACTGTCTCTGCAATGCAACCCATCCCCTACTCACTGGTGCCTTCAGGTTCCTGAGGGACCCGATATTGTCCCCACAGAAATGAATACTTGTTTCTGGAAGAGACATTTGCCTTGAATCTCTACCTCTACAGAGCTGCCTGCACCATGGTAGAAGAATTGCAAATGTCTCCTTTACTCTCTAATCCCCAAAAGCTCACACCACTCTAGAACCCGCTTGCTTCCTCTAGGTGTGCCTCCTGGCCCCTGTTAGATTCTGAAACGAAACAGCTCCCTAAACTACACAGGCAATTCTCCTACGCCAACTGTATACAGGAATCAATTCTAAAGAGGGCAGGAAGAGAAAAGGACAGACATGGAAAGCCTTTAATTATTTAATAACCACTTAGAGTGAGCTGCAATACAAATTATCTGGGTTAATCCTGTGTGAGATCTCTTCCTCACCCAGTGGCCAGCGATCCTTACTTACATAAGTCAGATCATGTCATCCCTCTTCTAAAAATCTTCAGTGGTCTTTTAATTCACTAAGAAGAAAATCTAAGTCCTTATCACGGCCGGCAAAGCTCTATGGGGTCTGTACCCCTTGGATATTGCGTCTCTGTCTCTTGCTGATCACTGAGCTCCACATGCTTTGGTCCCTGGGTGGTCTCTGGGATACAGCCCACACCTCAGTTTTAATTGCCATTTCCTGGGTCTGCCAGGCTCTTCCCTCAGAGGTTGTCACGTCCTCCCTCCCCTTATGGGAGAGACAAGCTGAGCTGTCTATTTAAAACACCATTTCTACTTATTTCTCCTACTCACTCTCTCTTTACCCTGCTTTCTATTTTTTCACAGCATTTCTATCCTCTTGACACATCATAAAGTTCTTGGTTTATTGTCTGTTTTCTCCCACTAGGATGCAACCTATATTATAGCAGAGGCTTTGTGTTGCCTGTGGCTGATTTTCCAGAGTCTAGATCAGCGATGATTAAATCTACATCAGTCTCAAGTAAAGTTTCAGAATATGTGTGGAGGGACCTTTCAGATGGCACCTCTTAGCAGAGATTTCTCTCTGGAACACTAAGGACAGCTGTCTGATATTTCCACTTAAATGCCTCAGCAGGTTAATAGATTGTAAGTCACAGCAGGGTTGGGACACTACGGTCTTGTTCACCAATTTCTCTTCAGCACCCAAGTTAGTGAAGGGGTAGAGTCCGTAGTTAACATATATTTGTTGAATGAATGTGCAAAACTGAACCCTCTCCCACCCTCCAGCCCAACCATAAAGCTGGAGTCAGTCTTGACTTCTCCTTATTCTTCATCTCGTACAACAAATCACGTATCAGTCCTTGTAGACTATATCTCATTTGTATCTATGAAATGTATGTTTCTCTTTAACCCTATGGCCTTATTCTAGTCTAAACTTTGCATATCTACAATATTCCTAGCTGACAAAATACAAAGATATCAAAATACACCAAAGACTATTCATTGTGGAAAGAGAACCAGAGAATTTCTATGGAGATATTTCTAATGGAGATCGTCTTTAAGTTTTCAATATTGGGTACTTTATGGTGTGAGTTTTAGCTATTTTAATGTAAGTCACAGATTAAAAATTGTTCGGGCTGGGGGGATCAGGCGGATATTTTTGGACACAGCTACAGAAGATGAGTGTTTACGAATGACCAGGGAATGTACCATGCATGGATGATGGCAGAATGCAACACACCATTTACACCTTTCAGCCTACTAAGAAAACTAGAAAAAACTCCACAACTCTCCACAGAAAACGTGTATGGAATTTTCTGAAGCTCAGCAGGGGAGAGAGCAAAGCAGCAATCTTCTTTCAACTTCCCAAAAGGCTTTCTAAGTTTCGAGAAATGAGTCATTTAGAAGGAACATCTGTTGCATCTAGAAATGGACTTTTGGGAGCAAAAACATTCACTAGAAGACTGAATTTGAACTTTTGTCACAGGCAGTTTCACAAATAGTTTCTGAGACTAAAAGAGAATTAGATTTGGCTTCTCACGGTTACCAATGTTCTGTTGCATCATGCCAATTTTACTGTTTTTGTCCTTTCATGAGCTCTGATCTTTCAGATTCCCAAGAGAAACAATCAGAATGAAATTTCGAATGTCAGGGTCACCCAAAATTCTGTTCTCTTAACTCAGCATGCACGTGACTTTGTTTTTCCGAAGGGCAGTTACATTGAAAATTAGAAGACCACCTGTCCAAAATAGACTCTCAGTGGCATTCTAAGGTGATGAAAAGATAGTAGGCTTTGCAGTCAGGTCTAATGTGAATTCTCATCTCTGCCACTGATAAGATGCAGGAATTTGGGATTACTTCCCTTTAATTGAATGGAGTTGCCGCCTATGTAACGTGGGAAACATAGTATCTACCTCATAGATTTGTTGTAAAGAATATGTGAGTATTTGATGTTTTTATTACAGAGTAGTTCTAAATGTTTTCTCTCGTAGCTTCACAAACTCCAGCCAACTCGAACACAGTCCCCTGGGAAGGCGGGACAGGGACAAGAAGTATTAAGGATGGAAATACATCTTGCCCTGATCCTTGGACCCTGTGGGCAGTCAGTGTCAAATTTCGTTTTCTGATAAATGGTGTTCAGAAGGGATCGCTTGTACTTGATGATCAGCTTAGAAGAAAAAAGTTTATTAACCTTTTGTTTGGAATTTGATTTTGCATGCAAATAATTAAATAATTAAACACAAATATGCCGGTAATTTATTGACTGCTTCTACAATTCAGGAACTTTTTATACAATATTTCATTTAAATCTCAAAACCACCAGACTTAGTTTGCATTTTTATCACAGCTAGCATACAGAGGGAAGCCCTGAGATGCAGAGTTTTGCTTACTGAAAGTCAGGGCTAGGTCCAGTGTTTAAACCCAGGCCTGATTCTAAACCTGGGCTCTTTTGCTTTACCACTCTGCCCTCCTAAATCATGTCTTTTGAAAGGAGTGTTTGGAGGCTACAGGATTATGTAACAGCCCTAAGCAGTATATTATAATTTTAAGAAGTTGCTTTCCTTTGCTCCCTTCTATGATCATTCTACAACCTCCGTGCTGCTTTATGACTTTAAAATTCTGATTCCAACTTGATGTCTAAATAATCCAAACTCCTACTTCTAAACTGTATTCCTCCTCCCATTCCCACCACCCTCCCTGGCTCCTCCCTTCTCCTCTCCTTCGTTTGGTCATTCCAGACCGCTAAATATTATATATGAATATATACATATGCACATATAGAAATGTAGAAAATTGGGTGCCTGGGTGGCTCAGTAGGTTAAGCATCTGCCTTCTGCTCAGGTCCTGATCTCAGGGGCCTGGGATGGAGCCCCACATTGGACGCCCCACTCAGCAGGGAGTCTGCTTCTCCCTCTCCCTCTGACCTTTACCGCCCCATGCTTGTATGCTCTCTCTTTCTCTCTCTCTCTTAAATAAATAAAATCATTTTTTTAAAAGAGTTTATTTCTTTATTTGACAGAGATCACAAGTAGGTAGAGAGGCAGGCGAGAGAGAGGAAGGGAAGCAGGCTCCCTGCTGAGCAGAAAACCTGATGCAGGGCTCGATCCCAGGTCCCTGGGATCATGACCCGAGCTGAAAGCAGAGGCTTTAACCCACTGAGCCATTTTAACCCACTGAGCACCCCCTAAATAAATAAAATCTTAAAAAAAAAAGTATCAAAGAACTGCAGCTGTCTAGTCAAGAAATAACATTGAGACAAACAGGGCTCCCAGTTTTGCCTTTTATTAGCCCTTGTTCTGGTACTATTCACCTTGTAAAATACAGTCATGTATCTCAGAACTACAGGGGCCTGGCCCAACACTTCTTCCATGTTTTCTCATAGTTGGGACATGTCTGGTCCAGGCCAGGAGTCCAAAGCCCTCCTAATTTTAGATGAACAATCTCTAAATGAATGAAACAATATTTAATAAGTTGAATTTTTACTCCTTTTCCTTCTGTAGAAGCAGATTTTATTTAATTTTTTCTATTTGGAAACATTTCACTAATCATTTAACTAGGGTTTTTAGAGTTTGTCCATGACATTACATATGAGGAGTTGGAAATACTCTGGTTTAAATCACTAGAAAAGGCACAAAGGTAGAGCAAATTGCAGAATGGGAAAGAATGAAGCGTCAACATATATACAAATGAACTGCAGTCAAGTAAAATGAAATGGATTTCAATAAAAACATTCCCATGGATACATGTGACCTGTGTTTAAAGTAAGTTTTTTAGAATAAAAGGAAATAACCTCCTAAACGATAAATAATTAAGTGAACTTTTATATGAAAACCTTATAAAATTAAGATACTAGTTAAAAGGAATTTTCTTGTTTTTTTTTTCTGTGAAAATGTCTGCCTAAAGTGATTTAGTTGTGTTATTGTTTCTAAGTCTTCTGATTTTTTTTTCGCATTTCTTAGAATTCCTCATTCACAAAAATATTACCTATGTAATAATTTAATGAGGCTGTGGAGAAAAATCAATCACACTTGAACTCCTTTCTGCTGCTGAAATCCTAAAAATACATGCTAAAGAATATGTATGCTATTAAAGTATACACCTGAAAGAATATATTAATGCATAATAATAAAAAAGGGTAGGTATATGTTAATGATGATGCTTTAGTTGGTAGAACCAACTTAACCTAAAAATGATGGTGGTCACAAATGTTACCAGTGTAAAATCCCCAAACACCATGACATATAGGCAACAGTTATATGCCTTATGTTTCAAAAACAGTCCTTATTTTGATATCCGCTGCTACCATATCAGATGCCATGTACATGTTATGGCACCTGTCTCAAGTTTGGGGTTGGGAAATTCTATCAAAGTACACATGAATAAAACAACAAATAAACCAAAAAACCCCACAACAACATCCAATGATTTCCTCCTTCCAAGAGACCACCAAAGGGAAAGAAAATCAGGACACAGAAAGACTGGAAATAGTAAGATGACCAAAAAAAAATACACTAAGAAAATATTAACGAAATAAAAGAGAATGTGGCAATCTTAATAGAGAAAAAAATACATTTCTGTGAATTACTATAATGCATTTTTCTGAGATAAGAGTATTATATGAGATGAAGAGATATTGTAAATAGTAGAGGACAAAGATTTTACATCAGACTAGTAGATATGGCCTATGTAAGTCTACATGCACAGCTGTAAAATATGTAAGGCAAAAATATTAGAAATACAAGAAGAAAGGCACACACCTAAAACTGTTGCAGAAAAATTTAACACACCTTTCTCAGAAATTAATTGATAAAGTATAAAAAGGATATGGCAGATTTAAATAATATAATTATCAATATATTATATATTATATAATAAACATAAAATATTGTATCCATGAATATAAAAATAAATATTAAAAATATAAATATAAAATACTGTATCCATGAAAATATCATACCCATATTATATTTATATTATATTAAAAACATATAAAAATATTGTATCCATGAGCTGAGAATATGCAGCCATTTCTTGTATGTATATGGATAAGAAAAGTCTGATTAAGACATGACTCTACATATTAGTTCACAAAATATAAAAATTATTTAATAAATGGATGTGATAAGGATTATGTTATTTGATCATGATGCAATCAAATTAAAAATAAAGAAATTAAAAAAAATAAATTTATAGTAAAAAAATTAATCATGTAGACATTTAATCCTTTCTAAATACATTGTGGGTTGAAAACAAAATCAAGAAAAATTAAAATTTATACTATAAACAAACAAAAATGGGAACATGATTTGAATATATCACTGATACCAAAATCAGGTAAGAACAACACATAGGCAAATACACATACACATCTAAAGACTGTTAGACCAGAAGACAGAAGATACAACCATGTAATTATTTGAAGATAAGACTGTAAATACAAATAATAATAATAACAGAAGATGTTAGTTGTCTAGATTCAAAGTCAACATACAAAATTGGTATAATTTTCTATACATCCAGAATAACCAATTTTAGAAGTCAGTGGAAAAGAATCCCATTTATTGTAACACCAAAAATCTATAAAGTTCTCAGAAAAAAAAAAACACAAACAAATAGTAGGGGCACCTGTGTGGCTCAGTTGGTTAAGCAACCAACTCTTGATTTTGGCTCAGGTTGTGATCTCACTGTTGTGAGATTGAGCCTTGTGTTGGGCTCTGTGCTGGGTGTGGAGTCTGTTTAAGGTTCCATCTCTCTCTTTCCCTCTGCCTCTGCCTCTCTGCCATGTTCTCGCTCTCTCTAAAAAAAAAGGAAAAGGAAAATAAAACTACCACTTTAGTGAGAGACAAAAAGGGAAATTTGAATAAATAGATAAATGCCACATTTCTGCCTGGGAAGATTCAATATGGCAAATATTAACAAATTCATCATTTTTTTAAAGATTTTTATTCATTTATTTGAGAGAGACAGAGAGAGAGAGAGCAGAGGGAGAGTGAGAAAGAGGGAAAGAGACTCCCTGCTGAGCAGGAAGCCCTATGTGTGACTTGATCCCAGGACCCTGTGATCATGACCTGAGCTGAAAGCAGACACTTAATTGACCGAGCCCCCCAGGAATCCCTACAAATTCATAATTTGATTTGTTTTGAATTAAAATCACAACAGAAATTTTCATGGAATTTGATATTTGTAGGAGAAACATACACAAGAATTTAAATAAAAGAGAAATAAGAAGAAAATAGCACCCTCAAATTTCAAATTAAGGCATAAAACTAAGTTAATCAAGATACAGTGGTACTGGGCAAGAAAGAAAGAAATCGGTTAATTTAGAAAAGGAATCCAGAATCAGAAAAAAAAATATATAGTATAAAATATTAGGGTGTTAGCCCAAATGAATTCTCCCCCAGACAACTGACGAAGAGGAGGTGTCTGATTTTCTGAAGGCTGATACCAGAGGACCTCACCTAGGAGATGTTACCAAGAGTATGAATAGTGCATATGACAAATGGGCACTTTCAATCCTTGAGCAAGTAAGAAATTCTTTAATTAATGTGTAACAACAGTTGACTTTCTATTGGAAAGATAATTAAATTTTATTTCTCTCATATTTTAGATATTTCAAAATAGAAAATTTTTAAAAATAGCACTAGTGAAAAGCACCAGTGAAATTTTTTGTGCTTTGACATGGGCAAGACTTTCCCAAGCAAGTAGAAAGCACAGAAATTATAAAGGAAAAGATTAACAAATTTTGCAACAAAGGATTAAATTTGTATAGTAAAAGATACCACAAAGCACAAATGACCAAAAGGGAGAAAAGAATGCCCAAATGGGAGAAAATTTTTGCTATAAATATAACAAAGAATATTCAAAGTATATAAAGATATTCTATAGAGCAGTGAGAAAGCTCAGTCCAAAAAAATGGACAAAGACCATGAAAAAGTAACTTACAGAAAAAAAAATAATGAGGAGGGGTAGGGAAAGAGAGATATAGAGACAGGTAGAATGCTCACCTGTATTAGTAATAAGGAAATTACAATGTAAAATAATGTGTTTTTTTTTGTTTTGTTTTGGTTTTGTCCATCAGTTTCAGGAAACCTTCAAAGACTAATGTATTTGGTGTGGGGCAAAGTGAGTCATGATCACTGATGTATTGTTGGTTGGAGTGTGAATAGGTATAGTCCTTTTGGAGGTCAATTCAGCAGTATATAACAGAATTTATAATGCGTTTCCCCTTTGACTCAGTGATTCCTTCTAAAGGAGATATCCTGTAAGTTTGCTGGGAAATATATGTAAAAACATCTTCATAATGTTGCTCACTGAAGCATTTTTTTGTGACAGTAAAGTGCTAGGAAGGAGCCAGAAGTTGGGGAGAGACAAATGAGATTAGATCACAGTACAGCCATGGGGGGGGTGGGGGTATGTGGTTGATCCGTGTACTCCAGCTTGAATAATGCATGGATCTTCTCTAAAGGGATTTGTAAGTTTAATTCCCAAGGTAACATGGAGGAATATCTACAGGAACAGACTTCAGAGATAGAAAGTTATCCTAAATGAAAAAAATCAGGTTACAAAATTACACACTCAATACAATACTTTTTAAGACAACAAACTTAAACTGCCTATTCTCTTTCTCTCTCTGAATGCACAGAAAAGACTAAAAATCATATTAAAGTGTTAATAGTGGTTACATTTAGGGCTTGAAATGAGATGAAGAAATGTACTTTCTCTCTCTTTTTTTACTATGATTCTGCTTTTTAAAATTTATTTCCATAAAATTGTGTTCCTTATTTTTAAAAATAAAAATAATCTTTAAAAAAATCTAAAAAATAAAAATAATTTTAGAAGAAGAAAAAAAGCCCTTATATTTCTAGAATTTCTTTTAATCTTAAAAAGTTTACTCTGAGATGGGAGTTATGAGATTTCAGAAGCAAACTGAGCCACACTTCCTTCAAATATATCATTGTAAAGTGAATTTTTCATTAGTGATCTCTAAAACCAAGTACTCAAATCATGAGATGCATAAGAAACTCAAACATTCTTTGTTAGCTTTTCGAAGTATCATTTGTCACTCTAGCTTGTTCTGAAATATTCCATTATCTGCCTCATTCCATGGAGTGCAGCAGACAGACAAGTTCAGCATTCGTCTTGCTATGTATGAAAAGTGCTCCAGGAGAGAGGATAATAGTATAAGCCAAGGGGCCTCGAACTTCACTATGGTTTAGGGCAATGGAACAAATCAGAGAAGACAGGAAGGCTTATACCATGCTTGCTCCTCTTTTGTTCTGCTGTAAAAATTAAAATATGTAAATTCCTAAGTTAGAGGGCAGGAATTAATAACTCTACTTTGCATATGAAACTGAAATTTAGAGGACTTCGATGAATGAAAAGTCTGAGTAGCTTCTCCTGCCAAGTAGCACAGTCATATATGGCTTCTTGTTAGTTATAAAACTTTTACCAAAACACTAGGAATCAGGGGGGAGGAGTGAATTGTTCTGAAGAATGCTGGTCTGAAAATAATGAAGGTCAAATTAAGTGAACAACAATTCACATAGTAGGAATTGGGTAATAACAAGAATTTCATTGATTTTTCAGGACAGGCAGGGTTAGTGCTGGCTGTGATGGGGTGGGCAACTATCAACATGCTATGATGGGAGGAGGAAATGAATTCATAGCTCAATGGATGGTGTGGTACCTTAATGTCCTTTATAAAATGAAATTTTATTCTTCTCTGATTCAAAACAAATAAAAATTGCAAGCAAGAACTCCTGTATGCATACTCATATTATTTATCTATATTCAGACATCAAAAATATATATTTTAGGGGCACCTTAGTGACTCAATCCATCAAGTGTCTGAATCTTGATTTCAAGTCAAGTCATAATTTCAGGATTGTGAGATCACGCCCCATGGCAAGCTCCATGCTGGACGTGGAGCCAGCTTAAAATTCTCTCCCTCACCCTCTGTCCTTTCCTCTCTCTCTCTCTCTCTCTCTGAAGAAGAAGGAGGAGGGGAAGGAGGAGGAGGAAGAAAGGAAGGAAAGTATATTTTATGTAAAATTATCTAAAAAACAAAGCAAACACCATGCTGTCTTAGTAATCACCAAGACAGCATTGTACTGGCACAAAAACAGACACATAGACCAGTGGAACAGAGTAGAGAGCCCAGATATGGACCTACAACTCTATGGTCAAATAATCTTTGACATAGCAGGAAAAAATATACAGTTGAAAAAAGAGTCTCTTCAATAAGTGGTGCTGGGAAAATTGGACAACTATGTACATTAGAATGAAACTCGACCATTCTCTTACACCAAATACAAAGATAAACTCAAAATGGATGAAAGACCTTAATGTGAGACAGGAATCCAACAAAATCCTAGAGGAGAACATAGGCAGTAACCTCTTCAACATCGACCACAGCAACTTCTTTCAAGACACGTCTCCAAAGGCAAAGGAAACAAAAGTGAAAATGAACTATTTGGGACTTCATCAAGATAAAAATTTTCTGTACAGCAAAGGAAACAGTCAACAAAATAAAGAGGCAACCCATGGAATGGGAGAAGATATTTGCAAATGACACTACAGACAAAGAGCTGATATCCAAGATCTATATAGAACTTCTCAACTTCAACACCCCAAAAACAGATAATCAAGTCAAAAAATGGGCAGAAAGCATGAACAGACACTTCTGCAATGAAGACATACAAATGGCTAACAGACACGTGAAAAATGTTCATCATCATTAGCCATCACAGAAATTCAAATCAAAACCATACTGAGATACCACCTTACACCAGTTAGAATGGCCAAAATTAACAAGACAAGAAACAACAAATGTTGGTGGGGATGTGGAAAGAGGGGAAGTGGTGGGAATGCAAGTTGGTGTAGCTACTTTGGAAAACAGTGTGGAGATTCCTCAAAAAATTAAAAATAGAGCTACCCTATGACCTGGCAATTACACTTTTGGGTATTTACCCTCCAAATACAGATTAATCAAAAGAAGGGCCATATGTAACCCAATGTTCATGGTGGCAATGTCCACAATAGCCAAACTGTGGAAAGAGCCAAAATGCCTTTCAACGGATGAATGGATGAAGAAGATGTGGTCGATATATACAATGGAGTATTATGCCTCCATCATAAAGGATGAATACCCAACTTTTGCATCAACATGGATGGGACTGGAGGAGATTATGCTGAGTGAAATAAGTCAAGCAGAGAAAGTCAATTATCATATGGTTTCATTTATTTGTGCAACATAAGGAATAACATGGAGGACATTAGGGAAGGAAAGGAAAAGTGAAGGGGGGGTAATCGGAGGGGGAGATGAACCATGAGAGGCTGTGGACTCTGGGAAACAAACTGAGGGTTTTAGAGGGAAGGGGGGTGGGGGGAAGAGTGAGTCTGGTGGTGGGTATTAAGGAGGGCACGTATTACATGGAGCACTGGGTGTGGTACATAAACAATGAATGTTGGAACACTACATCAAAAACTAATGATGTATTGTATGGTGACTAACATAACACAATAAAAAAATAAAAATGATAAATAAAAAAATTAAAAAACAAAGCAAATAAATTAAAAATATCAGAATCATAAATACAGAGAACTGGTGGTTGCTAGAGGAGAGGATGTTAGGTAGATGGGCAAACAGGTGAAGGGGATTAAGAGGTATAATCTTCCAGTTAAAAAGTCAAGTTATAGGGATGAACACTACAGCATAGGGGAGATAGTCAATAATATTGTAATAATGTTGTACGATGACAGATGATAACTACGCTTACAGTGGTAAGCATAGCATGATGTGTAGAACTGTTGAATCACTATGTTGTACACCTGAAACTACTATATCATTGTAGGTCAAATATACTTTAATAAAAAATTGCAATAAAAAACTCCTGTATACACATTTACATCTACATTATTTATCATTTTTTCTAACTCATTTGAGAGTAAATTGGAGACATCATACTGCTTTGCCTCTAAGTAATTCATCGTACTATTTATAACAACAGAGATGTCATCTTAAATAACCACAGTGCATTGGTCAAAATCAGAGACGTTACCACTGATACAATGATGGAATCCAAAGTCCATACTGAAAAATTTTCAGTTGACCTCAGTTTCCTTCACAGCTATTTTCTACAACAGTCTAGGATTGAATCAAGCATTACGTTTACCTATTTTATTCCCAGGAGCTAACTGGTCCAAAAATAGTTCTGCCCTCTATCTGATGTGTATGGGTGCTAGTAACAGGGTAACAAGAGGCCAGTGTTCAAATCCCCCTCAGAGGAGACAGAGAGAAGGCTGGGGCTGGTAGAAATGGAGTGTGTCTAGGACAGCACCTGTACCTGTCACAGTAAGGTCAGGGATTGTTTCATGAAGCATTTAAGGGAGATTAACATCAGTAATCTACAGATGAAGAAAGAGACCTACAATATAAAGTGGCAGAACAAAGATTAAAACCTGTGCCTCTAGAATCTCAGTCTTGTTATTTATTGATACCGTTACAACTTATCTATTCCTTTCCTGAAAACATCTTAACCATTTTCCTGCACATTAACATTCTTTGGCATTCTGATGCTTATTCACATTTTGTGCTTTTGCCCATAAAATTCCTTTTTTCTCAAAATGCATTTTTCAGCTCTTTTCTCTATCTCAAGATTTTTCCTATTTTTTTAAGAGAGGGAGGAGGGGAGGGACAATGGGAGAGGGGAAGAGAATCTTAAGCAGGTTCTGCCCCCATTGCAGAGCCCTACTGGATGCCAAGCCCTACAGGGGGCTCAATCTTACAAGACTGAGATCATGACCTGAGTTGAAATCAAGAGCCAGATGCTTAACTGACTTATCCATCCAGGTGCCCTGAGATTTTACTTAAAGACCTTTCTTAAATGTTGTCTTCTTGGTAAGGACTATCCTGAATTTACCACTTAGTCTGTGTGATCCCAGAGCACTTTGCATATCCATAGGTAAAAAAGGATGGTTCATTATAGCTATACCTATGTCAATCCACAATTGAAGATAGGGGTGACCTTGCACTGTGCCTCATACACAGTAGATACTTAATAAATTACTTAATAAGGGCTTTCATAATTTATACATTCACTGACTCCAGTTGCTATGGGTTTATGCATTGGAGAAGGTATAATTTAAGCAAACTCTCAGAAGCAAATTCTTAAAGTCAGTTAATATCCGAAGGATTTATAAACTCAAATAACTGCCTCAAAACACAAAGTCTGATTTTTTAAAAATTGGTTTTTGGAGTCCAACAGACTAAGCTTTAATCAGAGCACGTCAATTCTTTCGATAGGTACAAAAGATTTAACTTGAACAATCATTTATTCAATTTCCACAGAGTACAGCTCAGATTGGAATATATGCAGGCTATTTGACCATTCAGGTTTAATTCTATTTTTAATGCTGGAGAGTGCTAGGGGTACCGGATGGAAACCCAGGCTGATTACCCACAGGGGTTCAGGCATATCCAGCTGTGTCTGAATGACTGACAGAGCGAAGTCACCAGCCATTGATTTCCTGGAGGTGATGTAAAAAGCTCACCGTAAGCAGTTCATCCCTTATGAAGGAAGGGATTAAGGAGGGAAATCTTGTGTAAGTACGATGGGGTATTTTGAATTTAGCAAGACTATGACTTTTTTTTTTTTTTAAGATTTTATTTATTTATTTGACAGGCAGAGATCACAAGTAGGCAGAGAGGCAGGAAGAGAGAGGGGGGAAGCAGGCTCCCTGCTGAGCAGAGAGCCTGATGCGGGGCTCGATCCCAGGACCTTGAGATCATGACCTGAGCCGAAGGCAGAGGCTTAACCCGATGAGCCACCCAGGCACCCCAAGACTATGACTTCTAACACAACACTATGGGCATCAATGAAGGAAAAGGACCATAACCGTTTTTCGTTTTCATACTACTCACATTCTGAAGACAGAAATACTTTTAGACTTTCAGAAAGTTGCTTTCTCAAGTTGCTCAAAATAGAGAGGTGTGCCTGCAATTTTCTACTTCAGCTACTCCCAGGAGAGCTTAGCGCCTCTTTTTCCTACACCCATTTCCTCACAAAAATAATCATCCCCTACAGCTACTAAGCCAAGGACTGCTGGCTAGCTACCTGACATTCAATGCCCTTTCCTCTTTCCTACAGAAATCCTGATTTTGTTCAAGTATCCATTTCTGCCCCTTGCAGCTCATTAAGAGGAAACTGACACAGCCCAGGGGAGCCAAGGTGGGTAACTAACCTAAAGCAACCAGCACCTGGCATTCCTTCCACAGCTGTTTCTGAGGCAGGAGTGGGCTTCTGACATTTTTGGCTCAGACTCCAGCAAAAAGATACATTCCATCTTTGGGCAGTGATTCCTCTCTCACTCTCTCTTTCTAGATGTCAACAAGACACCATGTTGCTATAGTTGCAGCCCGCAGACATCTGCTGACCAAAGCAAGAAGCATGCTTAGGATAGAGCTGACACTCTAGACAGCAGAGCAGAAAGGGAGAAGATTCTGGGTGCCTGATGCGATAGCTTCAGCCACTGAATCAGATCACTCTGCAGTTAACTACTGTACTTCCTGCTGTTTGAATAATAAAGTTCCTTATTGTTTAAGCCTGGGTGAGTCATGGCTTCTGTTACTGCCCTTGAAATATACCAACGGATATACTCTAGAAACATCTAATTATGAAGGCTGAGAACCTCACATTTCATGTTAGACTCAAACAAAACTTGAAGTTAACCTGACTCATTTGGTGACTTGCGTAATTGTTATCCCACCACATTACAATTAGATATAAATCATAAATAATGCACAGGAAGGACAAATTTTCCAGGGAAGGTGACCTGGAGCAAGAAAAAGCATGCCTTATTCCGAAATGCGGGTACAAATCTACTCCGATTAATCATAAGAAAAGGAGCTGCGTAAGCATTTGCGATGAGCTCCCACCAGACAGCGCCAGCTGTTTGTCGAGTACTTACTGAGGCTGGGCACTGTCCTGGGCGCTTCTTACTCAATGGGATTCAAGCAGTAGCGAAGCGCGGTGGGTGTGGAGTCCCGCAGAACTCTTTCAGGGTGGGGGGTAGGGAGACAGGGGTGCTTGTGCCCCAGCTGACCAGGTTTGAATCCAGAGAGCAGACGGGCTGTGTATCTTCCCTCGGCTTCACCCACATTCCACACTTGGATTCCCAAGTTGGCTGTGTTCTTAGCGCCGTCACTGTTCCCAGTGCACAGCCGCTGCGCTCCAGGGCCCTGGCGCCCGAGGAATGTCCAGAACCAGACGCGTGAAGTATCCGCATCAGCTCTACCGCCCAAACTCTTAGGCTCCGGTGTTAAAGCTCAGCCAAAAGCCTAGAATCATGACCCTTTTCATTCAGGTCAGTTTATTTCAGGTGCCCCCTTGTTAGTTCTTGCTAGTGAAACCTGGTCAGCACAATCCCAGAAAGCTCCATCAGGCCTCCCTGAGTTCTTGTCTTGGGGGGTGCGGGGGCGGGGAGTGCTGGGGCTGTCTCCCAGGGGCCCTGCAGATTCCTAGGTAACTCCTGAGATCATGACCTCATCCAGGTACATGAATCTAAGAGGGCTCACTTTCCCCACACTGGAAAAAAACAAAAAACAAAACAAACAAACAAAACAAAACAAAAAAACCAAGGGGGCTGTCCAAGTAATTCTTCCCTGGGTAAAGGATTTTAAACACTTACATAAAAATAACATTCAAATTATAAACATAAATAGGCATGGAAAATCAGATCATTACACAAATGCAGTATCTTGTTAATGGTCCCATGAAATTCCGTTTATAAGAATACCATAATTTACTTACTCTTCTGAAGTTGAGTTTTTATATTGTTTCTAATTTTTGGCTGTTATAAATATTTGTTTGCAATGAACATCAGATGCATGAGTTTAAATGTTCCTGTAACATTTTTTTTTTTAAGTGGGCTCCATGCCCAGCGCAGGGTGGGGACCCGAACTCGTGGGCCTCAAGCTCATGACCGTGATGTCAAGGCCTGAGCTGAGTCAAGACCCGGATGCTCAATGGAGTAAGCCTCCCAGGCATCCCATTTCTGTAACATTTTAAAAAGCCTTTTCAAACTGGCAGAGTGAAATCAGGGCAATCCAAGATCATTGCGAAATGAATCTGGGACTGCTTTAGACCATGTGGCTAAGTCTACGAGAGAGACTGAGCTAGAACTACATAGTTTTCCTTTTCAGGGCAAATACTATCCAAGCAATGGGCCCTATTTCCTCATTCTTTTTTTTTTTTTTTTTAAAGATTTTATTTATTTGACAGAGAGAGATCACAAGTGGGCAGAGAGGCAAGCAGAGAGAGAGAGAGAGAGGGGAGGAAGCAGGCTCCCCCGCAGAGCAGAGAGCCCGATGTGGGACTCGATCCCAGGACCCTGAGATCATGACCTGAGCTGAAGGCAGAGGCTTAACTGCTGAGCCACCCAGGTGCCCCCTATTTCCTCATTCTTGACTGTTTCTTTGCCCCTGCCATGTTGGACTCCATTTGTCCCCCAGATCTACATCCTCAGTCTTCAGTGTCTCCTGGTTGCTTTCCTCAAGGTGGCCCTTCTTGATGCAAATGAACAAATCTTTTAAATCTCTAAAAGAAAGAAAGAGAATTTTCTTTAAGCCCAAGCTAGCCCAGCTGCCCAGGAAACTCAGTTTCACAAACAACAGAGTACTCTGGAGAATGAACAGCTTCTATAGTTACAAACTCTTTTACGTCTTGTGAAAGCTCAAAAGATGATAGAAGAACATTAGGCAGGAGTCATCAGTTTTACCGTCAGGGAAGGCAGGGAAGAGGAGCTTTGATGGGCGAGATGGTTTCCCTTGAAGCTACGCATGCATACAGCAGGTATACAATGCATGCTTGGGGGGCCATAAATGAGGCTTGGGGTTTAAACAGAGTTTATGTACTTCAAAATCTAAAATGACTCCCTGACACATCAAGGCTTTAGAGAGTTTTTCTCCCATCACCCTGGACCAAGGCCTTGCTCTTTATTCCCAGCCAGGCACCGGGTGCTTCTCTGAGCCCAGGCCAGCACCTCCCTGCACTCGTCCTCAGCTCTCTTTAGAACTGATGGCTTGTACCACCCCACTGTCAGGGGAAGCACAAGATGGTGAACACAGGAGGGTTCAAAAGTGTTCCGGGTTGGGCAGGAGTTATGGGAAAGACGAGCCGTGCTGAGGCCAAGGTAGGTGAAAACCCCCTTCTGGAGCACAATCTGGCACTTTCCCCAGGAGACTTTCAGCCATGACATTCTGCCAAGGTGCTTTCTGTCCTCTTTCTGACCCAGGCTGATGTATCAGCCACTGCACCCAGGCTTCAAGTTTTGTCCATTTTTATTTTTCTATTTGCAAGTAGCTGGGCTCCTACATTTTACTGAAAGGCACTGGCTTCTGCCTCGATCTCTCCCTCCTAAGCCTTCCTGGATCTCCTGGAGATGGGGTGGGGTGCCTCGTCTGCCTCAGGCTCTCTTCTTAATGAAGAGGCCGCGATTTATGCCGTCATTCATATTCATAGGGAAGCATAAAGACAATTTTTCTTAATTACCGTTCTTGATGCTGCAGTGTGTCTCCCAATTTTCTGTGTGTGGTTTCATCTCGGTAACAGGCACTCTGCATGAATTCAACACCTTTAATTGCCGGGCAACTTGCTCCAGGAGAGGGACCATGCAAGAAGAGAAAGGACTTCCAGGATTCCATTTAAGGGATGCTTATTCGACTCTGGTCCTGCTGGGTTCAGGGGGCCTGGCTGAGCTGCTGCTTGGTGATTTGCATGTACAAACCAAAATCAAGACTGTGATTTGCATCCTTCATTTGCTAACAAAAATTCTGTTTTGTATTTACCAGCAACTGAAGATTTAGACCTCATTCTCTCCTGAGACCACCGTGAATGGAGAGAATGAATAGTTTAAGACTCTAGCACATGGAGAGAGAAATGCTGCAGCCTTTCACCATAAAATTGAATTTTCTGAAGCCCTCCCTGAAAGGTTACAGATGGTGGAGAAAGTAGAGTGTAGTAGATTCTGGGACCTCTCTCCAAATGCACTGAATAAAATCAGCGGGTCTAGGTTTGTTGGTTTGAATGCTGTCATCTCGATCTGTTCTATAGGATTTCAGAGGAACGGCTGGAAAGTGGAATAAAATACCACTGAACACGTTTGCTTTTAGCATCTTAACTGCTACATATCCCTGTTTGATTTCAAAATTCCATTTTTATTAGTTGTCAGTTTTGGTTAAACTAAGCAGTTTGCAGTTGTTTTCTTTCTGTTCATTTATAGGCTAATGAGAGCTAAATAGGTCTCATTTTGGCCTTCCTCATTCATGCTCCCTGAATGCTTGGGGGGCCTGCTGATTCAGAGACAGTCTGAGGCCATGAACGATCATGTCTAAAGTTGATATCAAAAGTTCTTATTTGAAAAGAAAAACAGGGGCACCTGGGTGGCTCAGTGGGTTAAGCCTCTGCCTTAGGCTTAGGTCATGATCTCAGGGTCCTGGGATTGAGTCCCGCATTGGGCTCTCTACTGTGCAGGGAGCCTGCTTCCACTCTCTCTCTCTCTGCCTGCCTCTCTGCCTACTTGTGATTTCTCTCTCTGTGTGTCAAATAAATAAATAAATAAATAAATCTTAAATATAAAAAAAAAAAGAAAAACAAACAAACAAACAAACAAACCTTGTTTGGGTGGGACTGAACTCAGATTTGCAGCAAGCTAAGGATCCCTTGAATTTTTCTTTCCTTTAATATTTGTTCTTTCAAGTCCCCCAAAGAAGTAAACCAGCAACACCTACTTCCTTCCTCACACTTCTTCTGTTTTCAATACAGCTGTAATTTTCACTGAATCTAAACTGGGATTCAGTCTGCTGCTCCACTGGGCCACTGACCTTCATCATTTACATTCATGAGTTGATTTGTATTAAAGGAGAAAAAGACCAGAGGTAGAGAAGTCTTGTGAAAAGTCTCCGAATCAAGCAGAGACTGGAGGGGGCAAAGGGCAGTAAGGGGTTTTCCTCAGTCCTGCACCTGGGCTGGATTTGACCTTCTAGCAAGAGAACATTTGCAGGTGGAAGCTGGAGCCTGTTTACACATTGTTATGCGCAGGACATAAGCAGTGGTATATGGAACCCGGTTTACTACAAAAGATGATATGAAGGAGAGGAGAAGAGCATTTTCTGTGGAGCAGGAAAAGAAATGCTTTTCTTTCTGGCAACTCAAAAGCTTCGTACATTTTGAAGTCCAAAGAGATGGTTCTGTGGGCAAAACTAGGTTATCGTGGTGAGAGACGGCAGCATGGCAGCTGGGGGATGGTAAGCGCTGGTGGTTTGGGTCATTGAGGAGCTGAGGTCCAAGAACAAACTGACACAGCATCTCAGCAAAGTGATCCCCTCCCCCACCAGGTCCACACGTAACAACTGAATGGGATGCTGAGGCCTCTGGTTAGCTCGGCAGGTTGACCAGCCAGTGACATTCAGGACTAATGTGACTTCATTTGTGTTCATGGACTGATGACACCCAGGAAAATTCAGAATACATTTGCTTCTATTTTAGACAGCACAAACACCTACTCGGGACCCCAGATTTCAATTCGCTTGGAAACAGAAACATTGCACTCTTGCCTTGGGGCACTGGGAGTTAATGTCAAATTCTTAGCAGAGAAGATCACCCTTTTTGCTGCATTTCCATTATTTCAGTATATTTGCGTTTGATATCTTTTTCTGAAATCTGGTAAGGAAGACTTTTTTATTTGCTCTGTGTCCTTTCAACAATAGGAGACTACAGAATGTGATATCCTGCTTTGTCCTCCTAGGAGTGGCACCGACAAATGTAAAAGTCGCCTTTCGGTGGTCTGGGTGGTTTGCGACTGCGTTCACTGCCCTCTGACAGGGGGGTGAGAATGGAGAATGAGAGTGCAGGGAGTTTCGTTGAGACTTCTAGAATGTGAACTTACAACGAGAACAGTAAGAAGAGGTACCAAGAGTAACCCTTCAAACACTTAAAGAAAGAATCTGTCACCTTTTAGCAACGTAAGTATTCAAATAGTGGCCTGTCTAGTGTCATAGTGCAATTTGTATGCTGCCAGTGACAGTGGGGGTGCCTTGTAGATGCTCACTCCCCACTTGTCCTAAGTTGAATTATGTGGGAGCCATTTTTCTTAATGGGCCAGGTTCCCTCTCTGATTCTGTAGATAGATGGCCTTCACCTCAACTTCCTTCTCAGTGCTTGCTTCATGGAAGTAGCAGTTTTGATGCTGGATCTGAATCCCTCTGGATTTTCTAAGTGTCACTCTATTTGACTCTATCATTCCCATTATAAGATATAACAATATTCATTTTTTTCTTTTCTTTTTTAAATTTTTTTTAATAAACATATAATGTATTATTAGCCCAGGGGTACAGGTCTGTGAATCGCCAGGTTTACACACTTCACAGCACTCACCATAGCACATACCCTCCCCAATGTCCATAACCCCACCACCCTCTCTCTACCCCCTCCCCTCAGCCCCCCTCAGTTTGTTTTGTGACATTAAGAATCTCTTATGGTTTGTCTCCCTCCCGATCCCATCTTGTTTCATTTATTCTTTTCCTAGCCCTCAAACTCCTCACGTTGCCTCTCCACTTCCTCATATCAGGGAGATCATATGATAGTTGTCTTTCTCCAACTGACTTATTTCACTAAGCATAATACCCTCTAGTTCCATCCATGTTGTCACAAATGGCAAGATTTCATTTCTTTTGATGGCTGCATAGTATTCCATTGTATATATATACCACATCTTCTTTATCCATTCATCTGTTGATGGACATCTACATTCTTTCCATAGTTTGGCTATTATGGACATTGTTGCTATAGACATTTGGGTGCACGTGCCCCTTCGGATCACTATGTAGCAATATTCATTTTTATAAAAATCCAAACATATGTAACTGACATAAAAAAATGAAAGAGCACAGGGGAATCTGGGTGGTTCTGTTGGTTGGGCCACTGGCTCTTGGTTTCAGTTCGGGTCATGTCTCAGGGTCCAGGGCTGGAGCCCTGCCTCGGGCTGCAGGCACAGTGGACAGTCTGCTTCTCTTCCTCCCCCTCTGCCCCTGCCCCCACTCAATAGCATGCATGCACTCTCTCTCTGAAATAAAAAAGACAATAAATAAATAAATAAAATTAATATAATAAATTAATAATAATTAATAAATCGATCCATTAATTATTAATTATTATTTTAATAATTAATTAATAATTAAGAATAAATAAATAAGTAAATAAATAAACAATAAATAAATTAAGACAAAAAAGGGGGGTGCCTTGGTGGCTTAATGGGTTAAGTGTCTGCCTTCTCTTCAGGTCATGATCCCAGGGTTCTGCTCAGTGAGGGAGTCTGCTTTTCTCTCTCCCTCTGCCCCTCCTGTCCCCCCACCCCACTCACGCTTTCTTTCTCTCAAATAAATAAAATCTTAAAAAAAAAGTCTTTAAAAAGAAATTAAAGGGCAGCAATTCATACTAAGTCATACTAATAATGTCCATCACTCTCTTATTAGCAAGTAGGACAGTGTGAATTATAGCCCAGATGAACAACGTGTGATGTGGGTAAACTTAGCAAGTGTCCAATTTGAAAGAAACTATAGCTCACCGTTTGGCTGTAAAAATCAGTGTCTCCACATCCTTCACATCTTGGCATTAAAAAGAATGTGTTCAATGTTCCAAGCAAGGGCACTGATTCTTTTAGCTGTCTCCAGTCCTTCTGGTAACTAATTATATTCTTTCCAGAGAAAATGACTGATTGTGAATGAAATAAGGGTGCTTGCATTAAATATTGAATATTAAACACTAAAAGAACACTTTCTCCCGTAGATCTAACACAGAATATGTTATTTGGAAGAGTTGTTTTTGTTGATCCTGGCTCTTTTTTGTTGTTGTTGTTGTTGCTTTTCTTCCCTTCAGCTGACTGTTGGGATGTTTTCTCAGGGTATTTCCACACACCTCTATCCAGTCACGGCCAAGAGGACTAAGAAACTAAACAAACAAACAAATCAATATTCTAATTTTTATTATTGTCACCGATTTTCACTTTTTCTTTTCCAGTTTAAGACTTAGTCTTTGTCAGAACTTGGAAGTTGCCACAACCGTGTCACCCAACATGAGACATGTGACATTCAAGATTTAGTGTGGGGCAAAAGTTGAAACATCATTTTAATTATCAGTGCTGGAGTTTCTTTGAGAGTAAGTTGAAAAAGGCTGTAGAAATAGATCAGAAATAAGCTGGAGTCAACCAGAGTCTCTTTTATAACACCTGAGAATAACCAAAGTCAAGTACTAGATTCACAACATATTTTAGATGATAAATAAATGTGTGGATAAAGTGAGAAAAAAAGATGACTATGGTCATTCTGAGCTTCCTATTATTTTATACTTCTATAAACTCTGTGATCTAGGAGTGTGTGTGTGTGTGTGTGTGTGTGTGTGTTTGGTGTTAGGATGAAGCTTTCAGGCTTACACTGTTATATAACAAAATATGAAGCTAACTGACTCAAGTAGAGCATTTAGAAACTCCCTGAAAAAAAAAAAAAAGCCCTGTTGCCCTTGAATTATAGTTTGATGGTTACAAATTTTGTTAGTGATTCTGATAAGAGGATTGGCCTAATTTTGCCATTTAACTAATTGAAAAAACTGTAGAACTGTACATGCCAAAATAATTTTAGGATTCATAAGGAAAATATTCTAGACCAAACTGCTTTCCTCCTTGACTTCCATGATCAACATTTAAATTTTGTTTTAGTAAACATATTATTTTGTAATAATTTAGATTTATAGACAGGTTCTGAGATAGTACTATCATTCTGCTTACTTTCTATTTATTTGAAACCAGAAACAAGCAACAGAGTATTTGTCTTAGCTCATTGGGGCTGCTATCGCAGAATACTATAGACTAGGTGGCTTATAAACAAAGAAAATTTCTCATAGTTCTGGGGTCTAGGAAGTCCAAGATTAAGGCACTGATAGATTCGGTGTCTCATAAATAGATGGTAGCCTTGCTCTGTCCTACCTAAAGTGGCAGAAGGATCAAAGGGAGCTTCTGTGGTCTTTTTATTAGGGGGTTAATCCCATTCATGAAGGCTCTGTTCTCATGACCTAAATAAAAGCCCCACCCCCAAATACTACCACCCTGTGGGGTAGAATTTCAACGTATGAATTTAGGGGGATGAATATGAACGTGAATATTAAATATGAATATTCAGTCCATACTAGTATTATTATTTTCACACCGGATATTTTCAAGATGTCTTAGTTTGAAAGAAAACAGCCCAACAAAATTCCTTTTTCATATGAGCACTACCTGAATTAGACTGTTATTCTGCTCTTGATATCCTATTGTAAGCAAGTTAAATTTTCATAGTTCCTATTGCTCTGCTCTGTCTCCGTGCCATCTCATGCCTTCTCATTTGCTGAGGTGTGCTTCAAATGCCTCCCTTGCTATTTGTTGCACCTGATCCCTTCTCTGCTCTTTCATATCTCTCTATGAACCTTCAACTGCCTCCTCTTGCAGGCTTAGCCTGGAAGGCTTTTTCTCTTTTCTCAATTTTCTTGGCAACTATTCTCTATGTTAATAATTGGGGAATTCACCATGCACTTCCTTTTTGCTTCTCTTGGCATCCTGAACTGCTAGTTAAATATTGGGCTATTACTTAAATTTTAAGTGCTTGTATTTGGTCTTTTAGCAAGATTATAAATTATTGAGGACAATTTTTATTGCCTTTTTGTCTTATCCTAGCATGTAGGAAGTGCTTTATGCACAGCATTTCTCAATGAATATTTGTAACTTGATATGGTAGAATTCTGATTAGTCTTGAGTCTGATTAGTAATTGCTAATGTTGAAAACATATCCTTGGCTGTGTATCTTATAACTACCTTTATGTATAATTTAATTTAATCCTCACAGTGCACGCATAAATTAGGTGTTTCTATCTTTATTTTACAGATGCAATGATTGTATGTTAAGTACTTAAGAATTACATAAGAGAGAATGAGGAGACAAAAACGAATAGACAAGATCCATTATGGTTCACTAGTACAGAGAAGGAACTTTTTTGTGAATCATAAAATTGTACCATATTAGGGGTGTAATAACTGATATACATAAGCAGTGCCAGCTCTTTGAGATTTTAGAAGGCAATCTCTGAATAGAAATACAATGAGATCTATTCTTGGTGTCTCTTTCTGATGATGGCATCTAATCCACCATTCATTAGATATCTACCTAAAAAAAATTGTAGCATTGAATGGTACCTGAAACAAAACCTCAGACAAGGATTTGGGAGGACATACTACATTTTGGAGGTGAATTCGGGAAGCAGAAGTGAGAACATTGGGAGAGTGAGACAAGGAAGAAAGGGAAGTGAATGGAGGGTATGCTTTTGAGTTAGTTACCAATGTGTAGAATGGGGGCTCGATCATGCTGACCCTAAAGAACCATTTTGAAGATGCCTCAGAAATATTCCACCAAAAGAAAGGGAGGAACATTTGTCCATCAGTTTTTTCCCTCACTGTTTCCCTCCCTTTTCCCTCTTTAGTTCTTGTCCCCCACCCAAGGGGCATTTACCTCCTAATTCTTGGCTACTTATGCTCCAGCTGAGTAGTTTCCACAGCTTTGGAGAAAACCAGGAGGAAGAAAAGCAGTCACTTTGGTTTGCTGGAGATGGGAGAATAGCCGTGCATGAGGAACTGTCCACCACGGCTGTGCTGAAATCTTGGGGGCTAATGAGGAGATGGAGCCCACAGCTCCACAAGTGGCTTGCTACCGCCAGGCAAATTTATTTGCACAGATTCATCTACATTATCTCAGCTTTCATGACAAACCTAGCAGCAGAGCTGGCCGTTTTGTGGAGCAGACAGGGTGGTCACATTGAACCTTGAGTGGATTTTCAGGCCAGAAGAAATAGTACTCAATCTTGAAGCTGAACATATTTTAAGGTTAAGATGAAAAGGTGGATGATGTCTGAGATTTAGGAGGTCTAGGACTTTTCAGTGTCTATATGCAATGTACACTCTTAACAGTTCTTATCTGTGGTGTAAGTTCTTTCTTTTCATTACATTCTTTAGTAAACACATTCGTTTACATCCATTAATAGATATTTCTGGAGGATTCATTGTATGCTGGGCACCGAGTTAGTCACTGTGCTTTGCTAACCACAGTGAGTATAAAACGTGTCCTCATTGATTTTTACACCATTTTCAGGAGTTCTGGGGAAGAAGAATATGCTACTTTGTATAATACCACTTAAACTATTTACCTGGGGGAAATTAGAAAAATTTACATAGGCTGGAAGTGCTATACATCATAATATAAGAACAAATACTCTGAAATATAGATAGTGTTAGTGGTGGCAAGATTGTTTTATTCTTAATTAAAGAATCCTCTCTTGTTCACTTAATGTTACAGTGCTTCAAGTATATTTTTTATTTTATTTCCCCCATGTTTTCCAAGTGTGAAAGAATGAGGTCGTTCAAGCTAAGCTTGAGATTTACTTAAGCAAGCATTTCCTTTTCCACGTGAAATGAACTTTATCAAACGGAGTCTGTTAACTAGAGTGGTGACCCCAGGGACTAACTAAACACACTCACACAGAGCCAGGCCTTATAGTCTGTATATTTTTGCCTGTCTATTCCAGGTATATTGGAGATTACTTGGAATTAAAGGTAACAGGGCAATCTGCTTTACAGGAACACACAAGTATTTGAGTTTCTTTACTATTGTTCGAAAAGGGACAGTTACAGACATTTAAAAGAATTACTTCAGTCCTGCGGAAACTTCAGCATATTTAACCCTCATGGCTTTTGTCTTATCTAATGTCAACATTAAGGGAATTCATTAATATCAATGACATCATGAATTTGATGGGGTAGTTATATTTTCCCATCCAGTACACATTAAATTTGTTATTAAAAAGGGAAATGTCCATCTGTGTATTACTTATAATCATTTCAACCAACCAATAAACCAACCCACAGTGGATCATGTTGGGTGTCATTGGAATAAAAAGAAGTCTTCTAGGTAAGTGATTTAGGGTTAAATTACACCAAAAACTAAATAATTAGGAAGAAAAGGAAAGCTGAAGAGCCAGATCTTTCAGTTTGATTCTTTATTGCTCACAATACACGTATTGGAACAGACACATCATTTCCCACAGCAGCGAATGTAATACTGCACTTTCTTGTAGAAGAGTCTTTGTCCCACAAGGACACAACAGTTAATTCCCAAGTGATGAAGCAAGTCAGCATACAACTCTCTAAACCTGACAGAAGGAAGCCAATGCATTCAGAAGCACAGCAGAAGCAACATGCAACTCTATGATGTTGTCAGAAGTAATCTAAAGCTAAGCGCTTACATGCTTTTCGATTTTCTGTTTAATCTTGAAGCCTAAGTTCATGAAGGGCCTAGGTCCCTGAGCTAGCTCTGATTTCTATGGTTCGCATAATTTGCTAAGTCCAGAGTTGGTAAGGACCCCTGAACAATATATACGGGTATAAATACTTTTAAATATATGGTGACAATATAATATAGAAACAAAGATAGATATATATATATATATATATATATATATATATATATATGTACAAATATATTTTTTCACTTGGAAAATCAAAACTATAAGAACACTTTTAGAATTATAACATCTATAAGACCAATCGTGTGGATCTTTTCTATAGGTAAATGAAATGAAATGAAAAATTCACGAAGTTTTGAAATTCACGAAGTTTAGAAAACAAACATGCTTACCCAGAAGCTTTTTTTCCCTTCATATTTACACTCAGAGTGTATGCGTGGAATATTTTCTCACCAACTATAAGTTGACTTCATTCCCTTTTTCCTTACTTGGGGCTTTATTGGTGGTGGCAAATATTAAAGGACTAGCTGCCTTCCTTAATTAATCTCTCATGAAACGGACATGCTTTGGATATCTACCTTTAACATCCAGAGACCTTCTCTAAGATCTTTTGTGTCTCCCTGTCCCCACTCATCTTATTTCTCTCACATATGTTCTTTTCCTTTAAATATCTAAATCAAATGTAACATTGAAAGAAGTTCTATCTTTTCTTCAAAGTCCTCCTTAATTACTCCAGTCCCACTAATGCCCCTTTTCCTCTGAAGCATTCAGCTATTTGTAGTCTGAAATCATACAGCTTGGCTCCCAATTATGTACTCTAATTATGTATTTTGTATTTCTCTCATGTTTCTCTGTTAATATGTTGTCACTAAATTATAATCTACTGAGGGCAGAAACAATGTGTCAGTCTTCTTTATTTTTTGTTATTAAATTAGGAGAATTAGTAATTTAGGACGTGAAAGTGTTACTGAAATTTCAAGCAATGTGATATACAAGGGGTAGTTCTAACCATGATCCAGTATACTTACTGCAATTTTTTCACTGAGCTGAAAACTATTAAAAAAAAAACCCAAATAGAACTAATTATCTTATTATGAGGATAGATCTACAGGCAAACTGGGCATCACCAGAAAACTTTAAAATCTATTCCTTAATTTGGGATTGATTTTTTTTTTCATTAATTTAACAGATACTTAGGGACGTTGGTCAAGTTTAAATAATTTGTGGACTACAAAGATGAAATAAGTTGACTCACAAGAGGTTCTCCATGTGGCTGCTTATCAAGAATTGGGCAATTGGAGCACCCGGGTGGCTCAGTTGTTGGGCGTCTGCCTTCAGCTCGGGTCATGATCCTGGGGTGCTGTAATCGAGCCCCGCATGGGGCTCCCTGCTCATTGGAAAGCCTGCTTCTCCCTCTCCTACTCCCCCTGCTTGTGTTCCCTCTCTGGCTGTCTCTCTCTGTCAAATAAATAAATAAAATCTTAAAAAAAAAAAAAAAGAATTGAGCCATAAACAAGAGTCTTAAAGGCTCTACAGCAGGGACTAGGAGTCAGTAGTTTTCAAGGTGCAGTCAGGGGACTACGGGCATCGAAATCATCGAAACAGGGAGAATCTCTTGGGGGCAGGGCCACATCAAGTACCTTTGAAGATAAGTGTCCAGGTCATTCTTATGTGTACCAAGCGGGGAGTGGTTTATTATTGCTGGCTAAGAAGTGAACACTTGGCCTCTTTACTAGAACATCTGATGACATTCCAGGAATTCAAAAACTGTTCTTACTGACTGCTGAATTCAGACATCTGGTTAGGTGGATTCTTATTCTGATTCCATGTTGTATCTGTTTTCCTTTTTTGGAAAGTCTCCATCTTTATCAGCATCAGTCCATAACACTCCAGCTTTCTCTTTGTTACAAGTCAAAGAACAGTCTCGTGCACAAAAGTTAAGTCCATTATTCCGAGAGGAACCAAATAATCACTTAAGAGTGTTGCTCTGGGGCTCAAATAAGTTGCAGGAGCTCCAGCCAACTCTGCTGCTTATCCCATCCTTCTTTCAAAATTTTCAAAGTGCTTTCATTTCCATTACTCTACTGGAAAGCCTGCAGTATGGACTTGACCCAGATGCTCCTCCATGAGGAAGGACATGCAGATGATCATTATGTGTATTTGTTTTTTATTGGCCACCAAACTGTCTTTTGTTTTCTTGCTGAATCCAGATTTGACAGTTCCAACAATGTGCTGTCCCAGCTGTACCATTTCACTGAGCCCCTTTATTTTTCTAGACCAGATTTCTACAGCATTAATCAATCACCCCAGGTTGGCTTTTTCCATGCATGTGTTTGGTGTAGAAGAATGTAAACAGGCCTCACAACATTGTATACAAACATTCATGGCAACTCTTTTCAAGAGAGATTATTTGAATATCAAAATTAGAACCACCAAGATTTAGTGAATGTCAGCATAGCTCATTTGGTGCTAACAGTCTCAGCAACAAAACTATTCCCTAGTGTGCAAGTTTGTAAATGAGATTTTCTGCTGAGTGATTTGAGATTATACTTACAGACTGAACATACAATAAAAATATCATAGGGCCTTATCTGACCTTTTTTCCCCTGTGTAATCAATGAAATTAATGATTAAATCAATTGGTATTTCTAATTATAGTTCACAAAATAGAATCATAATACATAAGTTGTCTTAACAATTGTTCCTTTAAAACATTTCTGACACCTCTAATTTGTATTCTAAATATTGCCAGCAGTTATATCTTGAAATGGTATCACATTGGTTTTTGGTTTTTCCTCATTGGACCATGAGATCCTGAAGAATGGGAAGAGCCTTTTGTTCCCTTAAATACATTTCTGCAGTAGTTTTTTACATATGAAGTGTTCTTCTCTTGGCTTCTCATTGAGGCTCTGAGATGCAAAACCTCTGCCTGGTTCTGTGAGGACAAAGCCACATCGAGTGGCTCAACTCTACAGCTGAGCCCCCACCCCCCCGCCATGAAAATGGGGACTTAAGTTAAATAGAAATATCAGAAGCATCCATTTTTTCACACTTGAAACATGATTTTATGAAAACATGAAAGTGTTCAGAACAACAAGATATTTTCTTACATATAAATATATTTGAAGAATATTTACATTTTTCCTTAAGATAGTTCATGTCCAGGTTTAGTCTTGAATGAAGTCAGATGAAATGGCCTGCTTTAAGGAAAGCCATGTTTTAGGAGGGATAAGAGTTTGATTAAGGAGGAGGTGTGGGGAGGGGAGGAGAGGAGGAGAGAAAAATGTATTTGTTATTCCACAGCTCTGTAAGACTTCTTTATGAGTATTCTTTTAAACACTTACAGTCCCTCAGCCAAATCTTGGTATTGATAGGTACTTACTGTAGACAACTAAAGATAAACCGAAAATAAATTGCCAGAGATTTTCGTCCTCTACTTCTTCTAAGAGAAATGATTGATGCCAAACATTTGAAAAACATTTTCTTTGGACCTGGGACTGACCACTTGTTTCTGGAGGCTCTTTCACACCTAGTTTCCTTACTCCGTGGATGAATATTCCAACCCCTTTGTGAGTTATTGATTGACTTTCCAAAAAAGGAAAACAGATACAACATGGTATCAAAAATAATGTTGAATATAGTATTTATAGAACTCACAGAATCATGGGTAGACTATTTAAAACCTCCTCCTCTAAAAAGTTAATATTGTCTCTCTTCTATCAAGTTTACAGAATTTAACATAGTTTAGAACAATGTATCTCTTTTAATCTTTAAGAAGAGACCAAAATTGTACGGACTCAGCTTTACTAAGATATACTGTCCTTAGTATTCCAATGCATTCTTCTGAAAATGATACAATCCAAGTTTAAGATTCAGCTACACTAAACCTTAAGGCCAAAGTTTTCCTTTTACTTTACTAGTTGTTTAGCTCAAACAAGCCATTTGTTCTGAAATATTTTCAAAGTGTATTGTTCTGTACACTTAGCTTGTTTAATAATGAATATGGTTTAGACTTTCCTCATTTCTCTTCAGCATATTTGTGGTGGAGTGAAACTCTAGAAATACACTCACAATACTGATGGAAGAAGTCTTAAGGGTAATTTATTTGCTTGTTTTATTTGTGATCCATGACCTTTACCTAATTACCTCGGTGCAAGATCTAGCCAAAGACACTCAGCAATTAATGAAATTGGAAGTAATAAAGTAACCCAAGGGATTTTCTTAAGGGAGGCCCTTAATATTGCTCTACTCCATCAGCAATTTTTTTTCAAGTTCTTTATTTTTCATTTGATGGTTGTATTAAATTTTGACGATTTAAGAAAATACTTTGTGATTTAGTACACTGTGGTAAAGAATACTTTAGAAAATCATATCTCTTGTGTGTAAACCCAACTATCTATTGGACATTGTATGGGAATGTTTAATTTCATAATGGCATTTGCTTTAGCGTTGAAACACTATGAACTATGTTCTCTTGAATTTCCCATGTGGTCTAAAACTAACAGGTTATTAGCAAATAACTCCTTAAAAGTGGAAATGGAAAAACTGAGCCCCTAAATTAAATTTCCAACAGTGAGAAGAGTACACTGTGTTCATGTACTATAACATGTAAAATTAATTGCAATTTTTTCAACATCTAATATTACCACTCAGCAAAATGTTTATGTTTCTTTAGTTATTTATCCCATCAGGTCATAAGCTGTCATCAGAATGTTGGCTTAAAAAAAGAGAAACAAACCAAAAAAAAGACAAATTTTCTCTCTTCAGTATCTACATAATTTAGAGACACTGCATTGATCCCTGATCTCTGATCTCTGATTTTATCATCAGAGAAATCACAGCTGTAGTGAGACCGTGATGAAGATAATGGGGTTTAAGTACCTACCGGCAAGCCTGAGACATAGCTGATATGATGATATCAGCTCCTCTCCCTAACAACAAAGCTAATATATTCTAATTGCCTCTGTTAAACAGTTGATGCTCTTGTGTGTGTTTGTATACGGCTGCACACATGCCTGTGGGATTTGGGGTGGGGGTCCCTCTAGTGCTTCTATCCATGTGATTCCAAGATTAATATTTAATCCAGGATGAAAAATCAGTTAGAATAGATTTCTTGGTGTCATGCAGATAGACTCTTAGTGTCTTTCCCCTAAACATTTGCTTGCATGTTGACTGATGCAGTGACAGGATAAGAATGTCTTCCTGGAGGAGATGAGGCCAGCTTTCTCAAAAGCATATTCTGGTCTGATGTTCTGGATGGCAGAGCCTTCACATAGCAGCATTTCAAAACTGAAGTTTCCAAGACAGAAATGATGTACTCTTCATAAAGAAGGTGGGGAGGGGTAATTATCATTAGTGATTAGGTTCCCCAAAAATCCATGAAACAAAAATATAGACTGGAGAAGGCAAATGCCAGCACCCAGTACTTTCTGACCCCATCATTAAAAATGAGGGATTAAATTAGACCTTGACCCTATGTCTTACAGAGATTCGCATTCACAGCCTTCTCATAATCACTGCAATAGAAGAGCAGGTATAAGTCATACCTAATAAAGACAATAATGATGAAATGAAATCAGTGTTAGCTCTAATGAAAGTAGAGCCAACGGAATTCTGCATTGCTTTGACTTAGAATCTGTAAACAAACCATCACTAGTATTAAAAACAAACAAAACAAAACAAAACAAAACAAAAAACAAACCCTAAACCTACAAATGACAAGCAGGCAGGAAGGAAAGGCAATTGCAAACAAGTGAAAAATCCATAGACTGCAATGCTCCACGGGAGTCTTCATCTGGAAGTTTAATAGTCAAACTCTCACGGACTTAGAATAGCAACTAAGCTTTTGAGAATGTTTCGGAATTTCTCTCTCTCTCTTTTTTTTTTTATTGTGTTATGTTAGTCACCATACAGTACATCGTTTTTGATGTAGTGTTCCATGATTCACTGTTTGCGTACAATACCCAGCGCTCCATGCCATCCGTGCCCTCCTTAATACTAACCACCAGGCTCAGTCATCCCCCCACCCACCTTCTCCTCTAAAACCCTCAGTTTGTTTCTTGGAATCCGTAGTCTCTCATGTTTCAGACTTTTAGAGCTAGATTTGCTAGAAGAATTCACTTGACATGGCTCAGTAGTTTTTACACAAGAATGCTCATAAAGGATTTTCTTCCTTAAAAATCTTACAGAAGAAGTAAAGCCTTATTCTAAATACTGGGTCTTGTCTTGGCTCTACTTTTCAATAATGACTTAACATTGTTGGCTTGTATCTTCATAGTTATTTAATCTGTTATTTCTCCTGTCTCAGCCATCAGGTAGGAGGCTTGAAGAGTTAAGAGATGAATTCATCTAAAAATCACATCTACATGTCTTCTCAAGTTGTAATTCTGGGTATTTTGAGGTTTATCTTACATTAGAGTTGAATGATGACATCTACTTTGTAAGACATAAAAATTGTCTCAGGGGATGAAAGGAGCAGCTGAGGGAATATGGTCGCTGATACTGTAACAGTGTTACATGGTGACAGATGGCAGCTACCACTTGCGGTGAGCATAGCAGAATGTGTACAGCTGTCAAATCACTATGTTTTACGCCGAAACTAGTGTAACACTCTGTGCCAACCACCCTTGAATTTAAAAAATCATCTCAGAATTTTATGAGGATTATGACATTTGTTTTTGTTTTTCACTTAGTGAATATATTTGGAATCTCATGTTTACTCATTAAATAAAATCTTTTTCTATTTTTTTCCCCTGTAGTTTCAGATAGTCATGAAAGAGCACTTATTCTGGGTTAAAATGAAATGCTAAATGCAAATATTTAAACAATTCCATGTGGTCAAATTACCAAATGTACAAATAATTTGAGGGAGTTTGAGAAATTACATTTATTATGAATAATGTTTAGTCAAAGTCTAGATTATATCTACGCTTCACAGCCCTAGAAAATATAGCGAATTTCTCAGATTAAACGGAAAGAGCCACACTGCTCTTTCTATCATTTGGTTCTTTCACAATCTGCTCCACTTGGGGGGGGGGGCACATTTTTGTGATGCTAGAAGGAAAATATGAAGCGTACTTATGGGTTAAAGTATCTTAGGCCAGGATTTATTAGAGCAGTGGCAAAGATTTTATCTGTGCTGTCTTCAGGTACAAGCACTGGCTGTTTCCTCTTGAGCTGAGGACGGCACAGATTCTCATTTACTCTGTGGTCCATTTTCTTCTCGTTCATGAATCAGCTTTGGCTAAAGGTTATTTCCGAAGCCAAGCAGGTATCATCAAAAGATACTTTGGTGGCTGATAAATAAGTGTCCGTGACAGTGATATCATCCAGCTCTGTGCTGAAATGATCTGACTCCTTGATGACACTGTAATTCAGGGCCACGCTGTAGTTAGCGGGTTTCTCCACCGGCTTCTGCTTGCAGTTGCAGAGGTTTCTGAAGGCGGCACGGAATTTCTGGGACATGAGATTGTAAATCACTGGGTTGATGGCACTGTTGAGATAAATGCAAATTCTGCAAAAGAGCAAGAACCAATTTTCTTGGAAAGGGCTAGAGAGAAATGAGTTGACAACCACAAGAGTCCTGTAGGGCATCCATAAAAGGGCAAACAGAATTACAACCACCACCAGCATCTTGGTGACCTATGGAGAAATCAAGAGAAATGCAGTGCAAATACAAATGAAAAGAAAACAAACAAACCAATGAAAGTAAAACAGCACCCCCCCGCCAACGCCGAACCCCTAACCATTAGCTCCCAAGATGTAGTCTGAGATAAGGACTTCAATGCAGGCAGTTAATTTGTGAGATCATCCCAGGAAGCAGTATTAGGGTAAGAGAGAGAGTGTGATAGAAGAAAAGCTAAAATAGGGAGTATTATTGCAGTGGATCCCCCTGTAGGCAACTGTGGATCAAGTCATGCATTTCAGGATTATCCGTCCAGGGAAAGAGAGGCGGGGCATTGATCCCCTGGTGGCCAATCTCGCCTTTGTTGAGGAGTGTCCTTAGTGTCCTTAATGGTCCACACTTCCACGATTCTCGTGCATGGAATTACATGGGGGGCTTTAGAGAGAAACTTGAGGCAGAGAAGATAGACAGTCCGGGCACAATGGATACCAGAAGCAAGATATTTTCTGCAAACAGGAATGAACCATCCACTGTAGCAATGGCTGAAATCAGAGGCCAGCTAAGAGATTGTGACATGGGCTACCAAAGATGTCTGTGACAAGTGTTAGGACACCTAGGGTTTGATCTCGTCTCTACTTACCTTATATGTGGCCCTGAGAAATGACCTTAAGCTTATAGTTTAATCTGTAAAAATGGAGCCAATATTGCTCCCCTCAATCAAATGAGGTAATGTAATATTTTGAAAAGGATAAAATGTCTTTTAAAAAAGCCGATGGTTATTGGATGTCTACTATGCTCCAGACACTACTACACTAGCTGCTTTACATACATTATCATATTTAAAAGGCCAAAAATCCTCCAAAATAGTATTGCATCTTCCATTTTTCAAATTAGAAAATGAAGCGTAGGTGCTGGTAAGTACTTTGGCGGAAGTGGTAGAGTCTTAGAGCCGGGACTGGAAGCCAAGTCAGCCTGGATCCCAAGTTTTGTCCTTCCCATTGTCCAGCTTTCCTTCAGGGTAAAGGGAGATGCAGGACAGAGAAAACAAACTTGGAAATTTTACGTAGAGCTGACCCTGCTCCTAAGAACAAGCAATGCATGGGAACCAGACAATAGGTAGGATGAAATTAATATCCAAAATTGCCCAGGGACAAGATTATCAAAGAACACAATTTTGCAGATTCTGGAGATTGTCCTGGACTCAGAGTTACATTATTTGGTTTTGTCTATGTTAAGTGGTTTTAAGACCTTAATACTTCTATTTCTATATCTGAAAATATGCCTGATCATATTTTCATTCATTTACTTCATATTCATATTTCATTCATTTACTTCACAGAGATATTGAGAAAATAAAATTTAAAAATAATGAACATGATAAGGGCTTTGAAACTCTAAAGCACTATGGAAATATTATCCTTTGATTAGTGACTATATAAAGAGACCATAATATTTTAATTTTATGAAGGACATGTTAAAATTGTAGCCATGGTTATCTTTGGGTAGAGAAGATAATAATTGATTGCTTTTCTTCAAAAACAACACTTTACATATCTTGAAATAAGTTTTCAGGGGCAGCTGGCTGGCTCAGTCAATGGAGCATGTGACTTGATCTTGGGGTCATAAGTTCAAGCTCCATGTTGAGTGTAGAGATTACTTAAAAATAAAAGTAAAAAAAATCTTTAAAAATAAATTAAAAAATAAAATAAATTTTCAGTTACCTTTAGTCTCTCACAGATTTTGAGAAATTTCAGCTTCCTTGGCCCAAACTTTCTAGATGTTCTGAACTTGAAAACTACCCAAAATGGAAGGAACAGATTCTTCGCCCTCATCCCTTTTGACCTTCTGGCTGTTTTACCAAAGCTAGTGCTAACAGCCTCTATCTAGTTCTGGCCTTCAGGGGGATCCTGTTTTGAGAGAGGGCTATTTAAGGGTCTTCAGTGTAGAAATAAAGATTCTACATCGAGATACGTACTCTGTCATCAGAATCTAGTATAAATTCATCACCCAACCTTGTTCCTAATCCTGGTGATAGACTCCATCTTGGTTTCCTGTGTTGTAAAACTTCCCTTTTCTTCCTGGCATTTTTTGTTGTCTGATCCTGGGGCTCTGTCTTACTCTTAGCCATATCTCTTCTACCTCAGCTAGGAATGCCCCTTGTAGCCTACATTGTGGGAGTAATGCTACTCTCTTACTGTTATTCTTCTCGGATCTATAGTTAACTACCTCTTTCCTTGGCTCTCCAAATGTTAGCTGCAAGACTTTGCATCCAAGGGCACAAATAGCCTTTGTCTTTTTTTTTTTTTTAACCATTACTATCTCTTTTTGAACAACTCTTACTACTTTCTTGCAGTGCCACCTATGATCTATCCGCCAACTCTCAAGTTACTCTTTCCCTCCCTTCTACGGTCATTTGATCACTTTCCTGAAGGTCTCCCTGCCCTCCAAGAATGTGCCCAAGTCCCCTGTTCTGCCTCACTCACTGTTCCATGAGCTTCTCTTTGGATTCAGTGCATGGAGGGTAGTTATACTTCATATTTTGCTCACTGGGGTTAAGATGTTGTTCTGTGGGAGAAGGTGTAATTTTCACATAGGTTCATGAAATACCAGGTAAAGTATTATTCCAGAGATTCTGACTTCTTAGAGATAAGAAGGATTTACTCAGTCCAGAGGTTGACTGAAGCCTAATTTTTTTCTGAGCAGACTTTTAAGATTATGAGTAAATATTTTAATCAGTCCTAGGAAATCAAAGACTTAATTTAGTGATAAATATTCTGAGCTTTGGAAGGAGCTACAGTAGTATCATCTTCATCGTCATCATCACTTACATCCCTGTCTTTGTCTCCTGTCTAGTACTCCAGGTTCTCTGACCTCCAGTCACTGCTTCAGACCTGCCAACAACCTCCCACTCCTCACCAAGGACTAAACATCCTATAGTTGAATCTCTGCTTGCTACACGATGACATTGCTACCATCACATCCAAGTTCTTTATGATGACTCGTAAAGATATATAAATATTATCTTATTTAACGCTTATAATAACTCCATGTGTAAGCTAATATTAGCTCCATTTTGCATATGGGGAGATTGGGATTTAGAGAATATATGTGATTTGTCTAAAGATATGTGAGTAGTAAGTGACAAAGTTGTGATTCAACCTGTCTACTTAAGTCAAAGCCCATGTTCTTTCCTTTACACTTTGCTCTTTCTCCCTGTGAAAGTCTTGCCTTTCCAATATTGAGATTTCTACTGTGTTATCCCATTGTGGTCACTTAAACATTTAATTTCTTCTAAGCATAAACCCAACATATATATTGCTGCTAAATTTCCAAACTTAAAGTTTGAATTTCATCTGTCTTTGTGCTTTTCTCTACAATTGTCAAGTGGAGCACTGAATCCACATTTAATATCAACTGACCTCTTTTCACTTAATGTCAGTGAGGAAGCACTGTCTTTAAGAAAAGCCACGTTTCAAGGTTAATATCTCTGCCATGAGCTTCCACAGTCCCCCAGGCAAGCTTTGCCATCACTACTAAAACTTTTTATTGCGATGATCTATATTTGTCCATCTCTCTAATACATGGTAAGCTTCTTCAGGGGATGGGTAAGTTTATTAATTTCTTTGTCCTCCAGGGATGTAGTACAGTGTGTAATATAAGATAGCCCCCAGTAAATGTTGAATAAATTCAGGCATAGAAATAATTACTTCAAAATATGTAGCCATGATCCTTTTCTAGTTTTTAATACTACAAAATTTTGTTAGAAGATTTTTGCAAACATTTTACTCTTTAATATTAAAAAATCTCTTTTAAGTGGAGATTGGTTAATTAACAAAATGAGTCTCCAATACATTTCAGCTTTTTGTTGAAATAAATATATTTTTAAAAATTTAACAAAGTGTGGAGTAAAACAAATATAATGATGTTTCTAAAATTAATCAAGTGGAAAATACATCTCCAGTGGGATAATAGAGAATATATTTAATCCCACTTATAATTATTTTTAGTTAACTCCCAATATCTTAGATTGAGTTTAATCACTTTCTAAAATATTCACGAGTTTTTAGTGTATCCATAGCTTGGATTCTAACAGCTGTTATTCGGTATAGAAGCAAACATATAGAAAAAAAATGTTCTGGAGATCATCTTTCATACACCATTGCTAAAGTTATATTTCTGTTGCTATTCCTTATCCCAAGTAAAGTGACAAAGAGGCAAATCTGAAAATATCTCTGGGCCATTGTTCTTAAGCCTTGACAATTTTGCCAAGGCAATTCATGAGATATGAGATGAGATGAAGATTGCTTCTTTACAAGCCTCTGTACCAGGACGTAAAGTTCCTTGAGAAAGAGTATGACACAATCTTCAGGGGAAAGTGATTTTACAATATGTTTTGATTGGGAAGGAATTTATTCATTCACTTAGGACATTCATTTGCATCACTCCTATGTACCAGTCAACGTCCTGGCCCTTGAGAATTCAACAATGATCCAGAGAGACATTGCCAGTGGCATCATGTACCTTATAATCTGATGGGCAGTCATAATACATTGTGATGACTCAGAAGACAGAGAAAAGTTTTGGTTCTATGAGAGCATCTGATCTGGAGTTGAGGTCAAAGGGCGTTTTGTGAGGGCTTTCTGGTCTCAGTGACATCTAAGCCAAAATCTGGAGGTAAAGACAGACAGGAAGAATGTTCCTGCAGATGTGTGTGGCATTCTGGAGGCGTGAGATAGCGAGACCTATCATGGGGACCAGCGGTAATTTAGTACACAAGTTCTGGGATGCCTGGGTGGTGCTGTCTGTTGAGCGTCTGACTCTTGGTTTCAGCTTGGGTCTGATCTCAGGGTCATGGGATGGAGCCCCATGTTGGGCTCCAGGCTCAGCACTGAGTCTGCTTCAGATTCTCTCTCCCTCTGCTCCTCTTGCTCATGCTCTCTGTCTCTCTCTCTCTCTCCCAACTAAATAAATAAATCTTTAAAAAAAAAATTTAGTATGCAAGTTCCACTTGCAGATCATATGACTAAGTGGAGCTCTATCTCTTTCTCTAGGAAGCTTGTGGAAACCATCAAAAGTCATCATTGTTATCTGATGAGGTGATGTCACAGTCTGTGGGATGCTTGGCCTCCCGTTGCTAAGACAGAAGGAGAGATGCAGCTGTCAAAGGAGATACAGCGTCGTGTTCTGAAAACATCAGCTCCACGAGACCGTTTTCATAATGAGGAGGTAAGCAGCCACTTTTGCACAGTATAGTGACGGTAAGAAAGGAGACTGATTAAATTGATAAAATTTAATCAGTTATTTAAAACATGGTGTTGAGAGAGAGAGATTCCATACAGAGATGGTTGAGAAGAGCAAGGTGGGAACTAAGGAGGAGATAAGCCAGGGCCTCTGTCCTTGGCCACCATGGGGAAGGGTTATCTCTCTCATGAGGATCCACTAGAAAATGTTAAATGAAGCCATACTATATATATTCTACTTTTCATTATATTTAATTATGCAGAATAGTAGCATATAGTTCTCATAAAAGAGTTTGGATTTAGTCCTTCTCAATACATCCTTTTGTAATCATTATAAAGCCTCTAGATGAAGACCCTACTAAGGATTTATTCCCCTCCCCCTTCTTTTTTTTAACGTGAACTGGACAGATTTCTATCTTCTGATTGTTGAAGTTTATGGTTCCTCCAGGAGGCACTAGTTCAACTTGGCATATACGTGCTGCATGTGAAAAACCAGGATAATTAAGTTCTCTAGTTCAGCCTGCTAAGTATCCTTGTATTACTAACTACTATCCCTAGTACTACAATTTTAATACAAGTTTTAGAACTATTAGCTAATGTTTGTATATTGCTTTTTAAAAAAAGTGTTAGATTTATGGGAAAGTTGCAAAGATAATAGAGTTTCCATTCACTTTACATCAAAGTCCCCCTATTATTAACACCTTACATTAGTGTGGTGAATTTGTCATAATTAACAAACCAACATGGATAGTTTTTCTATGAAGTTAGTTAATGTCATACTTTATTCAAATTTCCTTAGTTTTTTCCTGGTGCACGTTTTCTGTTCCAGGATCTTACCCAGGATACTGTGTGACACTTAGTCATCACGTCTCCTCCAGTGACAGGATGTGACAGTTTCTCTAACATTCCATAATTTTGATGGCCTTGATAGTTTTGAGGAGTACCAGTTTGGTGTTTAATAGAATATCCCTCAATTTGAACTTGGCTGATGTTTTTCTCATGCTTAGAATGAAGTTATGGATTTGGGGGAGAAAGGCCACAGAGGTGAACGGCCATTCTCAACACAATATGTCAAGAGTGCATGTTGTCAACTTGACTTATGACTACTATTAACCTCATATAGTTCTTTATTGAAATATAATATATATATAATTAAATTTGCCCACTTAATGTGTATAATTCAAGAGTTCTTAGTGTATTCCCAGAGTTGTGCAACCATTACCACACTCTACTTTTAGAACATCTTCAGTCATCCTAAAAAGAAGCCCCATACACTTTAGAAGTCACGGCCACCTTCCACAGCGCTAGATTGCCCTAGGCAACTGTTAATATATTCATGGCCCCATAGATTTGCCTATTCTGAACATCTCACATGAATGGAATTAGTCTTTTGTGGTGTGACTGGCTTCTTTTACTTAGCATAATGTTTTAAGGCTCATCCATGTTGAAGTCTGTATTAGTACTTCCTTTCTTTTATTGCTGAATAATATTCTACTATTTGCTGGAAAAGGGACTGGTAAAATAGAAGAATTGCCAGATGGAGATGCAGAGTCAATTTGTTTTTCAAAAATGGAAGAGGGGCACCTGGGTGACTCAGTTGGTTAAGCAACTGCTTTCGGCTCAGGTCATGATCCTGGAGTCCCGGGATTGAGTCCCACATCAGGGTCCCTGCTCAGCAGGGAGTCTGCCTCTCCCACTGACCTCTCTCCTCTCAGGCTCTCTCTCTCATTCTCTCTCTCAAATAAATAAATAAAATCTTTGAAAAAAATGGAAAATATCATATCTTTGTTAGCCAGGGAGCAATCCCACAGAGGGGAAAATTTGTGATCCAGGAGAGAAAGAAAGATAATTGGAAGAACTATGTTCTTTTTTTTTTTTTTAAAGATTTTATTTATTTATTTGACAGAGAGAAATCACAAGTAAGCAGAGAGGCAGGCAGAAAGAGAGGACAAGCATGCTCCCCGCCGAGCAGAAAGCCCGATGCGGGGCTCGAACCCAGGACCTGGGATCATGACCTGAGCCGAAGGCAGTGGCTTAACCCACTGAGCCACCCAGGCACCCCGAGAACTATGTTCTTGAATAGGGAATAGTATGGGGTGCACACATGGTAAGGTGGTGGTAAGGTTGGCTTCTTCTGGGTCGTATACACAAAAACCACTTTTTCAATATCATCCCCTTTTTCTTAGCCACACTTGATCTGAGATATCAAGATAATGCAGGAGAAAATTCCACCATTCTTGTCAATACCCTGGATCCTGAATGGAGTCCTAATATCAGCTAATTGTTTTTATATCCTTGGTATTAACAAAGTACTTTCATTGTCATCAAGCCACTTTGTGTTCATATCCCTATGAAATCTGTAGGACAGGTGTTATTGTTCCCATTTCATTGATGAGGGATGTACACTGAGATAAGAGAAGCAGAGAAACAAGGTCATACAACTTATATATATGTATAAGCAGCAAAGGTAGTTATTGGATTAAGTTCTTTTGATACTACATCTAGTTTTCTTTCTAGATAATTACAGAAATCAACATATATACTGAGTTGAAGACTTCTAGTTGTTATAAAGAATGTTTATGGAATACTTGGAAAGGCTAATATTGTTGTAGGAATCATCAGTAGCCCTGGGATTACTTGTGGGTTTTTTTGCCCCAAATCAGAGTGCTCCATTTAGAAAGGAGAAGGGAGAAGAAAGAAAGAAAGAGAGAAAGAAAGGACTAGGGACAAGAAAGTTGTCATAACAAGGCAGATAGGGATGCTGCATACCTATCTATTTCCTAGGGGAAAAAAATAAACAATAAAATTTAAAATGCAAAAGTAATAAAATGGAATAAAAGATAAAATGGAAATTTTATCTTGGGGGGGTCACAGTTGAATTAGTAGCATGTCATTTGTGAGGATCTGGTTACATGGGATTTGGGGACATTTTGATTAATCATCAGAGATTAGTTTATTAGTCTGTCCAGGAAGTCATACAGGGAGTTGATTGATTCCTCAGTTCTCTGGAAGATTTTTAGAATTCTTTCTTCCTCTTGATTCAGAAAAAAATTCTGACTTTTGATTTCATGTATAATTCAGAAGAGATTCTGAGCATGGTCATGGGTCGTGCTATTGTCTAGACATTCTTCCTTGGGGGAGAAAGCCCTTGGCATACCCCTGTCTATCAGTGAGTGGCAAAGTCTAGTGAGTATGGAAGAAAGAGTTGGAACTGGCATGTAGCACTGTTTCACAATCCCTCTCTGAATCTAAGAGATTGGGCAGATCACATGACTTATGCTTGAAACTCATTTTCCAGAGTCAGTAAATGTACAATTTATATTTTCCCCAAAGTCTCTCTAGTTCCGGTGTTCTAATAAAATCTAACTTATAGGTTACTCATGGTAACACAATATTCAGACATGCCTGTGATCATTTTCACATAATTGGGTTCATTTTCACATAACTGTGGGTTATTTGGGGGTTGTAAGGCAAGTCATAGGGGAAATAGTACCTGGAGCCCACATATCCCTCAACGTGCTGATAAGCTATAGGAATAGATCCAATTCCTAATAACGGTGATTGTCAGTAATCATCTTAATTGCTGTGTTCACAGGGATGATACAGTTTCCTGAGGTGCTGAAGAAATTACTAGAATTCATTTTAACTTCCTGTAGCTAGTTAGGACATGGTGCATCTCTAAACCCAGAAGGCTGGCTTCCTAACCTTTTATTATTTTCTCTTTTAAAGTTTATTATAACTGAAATATTGTTGAAGAAATTGAGTCATTGGAATGTATTAGAGCATCACCTTGAGAAGAAAGCAAACAATTGAATCCTCTTTTAAGAGTCCTGTCAATTTAAAGACTGAATCTGTTGATTCAGAAGTTTTAAAGGAATACTGAAATAAAAATTATTTAATACCAGGGTCCATTAAAACATTTGGCTGGAATTCAGTGGCACAATATAAAGATTTCAGGGCAATCTTTTTTTTTTTTTTAAAGATTTTATTTATTTATTTGACAGAGAGAAATCACAAGTAAGCAGAGAGGCAGGCAGAGAGAGAGGAGGAAGCAGGCTCCCAGCTGAGCAGAAAGCCTGATGCGGGGCTCGAACCCAGGACCTGGGATCATGACCTGAGCTGAAGGCAGCGGCTTAAACCACTGAGCCACCCAGGCGCCCCTTCAGGGCAATCTTAAATACTGTGGAAAAGCTTTCTTTAAATTAAAAGGGCAAAGCCATGTAACAGGAGATGACAGCCATATCAATAATTTGTGTTGGAAGATTATTACCATTTTTATAACGAATCATCTTCAAAAGCGTCAAAGCAGTAGCCTTAATTTGTGGATCATAGTCTCTTTATTTGTTTTGGATCCCACATTCTATAACACCAAAGTTCTGTTTTTGGCTTCATGACCAGAGTAAATCAACAAACTTTTATTGGATCTCTAGTACATAGAAGTTGGGAGAAGTCCTTTGTAAATATACCTGCCACACAAAAGCACTCAATGCACGGTTGAATTATTAGTGAGTAAAAATTTGTTTTTCACAAATGTTAAAATATAACTGTGGAAGTATGTGTAAATTTAGGACTCTTTAAATTAGCAAAGTGTTCTAGTTCTTGTACTTCTGACTGAAAATTTTGGGAAAAAAATTTCAAAAGTGTACTTCCTTCTGGAAACATTCTCTTGGTTAATGAATAGAAAACACTTAGCTTTAATTGTCTAATGCCATTAGTTGAAGAGTAACAATACGTTCTGTGTTGGACTCCTTTCCATATTCTCTTGCACTACTGAAATTTAACAGAGTGTTCTGTTCCTGGGGATAGTTTGCTCTCAGATGGCCTGCAACAAAGTGATCAATGACCCTTTGCATTTTGTTACATTAATTAAGCCGGTTGAAGAATACACTTGAAGAGACCGTTATATAAATCTGATTGTAGGTAAGCTTCTACACTGATTGGAGCTCCGGGATTTTCCTCTTCCAGAGGTGTTCTGCTTTGTTTTGACTTAGAGTCTGGCAATGCAGTTTTTAAAACACAGTTATAATCAATGTGGGGTGCTTTTTACTATGGAGTGAGATCATTGGTGGGTTTTAAAAATTGAATGATGGGGCCACCAAAGGGCTTAGAATCAACTCAAAGTCAGTTTAAGAATACTAGAAGTGAATAAGTTCTGAGTGGTGATTCATGGTGGGGAGATCATGGACTGTCAAATCCTGCCTTGTGGATTACTTATACATTCCTTGGCAAGAAGCCACCTAGGAATGCTAATGTATGGGTTCTTGGCTCCACCTGTCAAGTACTATATCTAAATATCAAGTACCATAACTAAATCTAAAAATTAAGAACTTAGAGCCGTTCTGGCTAGAATTACAGAGTATTTTCTGGACTCTATTCTGATTAAAAATGTCCATGAAAATAGTAGCTGAGATTCACAATAGAGAAGTTTTGGTGGTGTTGGCGATGCTTGGGGAAGAAGTAGGGATTAAGGAAATAGTGATAAAGATCTTTAAGTATAAATTTGTAAGTGGGGTGCATCCAGTGAAATTGGAAAAAAAAGTCTCCACAATTGTAGGGGTGCTGAGAAAGCAGACTTGTCAGGCAGAGCTATTTCCTGAGTGAGACATTTGATGGGACTGGAAATTGGGCTCCTCATCCCAGGGGAGCCACAGGCACCAGGGCAGTCACAAGATGGCACTGCTCTTGGTAGGTCGCATGAGCACAGCTGAGACATGGAGCTGTAGAAGGATGTATTTCCATATAGAACACCATGTGACCTGTCCTCCATGACACCCCCAGATACTTAACCAGCATCACCAAACACCAAGTGTGAGGACACTCATAGGAAACAGAGTTCTGCACCCACGTCTGATGTGGGACGAACGTTCAAAGCCATACTTTCTTTCAAGAGCAAAGATAGAGAGAGGTACAAACACATGAAGAGTGGAAAAAGGGATGCGACACTGAGCTATTCCCGTTTAGGAATGAGCATATGACAGGGAGTCAGAGTGTTCAGAGAGATGCAATGCCTCTTGTATGCCCACTGCATGCTTAGCATTTTCTTCACATCAGCCCTACTTTACCTGCATTTTACAGAGGATAAGACTGATGCTGAGAGGGGCGCCTGGGTGGCTCAGTGGGTTAAGCTTCTGCCTTAGGCTCAGGTCATGATCTCAGCATCTCAGTCCGCAGCAGGCTCTCTGCTCAGCAGGGAGCCTGCTTCCCCCCCCCCCCCCCCCCCCCCCGCCCTGCTTTCCGCTCTGCCTACTTGTGATCTCTCTTTGTCAAATAAATACATAAAGTCTTAAACAACAACAACAACAACAACTACAAAAAACTGGTGCTGAGAAAGTCCTATGCTGATGAATGGAAGCCACATTTTAAAGGTATGTATATTTGATGGCAAAATTTCCCTCTTCTCTTCACTATAATACCTTAACTGTGGGGCAAAAAAAATTTTTTTGAAGTTTACAAAAACCAAAAAACAAAGGTGGATTGAAAGTTTAGAAATGGTAAAGACTGTCAGAGTGGAACAGGGAAAATGAAAGATGAATTCCTAGTCCCACCCAAAGGTAATGCCTTAGCACCTACCAGAACTATCCTGTTCCCTCCACTAAGCTCTGAAGGAACATGGTTTTTCAAAATTTCCAGTTCTGTGGGCTCTCCAGTTAACAGTGGAAAACAGTCTAGGGCTAGGTAAAGTTGGCAGCTAGATTTGAGGATTTGCTACAAAATTTCCCCCAACACTAGCAACTATTTTGATGTGAAGGTTTAGGGATTGGTTACAGTCTGGTGGTTGTGGGGGATGAAAGCTTGTCTCTTCTCTTGTTGCTTTGATGTTTTCTTGTTCATAGGAGGCCGATGTTTGGAACCAAACTGGGAAGGAGACAACTCAGCTGTCAGAGTTGGGATTCAAATTACAGTTACATCTCCCTTGTAGAAAATAAAATGTCATTCCAATTTCTTTCATGAGCCACGGAACAATGCTATAGTGTATCTGCTGTGGGTTGTGTGCTACTTCACCTTTTCTAAATGTTCTATTCCAGGTAAATTACTGGTGAATGACTAAGCACGTGGAAAAGCCTGTCCTACCACCTTGCAGTGGGTTTTCTTTCCTGTGCTCTCAAGGATGTGTTTACTTCTGACCATTTTTCTCTTTGGACCCAGACCTTAGAAAAAATTGAATGAGGCGTCTTGACTGGCTGTGAGAGAGGCATTCAGTTGCTGGCTCTAACACTTCTATGAAGTTATCCATCCTTTCTAAGGGAGATATTTGCCTCTCTGGCCCTGTATCCCGGTGAGGGTAACATTGTAGACAATGATCCAGACACACAATCCCTCAGCTCACGCAGCAGGGGATGGGAAATCAATGAGAATGTTTTAAAATGTAAAATGTCAGTGACGGAGGGGAAGAGAGGTAATCTCCAAACAGAAGTAAAGCTCTCAGGGCTATCAAAGTTTTAGTGGGCATTTAGTGGTCTTGCTCCTAAAGATCTTGGATAAAATACCTCATCATGGGGCTAAGAGCACCTGGAAGGAAGCCAACTCCTTTTCTATCTGTGTCAACCCCAGGAGAGACCAACTACAACACGCTTGGGTCTATCTGGAGTTACAGAGTGAATTTTCTAGCTGTCCCAAAACTCACGGCAACAGCCAAATGGGGAAAATATGTTTCTTTCCATCAGCAAGTCGTAAACTCAGCACTTTTCACTGATTTTTAGCTCTCTGATGACTCACCATGGGACTCAGAATCAGAAGACTTGGTTTGCAATGTCAGCTTTGCCCGTCATTACTTCTCAAAGCTTTCTGAGCCTTGATGTCTCAGTTAACATGATATGTGAATATAATGTGTTTAAGGATTAATTCTAAGGAGGACGTAAAAACACACTGACAAATATACTATAGCTTCCTAATATGAGGTGCTCTTATATTTCTGATCCTATCTTGAAGTCGGCCCCCTTGCTGAGGGGTGCTGCCTCTATCACGCCTTGTTCACCTAACAGACTGAATGGAGCTACTTTGCATTTACCTGCTTTTAGGAGTTTGACTAAAAAACCTGCACAAGTCTACAAGGTATAAGATGCAAACCACAGCAAACTGGGCCTGTGCTATGAAGTCCAAGCTTTTACCATAGATTATTAAGTCATTAGAGTTTCTTTTCAAAGGTATTATCCAGGCCGTATTAGTAGTGGTTGAGGGAACAGGCTGGATTCTAATTCTAGGTCTGCTTCTCTATAGCCGTATACAATTGGGCAGGATATACCAAGCCTCGGTGTACTCACCTGTGAAATGGGAGTAAGTGTAAAGAATACATGATGTGCATCGGGCTCTCTGCTCAGCAGGGAGTCTGCTTCCCACCACCTCCCCCCACCCCCCGCCTGCCTCTCTGCCTACTTGTGATCTCTGTCTATCAAATAAATAAATAAAAAAAAAGAATACATGATGTGATGTATGTAAAGCATCTGCATAGAGTCTGGGCTTCCGTAAGCAACATATCATTTAAACCGTCTCTGGGAAAATGTGGAGAATTTAACTAAATAGCAGAGAAGGCTGACAACCACCACTACCATAACAGTAATAATTCCTTACCATACTCAATATATTTTAAACGTAACACCAGGGACTTTATGGAATTATTCAATCATTGCAGTATTTATGAAGTAGGTATTCTTTTCATTTTATAGATGAAGAGAAAGATCCAGAGAAGAGAATGTTTCTAGAGACAGTGGCAGGTAGTAACTTTTTCCCGGGTTGCTTTCTCTCTCATCTCCTTGCTTATTTCTGTGAACTAACAGATCCATTCTGAGAGGATGCTGTTGCCTCATTTGTTCGTTTGTTTCTTGTCTCTTTTTCATCTCTAGAATGATGGCTTCTACCTATCCCTGCACACGAAGGGCAACACAAAGGTCTGGCACTTAGTAGGTGCCAAAAATAGCCAGGAAATGAATGAATGAACAATTCACTAATGCTACTCAATTGTTTCTTCTGTGGAGTTCCAGATGTTGTCTTGGTACTTCCAGTCCTAATCACAAATGTCATCATTGTTTGGGGTCTGATTTCTTTTCTGATATGTAAGATCTTGATGGCAGGAATAGGGTGGACTGCATGTTTTTATCTCTAGCCCTTGAATCAAGGTTTGGTATTAAAAAAAAAAAATGCTTGGAATTAACAATTAAAATCAATGTGTAAAGATTCAGTCTCCAAAAAGGGGCATGATAGATCAGACTGGAATTATGGTGAAGAAGATTATCGGGAACAGCCTGTTATTCTGTAGAAATAAGCAATTGTTGGATATAATGTTATGAAGAACATAGGAAATGTGAACTAATGAGATGCTAAGTCAATAGGATTTATGTTTAAGTCACTTCCCCTTACTGATGTTGATTGATACTGATGTTGATTGATACTGATGTATTAAGACATACGAGAGCGGGTTTGGCCTTCAAAGATACAAACCCACTTTGACAGTCATTCTTACGCTGTCTTCTCTGTCTGCTGTCACATCTAATCATCTGTGGTTTCTCTGTCCCTCATGAAGCTGTAGAAAACTATTTCTCTGGAAGTCACTCTGCACCTTAAATTTGTACTTTTAGAGCCCAATGAAATCAAAGATTTCCCATATGATGGGCAAAGCATTTTCTTCAGGGGATATGAGTCAAGATGCTGGTTGGGGCTACACCAGCTGCTAATTTAGGCTGCTCATGATAAGCTTGAATTTTCTTGTTTTGGGTAATGTTTTGGTAATTTTTATTTTGATAATATTTGTTTAATATCTATAATTTATTTCTTGAGCACCTCTCATATACCTGCACTAAATATATAATATTTTCACAAATAAACTTTTAAATAGGAATAGTTCAAGGGTCAGCAAACCTTTATTATAAGGAGCCAGACAGTAAGTATTTTAGACTTTATGGGCTCTTAGAGTCTCTGTCATAACTATTCACCTCTGCTGCTGTGAGAGCAGACACGAACAACACATGGGCAAACAGGCATGGGTATGAACTTTACTTCGAAAAACAAGCCACAGAGCTGGATTTGGCCCATGACTGTAGTTTGCCAACCAATGAACTCGCCCAGTACTTCCAGTAAAGCAGATAAATGGCATATAATTTATTTCGAACTAGTCTTGTGATTTACGGCTTTTTCAAATTATTCATCTAATTATCAACAGATCTTATGAGAAATATAAACCAATAAGGCTGGCTGTCAGCATGGGGAGCAGAGTTTTGATTGAAAATATGATCCTCTCAGGAAAGAATCATGATGAGCATTACTGCTCTAAACAAATGCCACCTAAAACAATATCCTGCTGATACGGTACTTTTAATAATCCTGGGACCTACTTTCCCAGAAGGTGTGCGCTCCTACGGATGTTGGATTCAGGCAGGGGTGCAGAAACCAGTACTGGATCCCACTGGAGCGGACACATTTCTGAACTGATGGTGGCGGGCCCTGCTGGGGCCAGTCCCTTGGTTCTGCTATCAGACTCTCCTAATCTGTGCCGGAATCCAGCTGTTGGACTTGGGGCCCATTTCTATTTCTGAGTCTCCATTTTCTCTTCAGTAAAGGTGGTGAAAGACATTATACCTCCCTCCCAGAGTGGTTGTGTGGATAAATGCGATGATGTCGATCAAGGGCTTATGTAGTGTTTGGAACACAGTAAATGCAAGAAAAGCAAAACTAATTTTAAAACCTACAATAAAAATCACTCATTACTTACTGTGCATCAGACCCTGTTCTGAGTGTTTCATTTGTACATCAGCTCTTCAAATATCTACAATAACATCTGAAGAAAGTGCTACCAGCAAGGGAACCCATCTACACTTACAAGTGGCAAAGCTGGGATTTCATCCAGCTTGCCCCTGTCTGTGCTTGAACCACTCTGGCTGCCACTGAGAAGATAGAAGCCACTAGTCCTATCTGTCCCTAAAAAGGCAACTATTTCTTATTGCCCAGGTGGAACTAGGTAGATGTCACATTTTCTCTTACAAAAATGAAGAGAACCAGCACTGTGCGTAGGTGAAGGAACATTGACCAAGAACCTCTCTCAACCTCTGACCTACTTAGAGGTCTCCATCCCCACCAATGGAAATGTTTCAGTTCTGAATTAGAATGGAGAATGCCGGGACACCTGGTTGGCTCAGTGGGTTAAGCCTCTGCCTTCGGCTCAGGTCATGATCTCAGGGTGGGATTGAGCCCCACGTCAGGCTCTCTGCTCAGTGGGGAGCCTGCTTCCCTTCCTCTCTCTCTGCCTGCCTCTCTGCCTATTTGTGATTTCTGTCTGTCAAATAAATAAATAAAATCTTTAAAATAAAATTTTAAAAAAGAATGGAGAATGCCTTTTCTTCTAGAATGAGTGTTATAAAAGCTTATGAAAGGGATGCCTGGGTGGCTCAGTTGGTTGGGCATCTCAGGTCATGAATCTGGGTTCGTAGGATTGAGCCCCGCATCAGGCTCTCTACTGAGAGAGAGGGAGAAGCAGAAAACCTGCTCTGCCTGCCGCAACCCCTACATGTGCTCTCTTTCTCTCTCTGGCAAATAAATAAATACAAATCTTTTAAAAAATAAGAAAATTTGAAAAAAAAAAAAAGTTTATGAAAGATCTGAAAAGTATCACTGCTACACTTATTATGCATAAAAGGTAAATGACTTATGTAGACCGGCCTGGTGTTTTAACATTTCATTAATGGAAAAATCCTGTTGTTTCAGGCATTGGTTTATAAATGACATTTGCTGGGCACCTGGTGGCTCAGTCATTAAGCAACTGCCTCTGGCTCAGGTAATGATCCCAAGGTCCTGGGATCAAGCCCCACATCAGGCTCCCTGCTCGGTGGGAAGCCTGCCTCTCCCTCTCCCATCCCAGCTGCTTGTGTTCCCTCTCTCTCTGTCAAATAAATAAATAAAATCTTTTAAAAAATAATAAATAAATAAATGCATTTACTCATGTCTATATCTAGAATCAAAATAACAGTGCCGTCTGAAAATGAGCTATTTATTTTATGCCTCTGAAGATCGTCTCCCTCCTACTTCAGCAGCCTCCTCATCTGCTTCATTTTCCTTCAACATCTGATATACTATGTGTATATGTTTATATACTGTGCATAAGTTTGTATACTGTTTCCCCTTCCTCCTTAGAATATAAGTGTCATGGGACAAGGGTTTTTGTCTCATTTGTTCGCTACTGTGTTCCTAATGTCTCACGCAGTGCCGGGAGCACTCAAGGAGGTGTTCAGCACCGTTTGTAGATCACATAAATCAATGCAATTGTCATCTATACAAGAAGTGCCCTTTTTCTTAGGCAGAAATGGTCTAAGACACATACCTCATCTCTGAGATACTAATACTGTGGGCAAGTGAGTAAGGAAGTAGAGTATAAGGTTATAATCAGAGGCTTTGGGTTCTACGCTAGGATTCAATCCCTGGTTCTGCCATCTCTTATTGGATGACCTTGAGGTTCATGTTGCTGAATCTCAGACTCCTCGACTTGAAAACTGAGGTGATAAGTTATACCCACATCCTAGGTAGAAACATGATGCTGTACAAACATCCCCGAGCACCACACCTAGCACAAACTCCAAGCCCAGGAGTCCTGGTCACCTGAAAGGCGAGTAAATGACTGACAGCCATGTAGGTGGGCCACACTCCTTTCCGGGTTACGTCGGGTGGGAGGGAGAGGACACATATAACCTGGGGCATGACATTCACTGCAGAATGTAAGATAGAATATTAAGGCAGCGACTCAAACTGGGATGCAGAGGTTTTGAAGATCCCTTGGGGGAAATTTTCAAAGCTCTCCATGTTCCTGGGGAGTTGGTAACATTGCCTCTCTTTATAATTTGTGCGGCGATGTGCTTCTGGACTGAAGGGAACATGTCCTATTCCTCGGGGTTTTGGAGTAAAATAAAAGTTGATAACAAATTTAAAGTACATAACTAAGGTGTAATATGTTCAAATCTTTCTGATGACTGCAAACGCGGCATATGCATGAAACAGTGGCTGGTTAGCACACAAGGGAGGGAATCACTGTTCACCATCGAGGCTTTCCTGCACAGAATTTCCCTAGCATGACTGTGTAACAGCTCACCCAGATGTTTTCCTTCTGAATGAGGATGTTTCTATGGCTCTTTAGGGAAAAATGCTTTCATGAATTTTATCATTGTTAATTACCATGATTCAAGTCATCTTTATGATTAATCTTTGTTTTTCAAAGAATTCTTTATATTCCTCAGTGTGACTAAAGACCTTGACTCCATCCTTAATCCTGAGATCATATTGGGTGGGTTTAGCTGAGGCAGAAAGGTAACCTTGAATAAATAGAATTTTAATTATGACAGTTTTACTTTCCTCTTTATGAAAGATAGCAGAATTATCCAAAAGTGCACTTAAATTTCAGTACCCATTTGTAAGAATTAGAGTACCTTCCTTCAATGCTACCAAGAACTTCTCAATGACCATTAAAAATTATTTGACAAATTAATTCACACTGTCACAGCCCAAAATTTTCTGTCTTTTGACTCACTGGGCCTCATGGGAACATGAGTTTTCTTTGAGTACCTCAATGTTCGTGATTAAAAAAATAAATCCAAGATGGCCTTTTCTACCTGTGGTCTATGCATGGATAACCGTCTCTAGCAAAACATGCTTAGGATGAGTACAATGAGCCTGATGTAATTTAATAACCATTCTTAATTATTCTAAGGAAATAAGCAGAGTTGGGAAGCAGCCAGTAACAGAAACCGTTCATTAGCTTAAAAACCACAGTCCATAATGGCAGTTTTCTACCGGTCTGAGTTTGGGTCTGTACTGGCTTTTGAGCAGCCGGCTCCGACTCCGTGAGTTGGGAGAGCTCCCTCAGGAATAAGCAAAGGGCACGTGTGATACAGAAAGGGTCGGTACGTGGAACCTCTCTGCTTTTGCCTTTCCTGTCTCAGGGCCGGGGCAAGGCACAGAGGCTCAGTGGGCTTGCTCGCGCACGGGAAGGGACAAGCACCCTTGATTCTACCCATCTCTGTTTGTTAAGAGTCCTTGCACTTCACAATGCCCCCTTCCTGGAGATAAAGTCAGCGGCAATGTCAAGGCAAGAATTGTCTGCAGAACGGAGCAGTGTTCCTTTTATCAAAAGGCCAATTGCTTTTAAGTGTGTTCCCGGCAAGCTTCACTGATGAATTGGAAAGAGCCAGGATGTTTGAGGGGAAGGCAAAGGACTGTGAACCCCAGACATGCCCGCTGAGGATGCCAGTGAAGCAGAAGACCCCGCTTGAGATTGCGAGGAAGGAGTTATAGCCCCTGAACTGGTCCTGCTCACGATATTTTTGTGGGAGGAATTTATTGAGGCACCTGGCTTCTGTTGATTTGGAGCAGGGCTTTGGATGGAACTCTCTGGCAAATTCAGGAATCTCTGCCCTTGCTAATGCATCAAATCCTCTCTCTCTTTATCCTAAGATCCTTGCCGCAGTGTAAGGGAATGAAGTGCTAAGTATCAATTGTACTGGTTGTGGGGGTGTCATGCCTTGTTGCAGAAAAGGAGACAACCTTGAGGACAATGAAATGACTCATCTAAATATGGCATCACACCCCTAAAGACCTTCAGGATTAGTGCCTTTGCTTGTCCGAACAGAGGGATGAATTTTCCTAATTTGCTTAAGATGTTTATTGGGAATGAATCCCAGAACAGGCCCACTGCAAAGTATTTAGATGTTGTTAAAAAATTCAGATCGTCTGTCATTTACTAGCACATCAGCTCCTTGTTTCTAAACATGAGTGGGACTTCTTCCTGTCATCATTCCCCCCATCATAGATCTCTCACTTCCCACAACGAACTGCCATGCTTCTGCTCACGACTTCTCCCTCTACCAGGCTCTGCATGCTTAATCCTTGCTTTCCCATTCCGTGTCACCAAGAAAAGAGAGACCGGACTATGAGAACGAGCTGTCTCCTACTCCATAACCTAAAAATAATCTGCAATTGGGATCACCCTGATCTCTTTTCCTGTATCGTTCATCCTCATTAAGTCACTCATTATCCATTCATTTGACATTCGTTGATAACTTCTGCGTGCCAGACATGGGGCTAGGAGCTGCAAACGAGTCGGGGAGTTAGATGCAATCCCTGCTGAAGAAAAGGAGAGAGCCGTTGCCTTCCCCTCTCCAAGGTAATGGCTTTGTCTGTGCTCTTGCTGGCACCCCTTTGTGCCTCCCCAGGAACGCAGCCCTAGCAACGGTGAGTCTGGCTCTTGTCTCTGCAAATAATTCCTCCCACTCTGCTTCGCTCTTTCCCATCAGGAGTTAAAGGCTTCAGGTTGGGGCACCTGGGAGGCTCAGTTGGTTGACTGTATGCTCAGGTCATCTGAGCAGGTATCTCTGGAGTCCAGAGATAGAGTCCCACAGTGGCTCCCTGCTCAGCGGGGAGCCTACTTCTCCCTCTGCCCTTCCCCCTGCTCATGCTTTCCCTCCCTCTCTCTCTCTCAAGTAAATAAATAAAATCTTTAAAAATGAATAAATAAAAGCTTTAGGTTTCTCCTGTCCTAAGCAGGAAACAGAATAAAATAGACTAAAATACTCTGCCTTTTTTCTCCCTGCCATTACTGTGCACTCCCCTTCTCTCACAATCAGATTTGTTAAAAGTTGTCTCTCTTGCTCTCTGTTGAGTTTCCTGGTGCTCCATCTGCTCACCCTGGCCCCGGCCGCCGCCAATCCATTCATTCGCTACTTCATGGAAGCTAGTGTAGTCCCCCGAGCAGTCTATGGGAATTGTACTCACAGAGGCTGCCAATGACTGCTTGGGGTGCTTTTTCAGTTATCTTTACCTCTTTCTACTGACCTCCATGGAAAGTCTCTTCCTTTGGCCTTTGTGACTCTACTTCCTCCTGGCTTTCTTCCTCCCTCTCTGGCAATTCCTTTTATTTATTTTATTATTTTATTTATTTCCTATGTTTGTTTATTTTATGGGCTCTTCATCCCATTCTCCCCAGAATTCTGGCTACTCCAGGGTTTCTTGTCTATTCCACAAAATTTCTCCCAATAATCATGTCTACCCCAGAGTCCCAGCCAACCATCTGGACTCTGATTGCTCCAAATCTGTATCTCCAGGCCAGGTGTCTTTCTGAGCTCAAGTCTGTATTTCAAACCATGCCCTTGATTCTCTAGACATTTCGAATGCAACATGGGCAAGACCGAACTTAATATGCTCACTGCCCTGAAAAATGTTCCTTTACTAATTGTCCTCATTCAGGCAAATTATACTACCCAATTAATAATAATACCTAGCATTTGTCATTTCTTTGTTTCAGGCACGTGCACAATGCTTTGTGTGGATTTTTTGCACCAAATCCTAATAATTATCTTGAGAGATAGGTCCACTGTTAGCATTGCTCTTACAGATAAGCAAAGTGAGACAAATTTACAGGCTATGCACATCATCAGTGGCCAACCCTGGCTCTGCTGTGGGGCATGAGATTCCAGAATGCAGATTCTCAATGGTCACACAACTTTCTCAATGGCTCAAGTGACTTACCTTTCATTCCCTTCTCCCCACCTTTCTGCATATCTACTCAGACCAAGTCTATTGATTAAATTCCAAATGTATCTATTTCTTTCTATTCTTACTGCTGTCTACCTTATCATGGGAGGCCTTTGCCGAAACATCCAGTTATTCTGTCCCTATTGTTGTGGGCCCCTCCTAGCTAATGCCCTTAATTTGGTCCAACCCTTCACCTACATGAAGACAGGGATCTTCCTCAAGCACAGGTCTGAGCATAATATGCTTCCCTTGCAATCTTTCTGTGACTTTACACAGCCCTTAGATATTGTCCAAATACCTCTGTATCCTAACTGAAGTCTTCGTTTCCTGGTCCCTGCCTGTCCCATCGGTCTCAGCTTTTATTGTCTAGTCTTAATGAGCTATGGGACCTTCTCCAGACTGATGGTGCTCTTTCTGGACTCCTGGCCTTCCCCAGTAGAGTTCCCCATGCATAAGCCATCTTCCTTCCCTTCTTCACCTACAAAATTTCTACTAATTTGCAAGGTGCAGCTTGGGAGTCCTCTTCCAGAAAGCCTTTCGGATGTTCATCTGGCCCTGAGCCATCTAGGTCAGTAGAACTAGAACTACACCACTCTGAGCTTCTTCTGATAGATAACACTTAGTCCTTTATGGCTGTAAGTATCAGTTTACTTTCCTGTGTTTCCTATTAGACTGTGAACTTTTTGTGAGTAGGAGTTCTAACTTACTCATGTTTGTATCCTCATACCTAACACTGTGCCTGATACACAGAAGGTTTTCAATTAAGCCATAGACAAGTAGGTGCAAATTTGTCTTTACTGCTGTTTTCCCATTCCATATAATAACACCCTGGAAGGGACTGGAATTATTGAACAACTGTGCTACAGTTGGTTTATTCAAAAGTATTGATTTGATTGCTCCTAATTAACAGAGAAATAGCTGGAGATCCACTTAGCACTTCATAATCTCTAGTTTCTATTTCTCCTATAAATTCACCCAGAATCGGAGCCTATTCCTATCTTTCTTTGTAGAGCAGAAAATATATCCATGCACATTTTTTTTCTCCTGCTCTCCCCCACCCTAATTTTCTACATGCGTCATCTTTCAAAGGTTTGCCAAGTAGAATCAGTCACTAAGCAGAACTCCTGTCAGAGGAAACGTGGCAGAGTATCAGTCCCAGCCATTGCTGGAGGCTCCAGTTACTTGACTTTACAAATGATCTTTAAAAATTCGTGGGGTGCTCTGCATTTACCCTGCCTCTGTTCTCTCTCACCCTCACGGTGGGGCTGCCTCTCTGATCCACAGTCTCCTTCTCTAAGCTAAGAGCGGCTGGGTTGCAGAAAATCTGCTGAGTTCTCCCGGAGCCATAAATTCCATTTAAAACTCAAAACGATGAAGGCACAGGACGGAGAGGCACAGGACACTTTGCCTACTTGCAATTACTGGATAATTCTGCTCAGGCCAGCTATCCTAGGGGGACAGCCCAAAGTCACCAGGGCTGTCCACGAAAGGAAAGGTTGCAGGATTCTCTTTTCCAAGATGATTTTATCTATTTTTATTGCAATGAAACAGGGCTGTCAGGTGTTTTGCATTATTCATTCTATTTTGTGTGCACATTTAGCCTTGTGTAATTTTCAGAGCAAATTTAAGTTCTCGTAGTTTAAGTTCTCGTGCACCTCACACGCAGCTACGGAGAGCCGCGTTTGACTCTGGTTTGCCAGGCCATGACTTCCCAGTTTTAGAGAAATCCACATATTCTTTTCACCGAAATTTCTTTCTCCCTGAACCTTCTCTCTCTCCCCGGCTTATTCTTCCTTTTTTATTTTCCCTCCCACCTGGAGGGAAAGCAGCCACTAAGACTCCGTCTTTGGCCCTCTGGCCATGTTCCAAGAGGGGAAAATAGGTCTTTCTGTCTCCAGCAAAGACCCTGGTCCTCTTCCAGCCTCCTAATCAGAGATTCCTCCAGAGAGCGATTTTTGTCCACCTCTCCTTCCCTCTCTTTACATTTAATCCTAATTATACCTTCTTTCCATTATCTTAATGATCCCCAAAGGCCCATATCTGATCTGATCCAGCTTACAATGTAAGTTTTTCCCAATGCTGAAGACTTACAATCTACAATGTCCAAATCCTCTCCTTAACCTGAAGGTTTCTGATGGTACTTTTGACATCTGTCCCTCCAGGTTTCCCTCAAGCATCCCACCCCTTGCGGGTCTCCTGGAGGGAACTGCAGGAGTCACACTGGACCCTCCTGTCTTCCTCACTCCTCACACCCGGTGTTTTCTCGTTATGTATCAGTGTGTCCCTAGCACCATGGGAGGCACTTGGACACAGAAACGAATGGGATGATGTCGCTGGGGCTGGGGGAGGCACGAACTGGTGGGAGAGACCCTTGAACAAAGTACTGTGGCCACAGGGCATGCCGCAGGCTGTGGGAACAAAGTGCTGGTGAGGAGGGAGAAGCCCCAGTGCAGCGGCCAGGGGGGCTCGGGGGCCTGAGCAGTGAGTCAGGACGTGCGGGTTGGAACAGGTCCGGGTCCAACGCGGCTGCAGGGCGCAGGCAGCTGGGGGCGTGTGCACCCTGCCTTGGACGCAGGGTAAACTGGGGCAAGTTTAGGAAACTCTCCGTGGGACGGTGTGCTGGGGCAGGGAGAAGATGGGTTTGCAGAAACCAAGAGTAAATGTAAAAGAGCTGAGACTTGGGTTTTTCGGACTCTAGAGCTCGTGCTCCCCTGCCCTCCAATACATGTCCAGTGTAGGGGACCTTGCGATCCAGCTGCTGCATGGGCTGGGGACTTTTCACAGAGAGGTGTAGAAGCATCAAGATGGGGAGGCTTTACAGGTGGGGAAAATTACATGAGCAACGTTGCAAAATGTACATGAACCTGGTAGGTGTGGGGAAATGTGGATTGAAGTGCCTGACTCTATGGGGAAGGAATACATACAGGTAAGCCCCCTCTTCCTCTCTGCTAGGTGCTGTGCTTACTAAGGCTGTGACCTGTCCAGTCACCCCAGCCGAGGATCTGGGACTCCAATCAGGAACTTCTCTCTTCTTCATTGGTAAAATTACTCATTAAATCCTACTGATTTTTCCTCCTAAATATTTCTCATACACATCCCTTCCTACCCATCCCTGCTGTTACCCCCCTAACTGAAGCCTTTTTGGCTTCTTGTCTGGATAGCAAAAGCTTCATTTCCATCTCCCTAGTTCTTGGCTGCCTTGGTTGTACAATTTTATGAGCCAAGTTCCCAAGGTCAAGGCCTTTGGTGGTTCCCCAATGCCACAGAATCAAGTTCAGACACCTTCGGTTGACACACCAGAACTTCTGTGGTCTTGCCTTGGGCTCAGCTTGGTTACATAAATGACTACTTCTGCTGGTCTGAAGGTTTTCTCATTTTTCTTGTTGGGCTGGTGAACGCCCACTCATCGTTGTAGAGTAGAAGCGATTCTTACTGTGTTGGGGGCTTTAAGTACAGTCTTTGCCCCTCCCCGTTGCCTCTTCTGCACACTGTACAGCCCAACATTTTTTTCATTTTTTTAAAGGATTTTATTTATTTGAGAGAGAGAGAGAGCTTGCCTAAGTAGGGGGAGGAGCAGAGGGAGGAGAAGCAGACTCCCCACTGAACAGGGAGCCTGACATAGGCCTCGATCCCAGGACCCCGATGTCATGACACAAATGAAGGCAGACATTTAACCAACGGAGCCACTGAGGTGCCCTCTGTTTTTAACAGCAATGTTTCATATTGCACTGAAAGACAGTGACTCTCACTGGTTTTCCAGAGCAATGCCTGGCTTGAAATTGGCACTCAATAAATGTTTATTGAATTAAAGAAATAATGTATAAACAAAGCCAAAATAATGACGAAAGGGTCAGATGTTAGACAGTTTGAAAAGCGAGTCAGAGGAGATTGGGGATATTCCTTTTGAAAGAAGATGATGTGTACAAATTGTTTTAGGAAAATGAGTCACATAGGGGTACTCAGATAGATTTATTCTCATTTTTATACTTTTTTAAAGGATTTTATTTATTTATTTATTTGAGGGAGGGTCAGAGGGAGAAGCAGATTCCTTGCCAAGCAGGAAGCCTGATGCTGGACTCAATCCCAGGACTCCAGGATCTCTACCTGAGCCAAAGGTAGTCACTTAACCAACTGAGCTACCCAGGAGGCCTCATTTTTATACTTCTGCTCATGTTGTTTTCCTTCTCTGAGTTGCCATCACTCTGCCTCTCTCTCCATCCTGTCCCGTGTAGCTCTCTCATTACAGACAGTATTTTAAAGGCTCATTGGAAAGCCAACAGGATTTTGTATAAAAAGTGAATTATTATTTGGTTCTGCCATATTTCTAAGTTAGCCTGTCCTGTCTGGGAGAAGGAAATCTCCATAAAAAGTCTTTCCTACTTACATAGTCACTGTTATATTGGGTAGTTGCTAGTTTGGCTACTTTGGCATAAAAAAGGGATTCAACAAGGACACCTGGCTGGCTCAGTCAGTGGAGCACGGGACTCTTGATCTCCGGGTTGTGGGTTCAAGCCCCATGTTAGGTGTGGAGATTACTTGAAATAAAATGAAATAAAATCTTTTTTTTAAAGGGATTAAAAGAGAGATTTAATAAAGGACAAGAGAATTTTCTTTAAAATCAGAGAAGTATATGTCATAAATCAACAACAGTATTTCCACAGAGCAAAATAGTATTGGAATTGACTGAGCCCCAAAGGAAGCCAGGCATGTACTTTCTTATACCTTCATTCATTATACGTGTAAAATTCCCTCGCTCTGTCTGTCTCTCTCTCTCACACACACACACACATAGGAACGTGCTGATAAATATTTAACCACTGGCTCTCCACCAAAAAGAGAAAGGCACTGAATCGTCATATTTGCTGATTTCCATAGATTACAAAACTCCACCCATGGCCAATTGTAAGCAACTAATGTGTCATCACTGAACACAGAGTTAGGAAGAGATGCGAACAACCCGCTCTTCCAAAGCCTGTGCTTTCTGGCTGCAACACACGCCTGTGTGTACCCACTTTTGGAAGCCTGCTATGTGCTAGACACTGTGCTGAGCTCACTGAGGACACACGGTTCTGCTCTTAAGGATATTAATGGTGGTAGGGAGGTGGACAGACCACCAATTATGATACTTAAGGATTACTAAACTAGCAGTATATGCAAACATATATTATATATTATGGAAACATAGGTAGAACACCTAACATTCATAGCTATAGCTAGGCATTTAGTTATATAAGTCTGCCCGAGAAATTCAGGGAAGGCTTGGGGGGTGCATGGGGCATCATCTGACCTGAGACTCAGAAGATCACTGAGAGTTGGCCAGATGAAGGGCATTCCAGCTGAGAGAACACAAGTTCAGAGAACTACAAATAATTCAGGATCACTGCAGCATGAAGTGTAAGTGAGAAGAGCCACAGGAGAGTAAGCTGAACACACAAGAAGGAGGCAAGATCCTATTTGCTAATGCTAAGATGTTTCAACTGTAGGCCTCAGGGAGCCATACAAATCACTTGGATAATATATCTCTGGGAGAGGGAGCCCCTAGTGAACAATGTACAGAATGATTTGGGGAGATTGGAATTGGAACCCAAGAGGCTGGTGAGGTGTGTGCTGGATGAGAGCAGGGGAGAAGTGGGGCGTGAGGCTCATGGTGGTGTGAGTGGAGTAAACGAACAGGACAGTGATGAGCTAGGATCACTCGGATTTGGCTATATAAGGTGGAAGGCACCTTAGAGAGACTCCCAGATTTTTGACTTGGGACTATCAGATAAGAAAGAGGAAAGTCGGGATTTACAAAGAAAAATAACGGGTTTAGTTTTAGACACATTGGGTTTGATGTGCTTATGTGATGTCCAAAAAGCAATGAAGTGTTTGCTAGAGCCCCGTGCTAGAGACTCGTAAGCAGGTCTGGACACAGAGCAGGTGGATGACAAAGGGCGCAGCTGTAGAAGCGAGAAGGGAGTTGGATGCAGCAGGCGTAGACGGCCTTCACTGGACTGTTGCCTTTCGTGGGCCCGCTGTGAGGAGACTAGACTGCTCTGACCCTGAACCTGCCTCGTCATCTCCCAGCCTCTCCTCTTTGGAGCTCTGCTCCCCCCTCTCCCTGTGTCTTCTCAGTGCTGCTTTGAGATGTTCTGTTGATCTTTACCGGCTCAGCTCAACGTCAGGGACTCCATGAAGCCTCCCTCCCCTCTCCTCCATTTTGCTTCTCCCTCCCAAAGCCCTGTCCTCTATCCAGAACACAGTGGGCAGCTCAGGATTATTTGTGCACTTCACCAACGGTGAGCTCCCTGGAAGATGAAGAGTTCGTCTCTCCATGTCCCTGCAGCCCCCACACTTAAGGCAGTGCTAGGTGCTTTTTCGGGATTGTGAGTGGACATTTCATTAAGTTGAGGAGGATATTGAATATAAAATGCCTATTGCCCAATTTTGCTTAATGTTGACCTCACTCTAGCTTCATATCTCTCACCCTTCCCCCAGCTCATAAAGGAGCCTAAAGACAGGGAGCCACCCGAGCTGTCCTCTGTCTGGAACCCGGGATATCTGCTCGTTATTTGAAGAATGCACAAAAAGCTATGTAAAGAAATATGGTTTGTCATTTTCAAAGTTAGCTGATTTTTTTAAACTTTTCTTAAAGATTTTTATTTCTTTATTTAACAGAGAGAGAGAGATCACAAGTAGGCAGAGAGGCAGGCAGAGAGAGAGGGGAAACAGGCTCCCTGCTGAGCAGAGAGTCTGATGAGGGGCTCGATCCCAGAACCCTGAGATTATGACCTGAGCCAAAGGCAGAGGCTTAACCTGCTGAGGCACCCAGGCACCCCTGGGTTAGCTGATTTTTTAAAAAAGCTTTATTTGTTTATTTGAGAGAGAGCTTGAGCAGGGGGATGGGCAGAGCGAGACGGGAGAGAATCTCAAGCAGACTCCCTCCTGAGTGCGGAGCCTGACAAAAGGCTCGAACTCACAACCCTGAGGTTATGACCAAGAGCCTGATGCTTAGCTGACTGAGCCACCCAGTTGCACCTCAAGGTTAGCTGATTTTAAGGGGTGTGTGTGTGTGTATCCAAATTAAGAATACTACAGGAGTACATCTTCTCCTTTTTTGTAAGCACATAGGAAAATGTATTTTTCTGTACTGGTGAAATTATGCCTCAAAGCTACAAATATAAAACTGGAAATAAACAATGTTCATCTAACCAAGGGACACAAGGCTCATAACTCCAGGGGTTTTATGCTGAGTTAGTTTATGGGTATGTGCAGAGTCTTTCCTTACACAGGATGGGAAAGGGAACATGGAAAACTGTTCTTTGACAATAAAGATAAGATGGCTCACTTAGATACCTGTGTGCTAAGTGAAAAAAAAAAATCACATTTTTTTTTTTCCATCTTAGTGACCTTTATTACTAGGAAGGATACAGGTGAACCCAGACAAATGAAACAAAACAAAACAAAAACCATTAGAAATGAAAAATGGATTTGTGAAAACAGTCCCAGTAAACTCGAGAGAACTCTGATTTAGGCCGATGCGGAAGAGTTTAGTTTCATTAATTTGTCAGTAAGATGAACCATTTGATGAAACCCCCCCATACAACATAAGGGACTTTCTCCTCTCATATCCCAGCTTACAGCCTGATATTACACTGTTATGCCTCCTTTCCCTCCTGTCTCAGAGGGGTTTCCTTGTTCAAGATTTCTTTGAAAAACAAGCAGCACTGGAGGCAGGAGTTGGAGGGAGGCAGGGGGAGAAGAGAAAAGACACATTTAAGCCCTTTCTTGATCTGGATTCTTCATTTTCCAGGAGCCTATTGCACCTGTGGAACATGCTTAGGGGGCTGCAGAGGGCGTCACGGATCAGTGAGAAGGACCGGCCAGAGGGAAGGGTAACGAATGGGACAGGGACAGGCAGGAAGAGAGCAAATGCGAATTTGGTCACAGGCATCTCATTGCATTTGAACAAAGAGTCTATGAGTAATTGTTATTCCCCTTTTACTAATGAGAAAATCAAGGCTAAGAGAAACTGATACAATCTTACCCATCTTCTTTTACTCTGCTATTCTCAAGGAAAATAGTATGTGTATGTGTGTGTGTGTGTATATATATATATATATATATATATATATATATATATATATGACTGTAATCATATTAAAAAGACCAAGTGAAACCATAAGAAAAAGAATATAAGCCCATGCTAATAAACTGTGGTTTGGGGAGGTGGGGTAAAGGAGGCCTTTTTTCTTATTCCTGGTTTTCTGTAGTTTTCCTAATACACATGATTGCTTTCAAATTGTCATCAGCAGTAACAACAGCAACAGCAGCAAAGGCATGGGTTGCTTTAGAAAGGAAAGTGTCTTTTGTTTCTTGGGCATGCTGTGTTCCTCTGGTAAGGTAGAAGGCTTGTAAGAAATTTCTGGAAACAAAGACTGGTATTTTAAAGGCTTCCCCAGTCAAATAAAACATATAATGAAAAACTTGCCATAAACTCATGGAGTTTGTATTTGGACTCTGTTCCACAGTTCCTCCACCAGAGGAAAAAAAAGGAATGAACTAGGGAGACTCGGTGCAAAAGAAAAACGGTAGTCTGCTCAGTACGATATTCTGCACACCCCGGGATCCGTGGAAAGCAAATATTTGCATTGATTGTGTGTATCTGTAGTATAGTCCATTACCAAGATATTTTTGTGCCTCCAAAATACCAAAGGACCCAATCAATTGCTTCGAAATAGACAGTCAATAATTTGAATATTTTATCCACCCAACTCTCTGCATTGGAATGGACAAAACCGACAGCTCTTCTGCAACTGTGTGAAGAGAGCTGAAATGGGGCAAGTGGGCTCATTTACTCTGGGTCTCCTCGATATCAAAACAATCAATTATAAAGCCAAAGGTTTAGTCAGTCAGATAAATCCTTTATCTCCACAGTTCCAAGCCACTGTTTTGAGTAATTTCCTTGATTCAATTTACCAAATATTCAGTCAGTTTCCTAAAATATAATTGAATCTCTAAGTAATAGGGAAAGAAAAAGCTCTGATCTGGATTTTCTGCATGGGGGATAAAAGTTAAAAACAAACAAAAAATGCTCATTTGTCCCTTACATATAAATGCTCTTTTATTTCCTTTTTTAAATGGAGTTCTCTTAGGCTGTGCACATTTGACTTTACTAACTTGGTTAGGAAGACTTGTCCCAGAGAATATTTATTAAAATGTAAATTAAACTTGCCTGGAAGAAAAAAAAATGCAGAGAACATAGTGAAATAAAAGACCCTCGGTTCTAGGACGTGGAGGTTTGAACCTTTTGAGATTTGAGAAGAGAACAATTTTAGAAGAGAAAAAGGCCAAGTGAAGGCACGTTGATTTTGGACAAAAGTGCTTGCCTTGCGTGGCTCTCACTGGCACTCACAAGGCGAGGCGGGGAGCTTGTGTCTCTCGGGCTCTGAGCCCTGGAGCTGTGCTGTCTCAGCTGGTGTGTCTGCTACGTTCACAACTCACCCTTTCTTTCTTTCAAACATGTCTCTGGTTCACACCTTCCTTTAAGTCCTCCTGATAGAGAATCTTCCTACCTCATGCCTGAATCACCACCAACAATGTCCAAGGCGGCCTTTCCACTCCCCGTCTCCTGCCCTCCAAATCTGCCTCATCCCCATGTTGATCACCCCCCGAACCAGTTTGCTCACTACTTCCTGCTTACCACCTTGTTGTCGGCTGTCCCCACACCGAGTAAAAATTCCTTTCTCTGCCTGATGGTTGGGATCCTTCACAGCCCCTTCTCTGTCTCATCTCACACACACACACACACACACACACACACACACACACACACACACACTCCTAATTAATCCAATCTTTCTTTTTACTGCTCCCCCAAATACATCACTCATTGTAGTCAACCAAATCACTCGACACCATAAAAATCCCAACCAAGGGCCCTTTCTTGTCTCCTGTCCAAACCTGTAACATTCTCATTCCGGCCAGGTTCTGTCTGTGGGGAATGCTGTCCCTCTTGACTCTTACTTTCCAAATTAGCTCCATCTGTTCAGATCCTTCTCAAATGCCACCTCTTCCATGAAGCCTTCCCCGATCCCTTTAGCCCCACAATTTCCTTTCTCTTCTCTGAACACCCATCCCATCTGTAATCAAGACTGAATTTTATGACATATTACTTCAGTGCATTTCCATTGATTCATACACCAGCCCGTGTCTCTCAGGGGGCGCGTTATTGGCATGTGTCACAGGGCACTTCTTCAAAGGGCGGGGCTGACTGGCTCATTTCAGGACATTTGGCGCCCCTCCCTCTTGAATGCTGACAGTGATGCTATGGTGACAAACCCAAATGCTCTGAATATATTTCCAAATGCCTTCATTATTAAAAAGTCCCTTAGAGAAGTTACTATAACATGTACACATCTGTTCAACAATGAATCTGTTTAAATGGTGACTGTATATAGTATTTCAAAGAATGAACCTGTATTTCTCTTACAGTTGCCAATGCACTGTAAAACTGGGAAGGGAGCTAATTGTCAGTTGTCAATCACCACTCCATTTCATAAGATGTCTCACTGAGCCCTCCTAGTGAGCCTGGATGCCGCTATTGATCTTCCTCTCCCAGATTAGGAAACTGAGGCTCAGAGAGTTCTACCTGTTCAAGCTCATACTATTCGACTGGAACCCCCGCATGTAAGCCCAGGATTGTCTGAAGCCAAATCTTTGACTTTCTTCTGTCACCAACCTCTCTAAAGGCAGCCTATCTGTAACAGCTTTGAAACAGGAGCCTTTGAACATGTAACCTAATTGCCAATTTAAAGCACATTATTAATGCTGATAGGTACTAATGACGATAATTGAGAGGAAGGACATTAGCCCAGACCAACAATTATTTTAGAATTTATAACAAGAATATAAATTGGAGTCTAATGAACAAATTTACTCACTGACCTTCTTTGCTACAGACATTAACCCATGTTTGATCTCTAACTGAGATGTACATATTCTTTACTTTCTTACTGTATTTGTTAATGTTTGTCTTGGCAGATGGTCAACAGCTCTCTCTAAATTTCCCTTAATCAAGTTTTGAGTAATGGATGCCCAAACGTGCCTTGTATTAGGTAGCACTGCTAGACCCAAAGTGATAGAAATCTAAGAGGTGGCAATGGTTCTCAGGTGTTCCCTGTCTAGTATTGAGATATCTTTCATAAAAAATGTTCTATTAAATCAGATTTCAGAGTATCATTTAAAATGGTCTATATACTCCCTTTAAGTTATAGTTTCTTATTCATTTCATGCATATCTACAACACCCACATTCATTAGTAGCTCATTTCAGTGTGTGCCCATATGTCCAGTTAAGATTCTTTTTTAAAAAATTTTATTTAATGATATATTTTCAACATTTTAAATAAAATTTAGACTTTTTTGGCATTCGGGAAAAAAAAAGAAGAAGAAATATTATCGGGGCACCTGGGTGGCTCAGTGGGTTAAGACTTTGCCTTCGGCTCAGGTCATGATCTCAGGGTCCTGGGATCGAACCCCGCATCAGGCTCTCTGCTCAGCAGGGATCCTGCTTCCCCCTTTCTCTCTGCCTGCCTCTCTGCCTACTTGTGATCTCTATCAAATAAATAAAATCTTAAAAAATAAATAAAGAAAATAAATTTTTATTTAATTTTTTTTCAGTGTTCCAAAATTCATTGTTTATGCACCACACCCAGTACAGTTAAGATTCTTCATATAACAGCTAATCTAGAGTTCAGGAAGTAATAACATGTATATAATCCACATGCATATTTTAAAAAAGTATGCTCAGTTTCTATCTGTGCACACAAGAAGAACTGTATTCCCTGCAGTGGAAAAAAAAGAGAAAAAGCCAGTGTTGCTGATTTCAAGTTTTCTTTCTCAGCTATGAGACCAATTGTTTGCTATGTGTTTATTCTGTTTTGCAAAGAAGAAAAAGGAACTGGAAGCTAAGTCCATTAAAGAACTTGGGACAATTGTGTCAATATAGCTGAAAATGTATATGATATAGAAGTGTTTTATTCCTATATTGTCTTATAAACTGTATCTACTATAACAAAGTTATACTTCATCCACTAGTAAAACCACTGTCTAGCTGTAACCACATCCACATTTGGCCATCTGAAAGTGTAAAGAGATTTTCGGTTATGGTTGCCAGGAGAAACACATTTAAAAAAAAATGTAACCATTCTTTGTGACAACAGAATTGAGTTTGGTATTAGGCTTTTTACCAGAATACTTCCAGAGCAGAGAGCATTTTCAGTTTCTGCATGCTGGGACACTTTGTAGGGAGCTGGGGAAGAGGGTGATAGACTCGTTCCCCACTAAAACCACTAAGTCCAGGACCGGGGACCCCTTTCAGTTATCTATCTCAGTGAGCAGCTGTAGAATGGTAGAAAAGTCTCATTACGGCTCTGACTCATCTTTTCTCCAACTATCTTATCAAATCTTTGTCATGCCATAGAATACTTAAAGTTATCCAGCTGCTCCCCAGAGAAGACACAAATAGTGCACGTACTTTGAGAACATTTCCCAGAGAGTCACACACATTTTAAAAGTGGATTTCTAGAGTTTCTGTTTATATTTCCTTGTATCATCCCAGCACCTACACTGAGAACTGCTGGTGTGCTATCATATTTTCCCCACTTATTTTTAGATCTTTGGTTACTTTAGAGATGGATTTAATAGGTAAAGCAGAAGTTTACACTGTGAAACATTGGCATGATTATATTTTGGTTTTGCCAACAGCTAAGTAGGGCAAAGGTGATCCCACCCTGCAAGGAACTCTATCCCACATTTTCCCCCTGGACTTGGTGCCTCAGGTTTGCTTACCTGCTTCCTTGAAGATACTGTGCTGTTGAAACATCTATTAGAGGTCTTTGCATTTAAATTCTTGTTCTGATGGGTTGAGTCATTTTTCCATGTCTTAGAGTTTTCTTTAGGATCTGAAGGAAGAGGATTTAAGAAGAGGATCCTAGCTATGAATCCATACAGGACGGTGGCCAGTATCATCGGCACAACATAAAAGACACCAAAGTCCATTAGGTAAATAGGTGAGTAGTAATTCCTGGAGATCTTGTAGCCACAGGACACCACGATAGCATTTTTGTAGGTGCTAATATTGAGATCCAGCAAGAAGAACCAGAGCATACAGTAAATGGATGTGAAAGCCCAGACGAAGATGATGATCTTTTTGGCTCTGGAAAATGTGCAAAGAAACTGGGCTTTGATGGGGTGACAGATGGCTATATACCTCTCGATGGTAAAGGCTGTGATTGAACAAGAGGATGCATTAATGCCTAAATACTGGAGATAAGTGATGCAGAGGCAGCCAACATAGCCGTAGACCCAGGAGCCATAGAGACTGTCCGTGATGTTGGGGAGGCCGGCAGCCACCAAGACCATGAGATCGGCCACTGCCAGACTCACCAGGTAGCAGTTTGTGGGGGTCCTCATGTGCTTGGTTCTCATGACCACCAGCACTACCATGATGTTGCCCACGATGCCCAGACCACAGATAACGAGCACAAGTAAGATGGTGACCACTTGGTACTCGAGGGCCACCACCGCTCTTGGCTGAAGCTGTGTTTGGTTCAGTTCACTCACTGTCTCGTTTTCCATCTTCACCGGCTTGATGTTTCTCGGAAGCACTTCTCAAAACATCCTCTTCCCAGTGGCCTGCCTTTATCTCCGTGCTTTCTCCCCCTGTGAAGAGTTACAGTCCAAATTCATTCACAGCCTCCCAGTTTCAAAGGGAGCCAGTCCTGGACGGGCAGCTCTCTCTTCCTCTGCTTTCACCTCCCGTGTTTCTCCAGTAACTGGGCTCACGTGTACTTCTGAAAACTCCTTATTGCAACTCTACTGTAGGTTGGAGGTACCGTTTTTTGACCAGCTTAATAAGAGGCACATGTTTCCTCTTAATGGTGAAAAACGAGGAAGAGAAGCAGAGGAAGCTCCCTACTTTGAGAGGGTGCCCAGTAGGAAAAACTAAGTGATATCTGCTAGCTGAAAAATTAATACAGAAACCTCTCAGATGCTTGGGCAAAGGGGAAAGAAGAAAAAGGGATGGGGAGGGCAGTAGGGGGAGTGGAGATGCTCAATGATGAAGGTTGGTAGGAATTTAGCATTTGCCTCCTTTGCTCTCAGAGAGTGGGATCACTGGGCTACAAAACAACAAGTCTTTGAGCCCCCATTGCCCTCTGCCCCCTGCCCTACCTTCTCCATAGAAACCAATTTCTTCTCTTACCTTTTCTTCTGTGGCGCTGCCTGCTTTTTCCCGGGTGGATGAAGCAGTAATAAGTGCAAGTTTCCAATCCCGCAGGAGGGTCTCGTCTACTTTGTGGACGGGGAGACCACTTAGCCCCGCAGCTCCTCGGAACCCTCGCGGCCCTTTGCAAGTGCTGGGGGACCGCACAGCCGCAGCCTGGAGGGGAGCCGCGCGGGAGCAGCGCGGCGAGGCTGTCAAATCACAGAGCGTCCCCTAATGAGCAAACTCGCTCTCTCCTTCTCTCCCTCCCTCTCTCCCTCCATCACCGCCCCCCGCCAGTCCCCCCTCCCCACCTCCCCACTGACAACTGCCCGGTCCCTTCTCACGGATTCATTCATTATCTTCTCGCCTTGAAGGATTTCCTTTTAAGTGTGCTCAAGACACCGTCCTCAGTCTGGAAGGTTGAAATTCTAAGCAGGAATCCCCCAGAGCAATGGGGGACGGCACTTGCTTCTAGTCTAAGTCCTACAGGAACTCTAGGACCTGAGCAGCCCTGAAATAAGTATTTACACACCCTGTGTGATAGGACTTTGGGGAAAGCAAATCCTTCTCAGTCCCCACACGGCCCTTGAAGCTTGAAATATCTGTCTGAACTGAAATCAACTTCTTCCTCTACTATGGAAACCCTTAAACCCATTTCTCCAGGGAGCCACGGACACCTGCTCCTTCCTCTCATGGTATATGAATGGAAAATGAGTTAAAATTGATTTTAAACCATTTCAGCTGCACTCTTCTGAGGCTTATAAAATTATTTTTCTAAAAACGCTTTGAACTAGGAATACTGACTTAAATCTACATATTATCTGTTCAGTTTGTTTTTAAATTCTGGCTCTGCATCACTTACTAGAATCTCTCTACCTGTTCTGGATGCCTCTTCCCTCTTCCCCCACGTCTGGTATACGAGCCACGGGTCCAACCCAGCAATGTTTTGCGTGTATTTATCTTTAGGTGAAAACATCCCATGGAAATCTAGGCCAGGGCCACTCTGGTACCACATATCTGAAGGGAAACGTCATAGATGCTTCTTTTTTAGAAAAGATTTAAAAATTTATTATTTAAAAATCTTAAACCTTAAAAAAAAGATTTAAAAATTAGCTTGATTTTTATTACTCTAATGTAGCTCATGGGCAAATCCTTACCGTTTTATAGAGGCTCAGAAAACCTGTCTCCCTTCCATAGGCACCAAACAAATGAATGTTAATGTTTTTCTACTTTTATTTTATGAACTGATGCCAAAAAACAGCTCTGAACCAAATTCTCTGTATGGTGAATAGTTTGATTCTCTGTTTTTAGAAGTTCAGACGTTCTTCCTTCTAGACGCTGATGGAAGTATAGAGTTTGAGTACCTAAAATCATGGGGATATCAAAACCCTGTGAAAGGCTAGGTACCAACAAGATGAAGGTGAATTCTGGATCACACTGAGTGATTCCACCCTCTGAATCCCCAGAGGGCTCCTCGACTATCTACTCTTTTCAAAGCATCATATTACAAATGAATGGCCCACGACCCAGATTTAGCTCTGAGACATTTGTTCTCTGGTGTGTACAATGCTGGCTCAAGTGTGATCTAAAATAATTTGAAGGTTGTCTGCTTTTCAAAAATTGGGAGATTTTATACTAACTCTGAATTTCTGTCTCTCATAAAAATTAGAGAGATGGGGGCAATCCTGGGTCTTTATTCCTGAATAGAAATAAGCACCTGAAGTTGAGTTGTGGTTGTGGGCTGCAGTACGTGGAGGTCCTTCGCAGAGGATGTGCCTTCTTCCATTTCCCTCACCCTCTACTTCCTCTCTTTTGTCTGTCACATGTGCCAGCTTCACTTGGTCATCACACGAACCGGCCTCTGTAACCATCTGAGTCTTGGTTCCTTAACACGTGCAAGTTCCTCAGAGACAGTAGACAGTGTCTGTCACCCCAAGTAGGATTTCTGCTGGAGTTCTTCTAGCTTCCTCCCCAACTGGCTTAGCACACTGGATGGCGGACGCCCTTCCTGCCTCTCTCTCTGGGCTGGAGGACAGAGATTACTCTGAACACCTCTTTTCTTGATAAGTTAGCCCTTTACATTTTGGAATTTAAAAAAAAAAAATGGTTCCCAGGAGAGACACTGCCTCCCTTCTCCACCCCAACCCCATCACCTCCAACCCAGAATATCTCTTGAAAAGTCATACTTTGAAAGTACATCTTCCCACTCCCCCCCGCCCCAGGATTTTAGCTTTCAGGACTCCTGAGAAGGCTTTACTGCAAGTCTTACTCTGAGGTCATGAAGGTGAGGGAGAGAACAGTCATAATGCTCTCCACTCCGGCAATTCCAACTCCACACCAGATCTTCTCACATTCCTCACTGTTTCTGTGAAGTCATCATTCTGAGTCTCCATTTTGTATCTCTATTCATTTTTTAAATATTTTATTTATTTATCTGAGAGAGAGAGAGAGAGTGACCGAGCAAGAGAGAGAGAACACAAGTGGGGCAGAGGGGAAGAGGTAGAGGAAGAAGGAGGCTCTCTGCTGAGCAGGGAACCTGATGTGGGGCTCAATCCTAGAACCCTGGGATCATGACCTGAGCCAAAGGCAGATGCTTAACCTTAACTGGCTGAGCCACTGAGGCTCCCTTCGTTTTTGAGCATGTAATTGTTACATTCTGACTATGTACCAGGCACCTAGTATGTGAAATTCTGTTTTTATCTTCAATTAGGTCATGGTCTGTTGGGAGAAGCAGACTTAGTTACAGGGATAAATGCACTAATAGCTTATGTTAAAAGGGTTCAGGTGTGAAGGGAAAGGCATCTGTCGGTGGTGAGGGCCTAGACTGAGGGACTCAGGAGGACATTCCTGAAGAAAAGAACAGTTACTTTTTGATAAGTGGAAGAAGGCAAGATATTCTGCCTGGAGTTGACAGGGTATATAAGGCCCAGCTGTGTGAAATGGCAGACGGAGAAAGGAGCGGGCAATTTTATGATCTGGCTCTGGCCATGAGGAGTTAGAGCTGATCATGAGACGGCCACTGATGCCCACAGGCAGGCTTTATGGAAAGGAGTCCTCTCCACTGTTCTCAGACAATTCTTCCCCATCCCACCCCCAACCCCTGCCCCTGACCTTGTTGTTTCCAACTCGGGAGAGTCCAAACTTCTGACTTCACCATCCCGGACTTGCCTATTCATTGTGGTTCTGTCTGTTTTCAGTCCACTCCGTGCTCTCTGCAAAATGACATTTTCAAAGTAGCTGTGATTTCATAAACTAGGCTTTTTAGTTGTACACCTCAATCTGATCATATCAAATAAATGTTCTCTGTGGTAAAGAAATGCACAAAAATGGGGCTCAGTTAAACCTTACATTTTCATTTTTTTTCTCATAATAGCATCTTACGTTATAACCAGCCACAGTTTTTATATCTTTTGAGTACTTCTAACTAGAGAGAAGTTTGAAAACAGTCCAGTGGCATCTGTTTGGAAAAGACTGCTGAGTCCTGAGTACAGCCGTGTAGACGGCAAACCCACACGCCACACGCATTGCTCAGGGCCATTTCAGTCCCAGCCTGTTTTCTCTGACCTGATGCCATTAGTCAGGCCTTCTCTCTCATGGGCCACTTGGCTAGAGTCAATAGAAACAAGCACGAGACTTCCCAGACTCCTTTGTAAGAATGTCCTTGGACTTCTAGCCGGCACGTTCTCTTTGGTCTGGACTCAGACTTGCTCCTTGAGCTTGAGGAAAGATTTGGCACTTCTGCTTCTGACCCCCGGCATTTCCAGTCACAGCTTACTCTCGGGATCTGGCTTTCCCTTTCCTGGGTACCCCGGGAAACCATTCGCTTGGTGACTCTCCGTTCCAGGGACACACTGGCTGATGTGATATCATGCCTGCCTGACCTGCCTGCCTCTGCACAGGAGGAATTAGGCCAAGTCCCACCATTATCTCTGGAGGTGAGCTCAGCTATCTGGGGAGGAGGTGACTGCCCACGGGTTGTCATGAATCCATGAGTAGATGGATGATTCTTTATACAATCTGTCTTTCTCAAACTTTAGCATGCATCTGCGTCTCCTGGAGAGCTTATTAAAATCTAGATTCCTGGTTCCATCCCCGAACTTCTGCTTAAGTAGTTCAAGGATAGGACCTGAGCACTTCTTATCAACATTTCTTATAAACTTCCAGGTGATGCTGATGCTTTTGGTCTGTGGCCCACACCTGGAGCAGCACTGACCTAGCTCAATGGTGCTACTGTGGGAGGTAGGGAGCAAAGACAGATCAGAGTCACCTAGACAGAATTTTTAAAATGTACATACTAGCTTTGTCCTCCTATATATTTTGCGTATAGGTCTATTCCTAAAATCGGGCTCAGGTTTGGGAAAGAGACTGGGACTTTGGACAAAAACAATTGACTTGTTCTTCAATTGTATAATGTATACTACATACAACATATATGTTATATATATGTTTCTCTGTCTTATATTGTCATAACTGGAGCTTGGCTTGGCAGGTGGGAAATTGTTGGGAAAGGGAATATCTGTGCTCACTACATTCAGCTGGCCCTGGGGTCAGAGATGACGCAGAGCATGTGATTAGGTCAGTGGTTTGTAGGACCCAGACCAGCGTGAGCAGAAGGCAACACTTCAAGAAGCACCCAAAACCTCAGTAATTAATAGAATCAATGTTTTCATGGACTATTTTTTAAATTAGTATAAATGCCAACAAGTCAATGGTGAATAACATATCAAAATTTTAAATAAAGACACTGTCAGTATTACAAATGTTTCCCTTCCATCTCAGGCTCTGAGTACTGAGCCTTTTTTTAAATTTTAAAATTTTGATACTTTGCATATTATGGATTACTTTGCATTTCCTTTTTAAAAAGATTTTATTTATTTGTTTATTTATTTGAGAGCAAGAGAGAGAGAGTGCAAGCAGGGGGAAGAGCAGAGGGAGGACAGGAAGACTCTGTGGAGGTTGGAGCAGATGGGGGCTCCATCTCACGACCCCGTGATCGTGACCTGAGCCAAAATCAAGAGTCCGATGCTTAAGCAACTGAGCCACCACCCACGCACTCCTCCTTTTGGTTTTTAAGATTAAGTTAATTTAATACATTAAATAATTAAATATAATTATTTATAAATAAATTATTTCTAAATAAAAAATTAAATAATTAATTTGATTTAATAGATTAATCTTAAATTAATCGATTCCTGTTTTCTTAGAGCCCCTTAAGTTTGGCATTCTCCCTTGCCTCAGCCCATTCTCAGCCTTCTCTTCTCTGTCTGAAATTCAGAATCCTCTAGGGTTTTTAAAAATGAGAGACTTAGGTCTCTTTCCCGCAGAATTATACAGTTTCACTCAGGAACCCAAGTCCTGAGCCAGTGTCCTGTTGCACTGTTTCAGAAAGGTGATGCCATCAGAACATTTTGGCAACAGGACACTGGCTCAGGACTTGGGTTCCTGAGTGAAACTGTATAATTCTGCGGGTTTCTAGGTTTAGAGTTGCTGAACCTGGTAGAGTCTATCAAGTTAAGATTCAGACACAAAACCAAGGCAAAGGCTTAGTCACTGGAACTGAGAGATAAGGTCTGAGTTCTGGGAGCAGGAAACAAAGTCAAAACAGGATTTGGTGCTGAGTTAACCTAAGTACTGCAGTAAGGATTCCCTGGGTTCCTGTGCACAGGTATGAGGCTCAGCCTGGAGCCTCGAGTAGGAGAAGGCATTTGGCAAACTCCAGAAAATGTCAAATTCATTTTTGCTGTAATTTAAATACTAGCTACAGAAAATTGTTGGCTGTTGATCAACAAAAGGAAATACTTTGTGTAATGGGTTTATGAAGTTGTGTTTGTGCTAATTGGAAAAGACATGAAATCTTTGTGCCCTTTATGGTAAAGCAGGTTGGGATGGTAATGGGTCTTTTGGGCATAAACTGCCCTTCCTTTTTGTTTCTCTATCATATAAACTTTTATATCACCTAATATCCAAATTTGGGGAGAAAATAGGACCTTAGATTTAAAAACAAAGCACAGTAGAACTCAACCTGAAAATATCTAAAAATGAAAAGTATAAACACAAACACATAGCTCCTTCTCCATAGTCTGTACCATTTGTAATCTGGTCAGGTGAAATATGTCTAAGAAGAATTAACACCCTTTATAAGGTTCCCCAAAGTGTCACTTGGAAGCATGACCTAAAAGAAAGGCTTAAGAATAAGAATTGTAATCAAAACATCTAACATCTGAGCCTGTGTTTAATCTTGATTTATTGCAAGTTTTATGAAACACTAAGCTTATTTTTAAACATTTGCATAATTCAAAAATGTACTTCAATTAAATTATTATAAAATTCCAACTGTAGCGGGTCATGTTTTATTCTTTCTTTCTGGCTGCTAGGGATCTCAATTCCAAATACATATCCTTACATGACTAGTTGTATAGGAACATCCCAATAAAATTTTCTTTTGTCTACTAAATCTATCAACTTACTGTTTGACCTTCCATTTCTCTTGTTCTTCTCTCCTTACGATGTCATACACACAAATGCAGACACAAAACAATGCTTCCCAGATGTGTATATATCTTTTAAAAAAATCAGTTTTATTGAGGTACAATTTATATAAGCTGGAGATCACTTTAAGTATACAGTTTTATGAATTTAAACAAATACCACTACAATTAAGATACAGGAAACTTCCATCATCTTAAAATGTTCCCTGTTTTCTCCCAGCCAAATCTGTATCCTCTGAACAATTCTGTGCTCAGGTCAATGTCCTTTAGCTTTCTATGTCAAGATTATATTTATCATTCGAAGAATTTCACGTAAGTGGGATTATACAATATGTACTCTTTTGTGTCTAGCTTCTTTAATCAGCATAATTTTTTTATAAATATCCATTTGTTGCAGGAATCAGTAGTTTGTTCCCTTTTATTGATGCATCCTGTTTCATTGTAAGGATAAATGGAGATATATTTTGTTTATACATTCACCTATTTGTGGATAATTTGATTGTCTTTGGGCTTTGGTTATTATGAATAAAACTTTTACTAATATCTATGCAAATACAACCTTTGTGGACATATTTTGTCATTTCTCTTGGATAAGCATAAACAAATTCCCCAAGAGTGAAATTGTTGAGACATAAATTTAGTATATGTTTCTATTTTTTAAGAAACTGCTAAAATGTTTTCCAAAAATGATTGCACCATTTTCATACAAAGTTACATAATATTTTGTTTTCATACAAATCGACGTAATGGCTGGATGCAAAAACTTCAAAGCAGAGGGTAACCATACGCGTTAAGGGTGAACTCTGTTTTAGGCACTCGTGTGCAGCAGACGGAACATATAGAGCTCCGGGAGAAGGCAGTTTGTGTGGAACACAAATGGGTGTATACATGAGTGAGTTAATTTCCTCAAATTATTTTTCTTTAAAGATTTTATTTATTTATTTGACAGACAGCGATCACAAGTAGGCAGAGAAGCAGGCAGACAGAGAGGAGGAAACAGGCTCCCCGCTGAGCAGAGAGCCCAATGTGGGGCTTAATCCCAGGACCCTGGGATCATGACCTGAGCCAAAGGCAGAGGTTTTAACCCACTGAGTCACCAGGTGTCCCAATTTCCTCAAATTATTGACTTAAAATGTAATTCATAGAATAGAGGTGATTGAGGAAATGACATAATACATCAAACATTCAGTCCAGTCCTTGGCACAGAGTAAAAGATTAGTGTATTTATTACTCTGTAAGCACAACGTTTTTGTGGAATATAAAACTAGTATTATTAAACTTGACAAAAACACCACATAGCGCCTTTAAAATATCTAAGTGATAAAGGGTATCTTGCTGCATCCAATGGAGATGTTTAGGGGTTTGACTAAGTTATGTCTCTGTGGAGATCCTAGTGCCATATCATTTTTATTCTTTAAAACCAAGTTAATGTAAAATATAATATTGAATGTTTTTATGCCTCAGTAATTGTATTAACTTACCAACAAAAATACAAACATTTGTTCATTCATCATAATTATATTCATCATAGCAAGTTAGGGAATTTGGGGAGTTGAAATTCTTACTCATGCCTTTGAAATTAGGATTGTGATATAGAAAACTTTGGAAAAGTAATTTGTTTTCATTGTTAGGAATTGTTGGCTTAAAGAGTATTCTAAGACAGAAAGAAGAGTACAGATTATTGAAGTTGTATATAATAATTATTATTTAATGATTGGGTCACTTAATTATCAGGTTGTTAGTTGCAGTGGGATATTTGGTGTCACTGATAAGATCATCCTGGCACTGAGGTGCAGAAGGGATCACGTCTCCATGAGAAAAAGTTTTGTGACAGTCCCATGGTGACTCCAAGCCATGGTGGAGTTAGAATAGATATGAATAGAATAGAATAGGATAGGATAGGATAGGATAGGATAGGATAGGATAGGATAGAATAGGAATGGAGGTTTGTTTGAAGGAGTTAAGAGAGATCTGCCAAAATCAGAAGTATAGCATCTTTGAGAATGAAAGGCCACGCTACTATTAGAAATGATTAAAAAACAAAACAAAAAAAAAATAAAAAAGAGGCACTAATGTGGAATGAATTTTTAGTTTGTGAAATCATCATCATAGTCTCTCCTAAGGCAAGATGTTTCTGAAATATTTTATTATATTTTTTTCTTGAACTTTCCTGTCTGTTCTCCATTCACGCTTGTTAAGTGCGTACTTAGTATGTGCCGCCTGTTGGGCAGGCTCTGTGCCAGAGACTATAGATAGGAATGTAAATAGGAAAGGCACAGAGCAGCTCCCAGCCTGGCAGGGTGACTTCCATAAACTGCTAATTATACTGCACTCTGTTAGCTGCTATAATTGAGGTGTATATACATTTTTAAGACGTACAGTGTTAGGAGAGACTAATTCCATGTGAAAAGGTGTGGAGCAATTTCAAAGGCCAAGAATATGAACAGAGGACTCAGGGCCAGGAGAAGGGGAGAAAAAAAAAAAGCCCCTGGCCCAAAGCCTGGGGAATACAGAAGGTCGGGAATCTAAAATATTCTCAGTTGGAGACCAGCAGGTACCGGGTCTCTCTCTGAGGATGTCCCACAGTGAATGCTATTCTGTAACAAGCAGGGCCTGACTGCCTTGCCCTTGAACATGGAGCCCTATAGCAAAGGCATCTGCTAAGCCCGGGGTTCTCTCCTCAGTCAGACTCGTCTTCCTTCTGAACTCACTTGTTCTCTGTGTGACTTTGGCAAATCCTTGAATTTTTCTGCATCTCAATATTTTCCTTTGCCAAGTAGGGATAACAATAGTAGCGCTCTCATAGGGTCCTGTGTTCTTTGTAAGGATTACATGAAATAATATGAGTTAAAATTATTAGAACTATGCCCACACAAAGAGTGTACTGAGTAAACATTAACAGATCCATCCTTAAAGTATAAGAAAAATATTGTCTTCTAATTCCACTGGTTTTTGAGGCATGGGCTTCCGAAGTTGTACCCTGCTAACACTTATTGGTTTCAAGAAGAGGCAGGGCCAGCTATGAAGCTGAATGCTTAATCTATACTGCAGAGTAATGCCAGAGAAAACACAGGACTCAAGTCTATTTAATGATGAAAGGAATGGATAGTGTAGGTTTTTCATGCTGAACAAATAATTTTGAAATAAGTCATGGAGGCTAGAGTGTCCATTCTCATGACTCCTTCTGACAGAAGCCTTATGGTTCTTCTGCCTATTCTCAAAGTATTTTTATTATTTTTTATTTATTTTATTTATTTATATTTTAAATATTTTATTCATTTATTTGATAGAAAGAGAGCATACCTACACAAGCAGGGGGATTTGCAGGCAGAGGGAGAGGGAGAAGCAGACTCCCCACTGAGCAGGGAGCCAGACGCGGGGCTTGATCTCAGGACCCTGGGATCATGACCTGAGCTGAAGGCAGAGGTTTTAACCCACTGAGCCACCCAGGCACCCTCAAGGGATTTTTTTAAAAGCAATTGGAGTTTACCAAACTCCAGCAAATGAATTTCTAAAAGGAAAATGAAATTACTAAGCATTTTTATTTTCAAACTGCAGTTGAGACCAATATTTGGTTGTGAAATCAATTTAAAGTTTCATGAAAAAAATTTTTTAGGTTGCAGATAATATGGGTATTATTTCATAAACTTCTTATTCATATAGGTAATAACATCATGGCTGACACTAACAGAGAACACTACATATATGATAGTGAGAATTTGATGTCTACTCAGTTAATTTGCATACGTCCTATCAGATCTTATTATCAACTCCATTTTGCAGATGAGGTAACCAAGGGGCTAACCAACTTTATAAGGACAGAGCTGATATATTTCAGAGCCTGGAGTGCGGACCTGGAAGTCCGGCTCTTAGAAGCTCTGAGGTACATGAGTATAATAGAAAATGTACATCTTACTGTGGTTTTGAAGCCATTATGACAAAGACATGTGTGGCTGCCCCCTCCCAGGATCCCTAGGGAAGTGTCTTGCCTTTGCAGAACTTCTACCAGCTTGAAAGTCACTCTAATGCTCCTACGTCTTCTGAGTTTTAGCTGGATGGCTTAATCAACTTAAGAATGAAAGAGGAACGAAAGTGTATGCAAACAAATAAAATATCAAGTCTTCAAGGGCGTGCTTTCAGAGAGAGAAAATGGTGAACTAGTAGAATGTGCAAGTCCTAAAAAATTCAGTTAGTATCATTTGTGAAACAGTATTTCAGAAAATGAATGTTTACTGTGCACCAACCTATTCTAAGCACCGTGGGGAGTGAAGATAAGTAAAACAAGGTCCCTTGTTCTCAAGCAGCTTACAGTCCAATGGGAGAGACAAACAAACATAAGATATGAGCTACAATATTACCTTGTAAGTTCTACGAGAGAATGTGAAGAAATGCAGTGAGCTCTTCAGTTGTACATGAGAGTGGCCACCAACCTGACCTAGAGGATTCAAAAGGCTCCAGGAGGAACTAATCTCTGTCCTGATGCTTGAGAGTAGAAAGAGGAGGGGGTTTCAGGCTGCGGGGAGAAGGTGTGTAATAAAGCAGAGGCATGAAGGCTGGAGCATGTCTATAGAACGAGGGGTGGTTTCATCTGCCTCACCATCATGAGAATGTCTTTGGGAATAAACATTTTATATTTTTCTATAACATCCTAATCATTGATGAAATGCCAGACCTTGCCGAGATAGCAGCATTCTCCCGGCTCTGTTGAGTATGTGTAACGGAGTACTAGTGCAGCTTCTACAATATTATACCTGTCCCTGATAAATCCTGGTTGAATTGGCTTACCTAAGGGCTGAGTGTACTTCAGAGATCAAAACACTTTCTGCTGATTGATTGTCCTCCTTTCAAGGGAGATGCTGCCTGCAGCAACTTTAAAGTCTTCTTGCTTATGTCGGTTAGATGATGGCAAGTGTTCACCACCTCTCTGGGGCACAACAAGCCATGAGAATATTTCTCCTCATTCTAGACACATGCTTTTTACAACATGTTTCAACAAGGAACATGAGCTTTTGGCAACCCAGAGCTCAGTGTACAGTGTAGTCATCCAGCGCCATTTTTAAAAAGAATCAGTCTGTGCTTGGAAGAACAAGGAAGCAGGGTGGTTTGTGCTGTGGAAATGAAAGCCTTGAGTGTCCTTAAAGGATTTGAGTATCCCATAAATCAGCTGGATGACCTTCAGCAATTTGCTTCAGCTCTCTGAGCCTCAATTTCCTGGTCAATAAAATAAGGGTTTTGGGGGGACATCTGGGTGGCTCAGTCAGTTAAGCCTCTGACTCCCAGTTTTGACTCAGATCATGATTTCGAGGTGGTGGGATCAAGCCAGGAGTTGGGCTCCACACTCAGTGGGGAGTCTGCTTCGGAATCTCTCTCCCTCTCCCTCCTGCTCTCTCTCTCTCTCTCTCAAATAAATAAATAAATAAATAATAAATGAAATTAAGAAAAATTAAAGGTGTGGAAATAACTGACGTGTTCTAGTTTTAAAAGTCTGATTTTGAGAGTATACTAGGCTAAGTACTCTAGGCTACGTGAGAACCAAGAGACGTTTCAAGTTCAGGCGGCTCAGAGTTCTGCTATTTCATCTCCCTTACCCCCGTCACCTCAAAGGAGCCAAAATGGAAGAAGTTCAGCTTCCTCCCTGAAGTTGAACAAAGCTGCCTTCTGAACCGAGCCGGGGAAGTGGAACCCTCTGGTTGTGCCTCTGGAATTTCAGCCCATCTCTAACACTGCATTGCCTGCTTCTGGCAGCAGACACGCTGCTCTGTTTGGCTCTCCTGTGTTGGTTTCCCTCCGGGGTGGAAAAGGCCCAAAGCTCTTCTGCATCATAGACTTAATGCCATTGGCTTATAGCGACTGCGGAAGCCGAGAGCTGCATAAGGGAACAGAGCAGAAAAACCCACATGATGTCACAGAATCGGGCTCTCGGGGACCTTTAAACCCACTGTACATATGCAGATAAGTCCCCTGGAGAAGAGAGAGGGTGAGATGGCCTCTTTGGAGATAATAATGTTATCTACCTTCCTGTTTTTTGTTCTTAAGGAATGCATATTAATGCAAGAGAAAGTCAACCAGAGCTCTGCTGGTCTAATGATGCATATTTTATGGTTGTTCTGTTGTAGGTTCATCTCCTTTATCGGTGACTCCCGTAACTGTGGTGAGGGAAATGCCAAACCCCTCTCCTGGCTGTTGCCATAGCGATTCCTGAGAGAGAAAAGCCAAGCATGAAGTATTCAGGTGAAATTTTTATCCAACTCATGTTTAGATTAAACGTGCGTTTTATTTATTAAAATATTTGAAATCCAGCGATCAGGGAGGCTGAAGCACTACTTTCCCGATGACCTTTGCTACTTCCTCTCCGACTGCTGCTTTCTGCACGGAGCTATCTTCGGCCGGGGCCAGCGCCGGCCGGCGTTCTCCTGGGCTCAGGTGAGAACCGCGGAGCCCCAGTGAAGGCGGCTGAGCGATGGACAACCGTTTAACCTATTCTTTGATGGGAACATTCTAGTTTAAAAAAGGCTTTATTTTATTTTATGATTTTATTTCTTTTATTTGTGTACAGTCGACACACAATGTCACTTGCGTTTCAGGCATAGAACACAGTAATTCGGCAATTCTACAGGTTATGCTGGGCTCAGCACAAGCAAAGCTGTCCCCTGTCACCGTGCAGCTATGACAGTACCATCGACTCTATTCCCCGTGCGGGACCTTCCATCCCTGGAACTTGCTCATCCCAGAACCAGAAGCCTGTACCTCCCACTCCACTTCACCCATTTCACCCATCTCCCCACACCCCTGCTCTCTGGCAACCACCAGTCTTTTCTTTATATTTCTAGGTCTGATTCTGCTTAAAAAGAGATCATAAATGATTCTTTCCCCACTCATCTGAACACTGGCTCCAGTATTTTTTTTTTAAGATTTTATTTATTTATTTGACAGACGGAGATCACAAGTAGGCAGAGAAACAGGCACAGAGAGAGGAGGAAGCAGGCTCCCTGCTGAGCAGAGAGACCCTGGGATCATGACCTGAGCCGAGGGCAGAGGCTTTAACCCACTGAGCCATCCAGGCCCCCCCCGCCAGTATTTTTTAAAGTCACAATAACTGTACTCTGGACACTTGGTTTTGTATCTAGTTCCATTTAGTAGAAAGCCCGCAACCCGTGTTGCTGGTGGGCTAGGCTTGTATTTCCATCCGCCCATTCTGAGACACAATAAGCTAGCCTGTTGGCGGTAGGTCAGGAACTTGGTGCTGTGTCGTCACGTTCACACACACGGCAACGATCTGAGCATGAACAGTTGGGGGGTAGCTGGACCGGAAGGCCAGCCAGGACAGCCGTGGGGCCGATCATCCCTTGGGAATAACAAAGCTGGAGAATCCTTCTCAGCCCGTGCTCAGCATTGCATAGACCGGGCACTGGGAACCTTCTTCAAAGGTTTGTTGTTGTTGTTTGTTCTGTTTTTGAGTGGGAGACTTTTTCCTTTTCTGTACTGGGCCAGAGAAGTAATATTTTTGGCTTTGCAGTCCACTCCATGCCTGCTGTAACTGCTCAGCTCTGCCATTTTAACAGAAGCGGGTATAGATGATGGAGAAATGAACACTGAGCCTGTGTTCCAACCAACTTCGGTGACGAACAATGACATTTGAGTCGCTTGTGATTTTCAACAGTACTATTCTTCTTTAGATTTTTTTTTTTTTTTAACCCAGCCATTTAAAAATGCAAGAACTCTTCTTAGCTCATGGGCCACTGAAGTAACGGGCAGGGGAGCCTGTCTGGCCAGCAGGCTGCTTGCTGTTGGCTGAACTCCGGCATAGCATGTTAAGAAGACAGAATCTCGGGAGAGACAGTCTCACTTTGAATTCTAGTCTCTTACTTTTTACTTGTTTTACCTTGGACAATTAATTTCTCCACGATCTGGTTTACTTATGTGTACAGCAAAGTTGGTGATGGTACCTACTCATGGAGCTCTTTAAGGTTTCCATAAAGGAAAAAAACAAACCAGAAGAAACCAACCCACCAACACCTTGCCGCCAACACCTTGATTTCATCCTTGCGGCCACCAGAACCATGAGACAATAAAGATTGGTTAAGCCAAATAAATAAATAAATAACAACAAAAATCAGTAAGAGGACAGATAAAGTGTGTTCTTAGCAGAAGAAATGCTCCCAAACAGGAATCATTATCACCTCGCAGGAGGGCTCAGGACACTGTGGGAACAGCTCTGTCATCATTGGGACCAGACCTAAGTAGCCAGATCTGATGTCACCTAAGAACCAGGTGATGTAGAAAGAGAATGTGACCGTCCTGCCTTTCTTCAGCAGTTGCCAAAGTAGTAGAGGACTCCTTTCGTCCCCCTGCCCTGGGCGCCTGCCCCTGGTCACCACCTCCCGTCCCCCTCCAGCCCACTGACGATGACTGTTTCCCACTGGAAAAGGCTGTTTGTGTGCAGCGAGCCGGCACCTTCTGTCACCCATAATTTTATCATTTTTACTTCTCTCCCGCTGTACTTTCTAAATGTTGACATGGTGATTTCAGGACTGGTCTCATCATTTTCACATCTTATGATGCCTGTTTTGTTATACTTCATAAACCCAGAGAGCAAATTTTTGCTGAACATTACACAGCTGTCAGGCAGCCTACAACTGTCCTCTCACAGTTGTATATGAAAATACAAGGTTTTTCTTATGATGCTTGTTGTTTTCTCTCCTCATTTAACTGGTTCCTGCTCCTTTGGGGCAGCTTAGAGCTGAGGAATATTTGTTTTAGAGAGGGAGCGTAAAGTATATAGAATAGTATAGGAATGTTTATGCAGATGAATTTTGGAAATATCTAGAGGCTATCCTCCTGATGATTTGCTTTCTTTTTCAATAATCGGTTTCAAAGATTTCAAATCGTTCTCCCAAGAGAGTCCCAATCAGAATCTTAATTAATTTTGTTGCAAACACACAAGCTACAAGAAGGAATGCTGGGCTAAAATACTCTCTCGCTTGGGGAAAGCCAGGCGTCATTTTGGAGAATTTCATAATGGAGGCCACTGACAACACTTTTTATTGCTTCTTAAAAATGAAAAATTTTTAGGCGTGTGATTCTCTATTGACTTATGTTGTAATTAGTGCGGCATTAAAAAACTTAATTATTCATTCATAAAACCTTGGCTCTGGAGTCGGTTCTAATTCCTGTCTCATCACTTACTAGGCTTTGTGGCTTTGAATAAGTTATTTAAGCTCTCTCTGCTCAATTTCCTTCTCTGTTAAAAAAAAAAAAATAGGGGGTCTAAGAATTATCCACCTTCTCAAAGAAACACAGAATTGTAAGGAATAAAAGCCATAATTCATATAAAGTCTTTAGAATGGTGCCTAGCCCAGAAAAAGAATTCAAAAGATGCTATAGTTTGTTTTTTATTCATTTACTATTCATCAGGGAGTTCGTCTGTCCCTCCTGTGCTCAGACCTGGGCCCCTTCCATTTATCAGCTGTGTTGCCTTGGACACATTGCTTCCCCTCTCTGAGCCTCAGGCTTCTCATCTATAACACAAAGATCATAACAGTGCTTGAGAAAACGAGTTAATACATTTAAAGCCTCTAAATCAAGTCCTGACACAAAGTAACTACCTACTCAGTGTTAACTATTATTATATTTGTTATTATATTATTATATTTGTAATTTGCCAAGGTCCTGTGGTAAATTCTGGGTGTTTTGAGATGAGAGACGCTGTCACTAAGAGGCAACATGGCAGACTCCACAGATTGGTAAAGAAGGGAATGAATCAACCAATGGTGTGACCATGGTGACGACTGAGGTGTGCTCAGGCGGCGGTGTTTAGTTTAAGGGAGCAGCTCACAGGCAGGCAGGTAACCTCACAGAGGAGGGAGGCTGAGTGCTCTGGAGGGGACTGATGAAGCCGAACGGACCTGGCTTTGGGCTTTCTCCTTGCTCTTCCTAGTAAAGTTCCTCAGCATCTGACACCCTCCATTTTCTTCTTCATGGACTGGGGCTGATCTTACCTACCTGTCTGCTTCCTGGGAAATATTATTTCACTCCCCAATGGGCACATGGGAGGCATGTGGAAACTACCATAATTATTAGCTGGGAGTGGAGGAGGCCACGACCATTGCCAAACTGTACGCAGGTTCGAAAAGAAATTATCTCTTGATTTAAATAAGGCCTTACTTCCTGACTTCTGCAGAAAAAACTTCAACATTCCGGTGTTCTAAATGTACAGAAATTCAAACAACACAAATGACTGTTATAGGGATAAAATATTTAGCTCACAGGAAAAATATTTCCAGGAGAATTGTTTAAAATGAAAATGAATTTAATTGCTTAATGAATTGTTTAAATGAAAATGAATTTTAAAATGAATGCCTTGGCTAATCATTAATACAGGCCTTAACTGGTGATTATTAAGAGAATGGTTCCCAAAGTGTTTTCCGAAAACTCAAGTCCTGCTAATCCCAAATGAGAAGGATTCTGTGATTCAAACATGTAGACAAATCCTAGGTTAAACAGATTTCTTTTCTACAGAGCATTTCATACCGTTTAAGATAATAAGTGTATTGGATATCTCTATGAAGGGATAGAGTATATAGCATTTCCCCAATGTATTTGACCATGGAATTCCCTCTTCTCCCTGATCCCTGCCCCGTGTGTGTGTGTGTGTATTTCATGCCCAAGTCCAGCAAAACTAATTTTGGAAAACTATGCTTTATCTTTGTATACACCCATATAACACTCATATATGTCTGCTACCTCCTACTGACATTCCTGCTGGTGTTCTGATGGTCAAAATATAATACCATGCCAGACATAACGGTGTTCTTCACATCTCCTGAAACTTACAGGAGTCCTAGAGATTTTCCTTTGAACTGCTTACAGTGAGTTCCTAAGAGCATCTTAAAATGTTTTTAAAGGAAACTTTCTCGAAGCATCAGATTAACATTTTAAAATGGGGTGGGGGGGGAAAGCAAATAATAGGAAAAGAGGAGAGTGATAGTTGAAATCCATTACAAATGTGTACTCTGAAAATAGTCTTTCATCTCGATTTGAAAGAATTCTGTTTTGTGCATTAATAAAGGTTTCCTCTCCATCTGATTCAAGCTCATTGTACCAATTACTTTCAGGTACTGCTTGTACAATGCTCACAACCAGAGAATGCATGTTGCATAAATAGGGATACACTGCCTGAAAACAAATGTATCCTTTTGAAGATGATTGAAGGAAACAGCCATGGCCAAGAAATAGAATATTCTACCAGTGGCCATGAGTTGCAAAGCACTCAAACACACAATCAAGGACCCCTGTGACTTCTTCAAATCTGGGTCTATCAAAGAAAAAAGAAACACACTTTTGGCTAAAACTATTGTTTCCATAGTCATCCACACGTCTGAACTTAAATATTCATGCAAACCCCAAATGCACATGAAGATTTCTAGAGCATACGAACAGTTTCACAGCAAGACCCACTCAGTGCTGGCTGGCATGCTGGATTGGTCTGCTGTCCTGCTCTCTGAGTCATGGAGCCCAGTGGATCCATCTGCGCTAGGGCCTTCTAACTACACAGATGGCGGTCCTGTTTCTGTGTGTGGTGATAACTACTCAGTTCTTAATGAGGAATAAAAATAGATTCGATAAATTCAGTAAAGACTGTAATTAAGCAATTGAAGGTCTTTAAAGCTAACCAGTAACTGGTTCTACTTTTACAATTTGTTCCCTCAAACTAAATTTGACTTGTCAGGCTGACCCAACTCCAGGTACCTAGATAACTGAGGGGAGGCCATAAAACCATTCCAGAGCCTAGAGCTCAGACTCCACACTCCTGGAGGCAAGCTAAATGAGGAACTAGAGACTGCCCTTTTGTTTCTCAACAACTTTCAATTTGTCTTCCAATCATGAATGCTAATTTAGAAACACCTTGTTCTGCTCTTTCTTTATATTATTGAGAATCTGTTATTTTTAAATGATTTAAGACATTAATTACAAGAAGTTCTTCATTTTTGTTTTTTGTTTTTTTTTTTTAAAGCAGGTACTTGGTTGTTCATATTTAACTTAATTGCTTAAGAATATTTGGTTGAGGAAAAAATAGAAGTTTAATGTTCATACTTCTTTGTTCAGCAGAACCATACTCCTCTTCTGGTTGTTCCCAGGGACTTTATCCTCGCAGGTAAAATAACTTGAACCTGACCTGCAGCCTCAGGTCTGCCCCAGACCCTTTGGTGTAGAACTATTTTTAGTATCCCCACTTTTAAGAAACCTGGGGTGGCCCAGCTCATGTGGAGCAAGGCTAGGATTTGAACTTGGGCACTCTGTCCTTGGAGCCTGTGCTCTTAACCATATGCTCTGGGCCTCTGTACCACCTCCCATTTGAACAGGAATGGGTCTCCTTGACCCAAGCAGGATGGAAAACAAGAAGCATACCTGAGAGTGCCCCCTCACCCCCAAAATGCCACACTGTTGAATTCTAGAACGGGGGCTCCCAAAGTGTGGTCAACTATAGCAGCATCCATAACTGTGCTTTCTCCCTCCATGATGCTTTGAAGTAATTGGCATTCAATAGGACGCATAAATGCCACTGTATTTGTAAGGTATTAGTCTCATTAGAGTGTGGTCATATTTCTTATATAAAATCAACATGGTTAATGACAAGCAAATTTTGACAAACCAACTTCTTTTTTTTAATGCTAAGGGGGAAGGTAGTACAAACAAAGATAGTTTGTTTGCCTGGAATAACACTCTTAATGATGAAGACAGGAAAGTGTTTGGACAATAGTACAATCAGGTGAATGAAGAACTACTTTAAAGTGATACCTGCAAGGGATTGTGGGTAGCTCCGGCTCACGTGCTATGATATAAAACAGACATTAATTCTGTGTCCAGAGTAAATTCTGCATTGCTTCCTCCACTTCTGCAGGACCTCTGGATCCTTATCAAGTTTTTCTTCTCAGGGCCCTCTCCACCCCGCAACTGAGAGAAGGCCCTCCAATAAACTAATGAACCCCTCTGATTGACCCTTGCAGTCTCCACCAGCTGGTTTAAACCACGTTGGTTTCATGGAGATGTCAAAGTGCAGCCTGGGCCCCACCCACACACCTGTCTGCATCAGCCTCCCGCTCCTCTGATGATCACGGCCCTCTGACGTGCACCCAGTGTCCCACGAGGTCTCCTAACACTCTGCACACCTTTTACAGTAATTCACATTTCATGTCTTTGACGGCAAAATTGGGGTTTCTGTATTATCTCCACTGCTTCAGCTTAAGAGTTTGCAGAACTTTCTCTGTAAGACCCATATTGTAAGTGCAGAGCTTCAAAAGCGTTTGTGGACAAAGCTGAATAAAGTCTCCTGCCACAAAATTAACTGTTTTAAAGCCCACCTCATATTCAATACTCTTCTCATTCCTAGGGAAGGAAGCAATATCTCATCTAGGTAAGTATGACTTGTTGGGGGAGCATTTCTTAGAAATTGTGGCAGATGTTGCTATTTCCTTCCAAATATTAATTTCTCCCTGAACAATGTACATAGCTCTGGACTATAATTTTCAGTTCCTCTTGAAGCTCTGAGATGCAAGTGGAAGTTATTCTTCAGGATTTCCAGGAAACCTTTAAGAAATTGGGAAGGGAGGGCGCCTGGTTGGCTCAGTGGGTTAAGCCTGTGCCTTTGGCTCAGATCATGATCTCAGGGTCCTGGGATCCAGGTGTGCATCGGGCTCTCTGCTCAGCGGGGAGCCTGCTTCCCCCTCTCTCTGCCTGCCTCTCTGCCTGCTTGTGATCTCTCTCTGTCAAATAAATAAACAAAACCTTAAAAAAAATAAAAAAAGATTTAAAAAAAAAGATGCTACACCTTATCTTATTGATAGAGAAAGACTGAGTTTCCAATGTTCATACACAAACCAGTTCTAGAATTCCTATGTCTTTTATGTGAAAAAGAAATACTTTTTTATTTTGTTTAAGGCATTATTTTTTATTTGTTTGTTTTGGTTTAATGTTATTTGTAGACGAATGCAATTCTAACCAGTAGATAAGTTAATTTAATGAGTGTCCAATTAAATTTTAAGTGGCATAGTAGAGGCAAGACATAGGAATTCAGGAATGCCTTATGATCTTTATAAAAGAACAAGAAAAGGGGCACCTGGGTGGCTCAGTGGGTTAAAGCCTCTGCCTTCAGCTCAGGTCATGATCTCAGGTCATGATCCCAGTGTCCTGGGATGGAGCCTTGCATCGGGCTCTTTGCTCAGCAGGGAGCCTGCTTCCCTCTCTCTCTCTGCCTGCCTCTCTGCCTACTTGTGATCTCTGTCTGTCAAATAAATAAATAAAATCTTAAAAAAAAAAGAACAAGAAAAGCTTCTAGTCTTTATTAGGGTGGGTTGTTAACCAATGGCAAAATAGGAAATGCCACTCAAAACTATCATGAGCAATTAATTGGAAGAGATGAGAAGCAGCTTTGTAATATATCAATGTTGCTAGACTGAACTACATTTCTTAGAATTCCCTTTTCTGTATGTTTCTAGATGGGGTGGGCCATAAGGGACAGCCTTGTCAGCAACACGGAGGGCCACTTCGTAACTTACACGACTGAATCATTCACGTGAGGTAGCTGTCAGGCCTGCACGCACTCCACCTTCCTCTGGATCCTTCTTCAGTATCTCTGAATCCTGGGCCACTTGTGTGTATTTAACTCCATGAAGAAAGGCCCTGTTTTCTGCAGATACCTACACCATCAAGGTCAAATGCAATAGGAAATGACACAGGTTTCAGTCTTTCCTTGTGGATTCTAGATCATATTCATGGGTTCCAACTTTTTCTTGCTTTCCCCTACTTTATTCCCACCTTCCCTCCCTGGGAATGGCTGCCTAATGACTGGACTTTAAGCTCTAACATAAGATGCAAAGACAAAAACCCTGCAGAGACCACTTAACCAGCTGCCACTATTGCAGAAGCTCTAATACATAGACCTTGAGGTGCATGGGTGGCTTAGTTGGGTAAGCATCCAAACCTTAATTTTGGCTCAGGTCATGATTTCACGGTTGTGAGATCAAGCCCCGAATCAGGCTATACACTGGGCATAGAGCCTACTTAAGATTCTCTCTCTCTCTCCCTTCCCTCTGCACCTCCCTATTTTCTCTCTCTTTCGATAAGTAAGTAAGTAAGTAAGTAAATGCAGGATGGGCCAATTTGTACTGAAAAGTCAAATATAGAATATAAGCAGACAGAAATAGAAAAGGAGTCTTGTATGTCTTTCTTGATTTGTTAATTCAACAAATATTTATTGGGTGATACATAAATGTCAGACACTGTGCAATGTTCTAAATTAAAATGATGGCTTCTTGTCTACCTGGTACCAGTTCTAGGTACTGGTGATGTAGCAATGAACAAAGCAAATATCCCTGTCATCATAGAGCTTATATTCCGGTTGGTTGAGGCAACGAATAGACATATAAATAAAGCAAATATGTTTATATCAGATCATAATGAGTGAAATAGAGAAGAGACACATAGAGACAGTAACTCCCTTCACTACATGGTAATGGCAAGGATTTAGAGGAAATGTAGGCCAAGTGCCTGTCCCAGAATAGTCCTTCTGTAAACTGGGGTTTTTATTGTTTTTGTTAGGACTGTGCCAGAGGGATTAAAAAAGGGAGAGAGAAGATGTGATAAAAACCCATGAAGAAGAATCAGAACTCAGTAACTGATTATGCTTGTTACTTAAGAGAGGGTGCATTAATGGGATAGGAATTCTAACCTCCAGAATGCAAAGAACTTAAAGAAAATAAAGAAATGGTTCTCCATATTAGTAAGAGAGTAAAAGAAAAACTTCATTAAGTAGGAGAATCAAACAAGATAAAGCAGTCTGGAATGTGGCAGAGAAATGTGGAAATGAACGTGAGGAAGAACATGAACTGTCCATAAGACAAAACCCAGGGTACACTGCTGAACTTGAATCCCTGAAGCGCACCAATAGGAAATTTAAATAGGTGAAAATTGACAGCCTGAGTCACTTTTGTTTGGAGGACCCAACTCTAGGCCTGTATAACTCCATGATCTTCTGATTCTGGGATGATGCTTCTGCAGGTATGGGAACTGGACCATGAAGATCAGGAAGATAGCCTGGGTCGTGGTGGGACTCAGCTGAATCATGGGTCACTGTGGCTAATGGTACATCTCAGTGGCTCTGGGAATGGGCTCTGAGCTTGGCAAATGCCATGCACGCTTCCCTGCAGCCACTGCTCACTCCTTAGATGCCATCCCCATCTGCTCTTAATGATTAAATACACAAGGTAGGAGAAAGTGAAAAGATCTCATTACCCTCTTTAAGACACTTTTGTTTCTCCAATGAAGAACACTGAGTAGTAGGTACCATGTTGTTGAGAGTGTTAAAGGAGAAGTTTGGCAACTAATAAAGTCAAGTGAGATACGATGGGCTTCGTTTCAGCACGCGTAGTGTAAATAAAAATTGCACTTTTAATGATTGTACCCAGCAGTACATTACTAATCATCTCCCCTGTGGGTGAAAGGTGACTCACACTGCAAAATTTGGGAGGGACTAAAGAGAGGGAGGGAGAGCAGGGACAGGGGGACAGGACTTGAAGGTGTGTGTGTGGAGGGTGTTGTGTTAAATGGTCACCATGATCTCACCTGACCACAGTGTAGCTGGTTGAGATATCCTCAATTATACTCACATTTGGGCATCTGGGTGGCTCAGTTGCTTAAGCGACTGTCTTCAGCTCAGGTCATAATCCTGGAGTGCCAGGATCAAGTCCCACATCAGGCTTCCCACTCAGTGGGGAGTCTCCTTCTCCTTCTGACCTTCCCTGCTCTCAGGCTTGCTCTGTCATTTTCTCTCTCTCTCAAATAAACAAATAAAATCTTAAAAAATATATATACCCACATTTTTACTGAATTACACGGAAAACGACTCTTCAGTTTTCTAATGGAGAAAATAGTGATGTTTTGGCAACATTTCTTTGAAGACAACCTATGAAAAGGTTAGGATAAAAACAATCTTTTGGTTTAGAGCACCAAAGAAGCACATTATTAACACAAATATTCAAAATAGAAGGCACTGAGATGGAGACAGAAGCTGTTTTTGTTGACCCTGGTATGTGCCTGAAATGTTAAAAGTTCTGATGTCCTATTTGCAAAGAGAAGTTATTAAAGACTAAACATATCTGAAATCTGGAAATGATTTGGGATTAAGGTTTTCAACAGCAGATCATAGGCGAAGCTTAAAAGGAAATGAATGCATAGAAAGGTCAGGTCCCTTTCCTAAATTAAAGGCAGAGAATAAACACAATGTTCTCTAGGATAGCCTTGCTTGACCCATGACCCAGGATCTCTTCCCCCAAAGCATCTGTAATGCTCCTTGAGAAAATAAACATGGTTGCCCTCAGTGCAGAGTCTGCTTAAGATTCTCCCTCTCCCTCTGACCCTCCCCCCACCCCCCACTTTCTCTCTCTCTCTCTCTCAAATAAATAAATAAATAAATAATCAAATAACTAATAAATCTTTAAAACAACAACAACAAGAATCCAATGTGGTAGGTGCTATTATTATTTGGGTTCTACAAATGCAAAGATATAGGTACCATGAGACCATACAACTGGCTCAAGGTCTGAAAGCTTGTAAAGTGATGAGCAGAAGTCTATTTTCTGAAGCTGGGTGTATAAAAACATATTGTGTAGTTATGAAGAAATGGGTTATCCCAGAAAAACAGTATCTGTAGAACTATACATGAAAATGCTCACTGATGAAAGAAGCACTTAAAATCTTCTTTTCTTATGAATTCTTTTTGAACTAAGAAAACATTTTAACTACAAAAGTTAAAGGGAGGGTTTGGAAACTCCCACAGCAGAAAATATTGGAATACTAGAAGAGATGTGAATTTTTATTATTGATTAGACATAAAATGGAGTTGTTTATGGATATGTTTAGACATGAAATATCTACACAAAAGAACTAAAACTTCATGTATAATACCTCACTTTAACTTCTAAATTTTAGTAGCCACCACAGACAGACAGGCTACCTCATACCATTTAGCAACTTCTGTACTAAATTTTAAAATCAGATGAGAAAACATGTGCAACTCTTCATCAAGACTCTGGGTGCATGACCATTATGAGGATAGCGTTGACAACAGTCCTAGTGTAACAAAGACCAATAGTCCAATTTTGTTTTATTAATGAGAACCTTGAATGTTGAGACTGACTTGCTGAAGTCACAGAAAGAGTGGAAGGCGAAACCTGTACTTTCGGGGCACCTGGGTGGCTCAGTGGGTTAAAGCCTCTGCCTTTGGCTCAGGTCATGGTCCCAGGGTCCTGGGATCGAGCCCCACATCAGGCTCTCTGCTCAGCAGGGAGCCTGCTTCCTCTTCTCTCTCTGTCTGCCTCTCTGCCTACTTGTGATCTCTATCAAATAAATAATAAAATCTTTTTAAAAAAAATCAAACCCTGTACTTTCTTGAAACCAGCAATTCTGAGTCCCAAGTCCAGTGCTACTTTCACTATGCTTTGTTATTAAATGATTTTGGATAATTTTTTAATAAGTTTCTTTATTTTTATTTGAGAGAGAGAGAGAGAGAAACCGCGAGCGTGCACATAAGTGTATGGGGGAGGGGCTGAAGGAGAGGGAGAAAATCCTCAAGCAGACTCCCTACTGAGCATGAAGCTTGACATGGGCCTCGATCCCAGGATCCTGAGCTCACGACCTGAGCTGAAATCAAGAGTTAGACACTTAACTGACTCAGCCACCCGGGGGGCCCCATGGTTTGGGATATTTTAAAGACAACTGCAATATATTTGCCCAATATGAGTCAAGTGTCCTGGTTTGTCCAGGATCAAAGGAGTTCTCTGTTCAGTGCTTAAATCTAGAAAGTCCCCAGAAAACTGGCACTAGTGGGTTTCCATCTGTAAATCTAATTGTTTATAGGATTTAAAAGAAAGCAAAACAACAGTTGTTGGTTTTAATGGCCATGTGTTTACATTGGGGGGAAAAACACGTGAAAAGATTAGCATGCCATTGAGTGGGTTGTCACCAAGACTGAATTAAAAAATAAATGAAGTGCTCGCTTCGGCAGCACATATACTAAAAAATAAATGAAAATATTTATTACTCACATTAAAAGCTGAAGAAAATAAACATGGCAAAGTGTGAATGCTCCTCTTTCAACTCAGTACAAACATGTAATATAAAGTGCAGGAGCACGGAAAAGCTTCAAGTGGAGGGAAGTTAGTGATCAGTGATGTTTGAAATGTTGTTTATAGACAGATGGGATATTTTTCTCTGAGTAATTTATGAGAATCTGATGAAGGTTGGAGCAAAGATCCTGTTTTTCACAATTAAACTGAACTTGCCAATGGAATTTTTACAAGTAGAGTTGACTCTCGAACAACTTGGGAGTTAAGGGCACCAAACTCTGTTCACTTGCCCTGGAAAAATCCATAACTTTTGACTCCCCCCACACTTAACTACTAACAGCGTACTGTTGACCAGAAGCCTTGCTAATAACATAAACAGGCAGTTAATACATATTTTGTATGTCATATGTATTATACACTGTATTCTTACCATAAAGTAAGCTGGAGAAAAGAAAATATTAATAAGAAAGCCATAAGGAAAATCCAAATATAGAACTACCATAAAAAAAAAAAATCTGTGTGTAAGTGCACCCATGCAGTTCAAATCCATGTTGCTTTAAGGATCAACTGTATAAGGGTAAGGAAGAGGATAATTCAACTTACTACTTCTTCAAAATATTTAAAATAGCTAACATTTTCTGAAAACCTACTCTGTTCCAGGCACTGGCGTTCCACCGTTAATCCTCACCACGACTCTGAGAAGGGGACACTGCTATTACCCGTTACAGATATGGAGAAGTGAAGCATATTCAACATGCCCAAGTCTATGGCAAAGCTATGATACAAATCCAACCAAAATGGCTCTGGAGTCCATGTTTCTAACGTCTATGCTGCATCTAGTTAAGGTATGACAGGCAGTGGTACTTCTGTTTACTTAAAGCTCTCACTTTGAAATCATTTCCAAATGCATGGGAGGTAAAGTATCCGGGAAGAGCCATAAGGAGGAAGAGCTATTGGAGAATTAGGGGTGTAGCTGGGTAGAATTACCGACAGACGCATTATGAACAGGAGTCTTGGAGGCCTCGTTCTCCCCTTCTGCTCCTGTTAACATCAAGCAGACGTCCCTTCAGTGGTCATCTCTGAGCGTCCTTGGCTCTTATGTTGTTTGAATACCTAAGAAAGACCAGAAAAGGAAATCCATGGAGGAATTTCATCACAAGTCCTGTCCTTACCCCAGTTTCCCTGAGGAAATCTGTGGTTCATTCTGTACCTTATTTCTTTTTCTTTTTTTAATCAACGTATAATGTATTATCAGCCCCAGGGGTACAGATCTGTGAATCTGTAAATCTGTGAATTTACACACTTCATAGCACATACCTTCCCCAATGCCCATAACCCCACCACCCTCTCCCTACTCCCCTCCCCCTGGCAACCCCATTTGTTTTGTGTCTTACTTTTTTTTAATTTTAATTTTTATTTAAATTTAAAAGATTTTATTTATTTAAAATAATTTATTTATTTAAATAAATTTATTTATTTTAAAAGATTTTATTTATTTATTTGACACACAGAGAGAGATCACAAGTAGGCAGAGCAGCACACAGAGAGAGAGAGAGAGGGGGGGAAGCAGGCTCCCTGCTGAGCAGAGAGCCCGATGCAGGGCTTGACCCCAGGACCCTGAGATCATGACCTGAGCTGAAGGCAGAGGCTTAACCCACTGAGCCACCTAGGCGCCCCCTTATTTCTTTTTTAAATAGAATTTTGTTGAGGCAGATTTTCCATAATTGGAATCTGGGAGGGGATTATAGTTAAATTTTTTTATTACAATAGCAATATTCTTGGAGAAAGTTTCTTGTAGAAATGTTTCACATTCAAGGTGGAGGTGAGAGGATGTTCTCTGCCTCTGTAATTATATCAGCAGCCACAGATGTCAGGTTTTTGTATATAGAACAATATTTAAATGTGAAACCATAGTAAACAGAACAGTAAACACTTTGGGTCTCTTCTGCTCAGAGTACTTTACACAAGTTTTTCTACAGGCTAGGTTATTCCAGACTTTCCCCTATGACAATGAAGCATCCCCTTTATTCTGAAGGAAAGACAAGTACTGATGTATAAGCATGAGGAATAAAGTTGCTACATGTCCCAAGTCCTTTTCTGCGTGTTTCAAAAGGCTCATGTAGGATTGGCTCTTTGTGGGTAGAGAAGAAAAAGCAGAGGCTTTGGGGTTAGACTTCAATTCAAATCCTGGATGTTCCTCTTCTTAGCTGTGTCAGGGTCAAGTTTGTCATCCTCACTTTCCATATCAGGGAAACAGAGGTGCTAAAACCAACCTCTCTAACTCATAGAAATGTGAGAATTAAACTACATCATGGAACTAAAACCTTAATAGACAATAGACAAATAGTAGACATATATTTATTACATAGATTCCTGTGGAGTTTCCTAAAAGCCTTAGGCTTCCTTATGGGCAAAATTGAGCAAAAATTGATTATTAGTAGTAGGGACAAGTTTGTCAGAATTTCCCCTGCATCTGGATTTAAATCTGTCAGCTTACACAGGCATCGATTTCCATGTGTTGTTCCATCCTTTGCTAGATGTTGCTTTGCTGAAAGAAAACATTGTGCTATAAATTTCATTCAAATAGGCTTTGGTGCTTATGCTACTCTTGTGTGATTGCAAGTCTAGCCAGAACCCTTGAATTTTAATCACTTCTTATGGCAAACATTCCCACATGTGTGCCACACAAACCCGGAGCTGGCAGAATTAACATCCTAGTAATTAAGAATTAAGGCTGACACATTTAAAAATTTCTTACAGTTTAAATATGATCTCATAGGTTAAAATGAATAGATGCTGGCACTTGACAATTTATGTTCTTCTACATTTTTCACAAGTGTATCTGAACAAGACAATAGGGATCTAAGAACAATAGGGAAGGAAAAGCCCTTTATTTCCTAGTGTACTTTATTTATTATTTTTTAAGATTTTATTATTTATTTGACAGAAAGAGAGAGAGATCACAAGTAGGCAGGCAGGCAGAGAGAGGTTGGGGAGCAGAGAGCCCACTGCGGGGCTCGATCCCAGGACCCCGAGATCATGACTGAGCCAAAGGCAGAGGCTTAACCCACTGAGCCACCCAGGCACCCTCCTTGTGTACTTCAAAATTAATATTGTTATCCTGAAGTATTCAGATGGATATGCTGGACCTCACATGCACTTGTTTTCCCATTTATGTGAACCACCTGGAAAAACTCCCAAAGTACCAACATTATATATCATTCAGATCTCCTCCTTCTAAGGGAGGTAGAGAATTTTGAAGGCAATTACAAGAAACTGAATAATGGTTGCCCTTTAGAACCCATCTCTCCAATGTTCCCATTTCTTCACTTTTATTCTTGTCCTTTTACATCTTCATTAGAGACATTTATTATAATTGGACATTTCTAATTGAAATAAAGTTCTCAGAAGTTATTGCTGCAAGCACAAGAAAGAAAATGTTAATTTTCAGATTGATTAACAGTATTTTTAAATTACAGAATGATTTTCCAAATTTCCTAATCATGAAAACTCAGATAAAGTCACCAAAATTGGGGAAAATTATAAATACAGTATGTGTTTTAAATCTTACATGTGCTTATACTCACAATGATAGATTGTTTATTGATACCCTGATAAATGCAAATTGATAAAGAAAAGGTAGTTTGATGTTTTATTAACTAGATATTATGATATGCTAGTGAATGTTTACCCAGTCTATAGACAGGTAAGAATTTACTGAACAAGGTTATGATGCCAGTGATTGAACCAAGCAGGGACTGGACTCAGAATTACATTTCTAGCTTTCATATCTTATAAATCCCTTTATACTCAACTCTTGCTAGGCTGGTCTATTTTCAGTTGCTGGAACTTCTGATATTCTCCCTGATCTTTTTTTTTTTTTTAATATGCTGTTCACTCTGCTTAACCCACTGAGCCACCCAGGCGCCCCTGTTCACTCTGCTTAGAACATTCTTTCCTATCCACTGAAACAGCCACATTCCCTGGCTAGGACTTTCATGCGTCTATCGTTCATTCATCCATTTATACATTTGATGTCAAGTGCAATCCAGCACTAGTTCAGGTGAAGGGTAAGGGTGGGAGAAGGATTTCATCATAAGCAAGACACTCATGGCTTCTCTGCTGGAGGGATTTGGAGCTCTGGCAGAAGGAGGTTTCTCCATCCCATTCCCTTCCTGTGTTTCTTCTCAGCTTTGTCACAGATGGGGACTGTTAGCCTAATAACTTTGACATTAAAAAGAAAGACAGTCAATTGTCACAGACACAGGTTTATTTATTTTATAGGTTAACTTACCCAAGAGATCTCTAATGACCAACACCTCCAAGAGTCCACCATAATCTTACCATCAAGGAGCCAGGAACAAGGCCATTCCTGCTTTGACCTTCAGGGTAGCACTAGCTCTGTGGAGCAGGAATCTGAGGAATCCTAGTGGCCAAGGAGTGAAAAGCCCGAATGGTAAGAGAATAGAGGCAAATCCCAATATTCATTTGTTCTCTAAGTTAGAAGTCTCTCCTAAGAGTTACCAGGGCATTCTGCTCTCACTATTATCTATTACAATCATTTGTCCATTTGCTCATTTTCCCCACTAACCTCTAAGATCCCTCCTAAGCTTTGCATCCTCAGAGTCTATCTCAGAGCTCAGCGCATAGCAGACACTCAGTATATGTCTGTTTAATGAATGAATGAGCCATAACAACCAGCAGCTATGGTAGTGAAAGCAGCCCATGGGGAACTACTCACCCAGGTCATCGTGTGCCTAGTGTTGACATGAGTTCTCTGCTGTGCAGTCCTATGCTGTGACTCTGGAAATACACGATCATGTTACTGTCTGACAAATGGTAATGTGGTAGTGTGTCTATCTTCAGGTGCTAAAAGTATTCCAATTCCACTTCTAGTGCTTGGTCATTCATTTAAGGTTGAGAGAAAAGAGATGGGAAAACGTCTTTCCGAAACACCCCGCAGTCCACACTGCAGTCTGTTCGCTGCTGGCACAGAGAAAATCAAATGGAACTTAGACACAGCAGACTTGGGTTTAAGATCCTGTCACTTCATGGGTAGAAAACCACAAGAACATATATTCTCTGCTCTGAATCTCAGTGTCATTTGTGATCCCAGGGTAAAAATACTAGCTCTCTGATTTGCCCTCTAGAGGTCTACACCACTGGCCCTCTAGAGGTCTACACCACTGGCGTGCCTGGGTGGCTCAGTTGGTTAAGTGGCTGCCTTCAGCTCAGGTGATGATCCTGGAGTCTCAGGATCAAGTCCCAAATCAGGCTCCCTGCTCAACAGGGAGTCTGCTTCTCCCTCTGACCCTACCCCCTTTCATGCTCTCTCTCTCACTCTCTCTCTCAAATAAATAAATAAAATCTTAAAAAAACAGAGGTTTACCTACTTTATGGTTCTCTACAATCAGATTTTGGTTTTACTGATATTCTGCATTGGTTTTCTGTTTTCTATTTCATTGATTTCAAGTCCTATCTTTTTTCCCCCTTTTAAAGATTTTGTTTATTTATTTGAAAGAGAGAGAGCATGAGCAGGGATGAGGAAGCGGGAGAAGCACACCCCTATTGGGCTCAATCCCAGGACCCTGAGATCATGACCTGAGTTGAAGTCAAGACACTTAACCGACTGAGCCACCCAGGTACCCCTACTCTTATCTTTATAGTCTCCTTCCTTATATGTGATTTGGGTTTGATTTGCTCTTCTTTTTCTATTTTTTTAATGTAGAAATAAATCATTGACTTTAGACGATTCTTTTTCTCAGTAACAAAAAGAAGATGGTACCTGTGAAGTCAACAAAGACATTGTTGAAGTGTATTTGTCAGCATGCACATAAAACCATTAGTAGATAATTGATTGAATGTTTTAAAATATTTTTCTAATAAGTTTGCTGGGATATTATTTTGGCTAGGTTAAAAACAACTAGCCCAAAGTTGTCCATCAATAATAACTCCTTATTTTAAAATGGGAGTCTAGGTACTAAAGAAACTACGAGGGACTGGGAAAAATATTGAGCTCCAGAGGTATGCAGATTATGGCTCAAGGATCTGTTTAGTGGATCTGCCATCTCTTTTGTGGCTGTGGTCTCACTGGAGCAGAGGCACACCCATTCCTTTAAGGATGGTCTATACCTTCCCCATGACAGCCGCAGAGCTGAGTGGTTGTGACAAAGACTTACTGCTCCACAATGTCTAAAATAATCACTCTCTGTCCCTTTACGGAAAAAGTTTACTGACTATAGCATTACTGCCCCAGCTGCTTTATCTGTGAAACAGGAATGATAGCCCCCACTTCCCAGAGCTGTTGCCAGGACATTTACTTTGGGATATTTGTGTGAACACCTTTGGTAAGTTGCTTAGCATACAGCCATTGTGCAAGTAATTCTTGTTCAGTTGGAATCTAAAATTCTCACCTACACCCAATGGTTGATTTAAAACCATTTTCGTTTTAACCTTGTATTTATAAGGTGAAACACTTGTGTGTCAAAAAGTAATATTCTGCCTTTTCCTTTTTAAAAAACACTGCTATTTGCTTGTCATCATGACTCTGCTAAACGATATAATCTTTACCCATCTTTGTGATAAATAATTAAAATAATGTAATAATGTGGTTGACGCAGTGCTGAACTCCACAGACTTTATGCAAATAGAAATGAGAGAGAATATTTCTGAGTTTTTAAATGGTAAAAATCATAATTCTCTTTATTCAGCAGCAAACAAAAAAGCCTATAGTAGAAGTCTAGATCATTGGTTGTTTTTTCTTGAATGATATTGTTAAAGATACATTATTATTATTATTATTACTTTTTTTTTTTTTTTTGCTTCAGTGTTTTCTTAGAAATACATTGCATGGAAACTAAAATGATAATTTGGAAAGACACAGGGGTATTCTTCATAAGGGACTGCTCGGCAACGGCATGCTGTGTGTACTATAATTCTTACCTAGTCACGCTGATTACAGCAAGTTGGTAAATAAGGAGAGGCAAGTCACCAGCAGCTATTTCCTCCTTGCAGAACTGCTTTTATTAAATTGCTCTTTACTGAGATCACCAGCCTATACTATAAAATATAAGAACATTAGTAAGCACATCCTGTCTAATCTTAGGACAATAATCATATTCATCCTGATAAATTGCTGCTCTGTGTTATACACCCTGTGGTTGAGGAATTGATCAGGCTTCCCCTTGCTGGTGAACTTGGTGGAATGCTGGGGGCCAAATCTGTCACTCAGCTGTAGCAACTGCGTGGATTTTTATGATGTATATTTTACTATCATTCCTAGTTACGTTTTATGTCCTTTGTATCTTCCCTTTCCTCTGCTTTTATTTATGCTAAGTATTTTATGTAATTTTGCAAGCCACATTCAATCTTTTCTGGAATAAGATTGGATATAAATAGATAGGCAATAGGGAAGTGGATAGGTAATTTCCAGTAACGTGCTAATATGTCTTTTGGTTCTCTCCTTAAAATACCTTATAAATAACACAACAAAATAACTCCCAGCTTACCACTTGATAAATCTTATAATTTTAAGAGAAATATGTAGACGATGCGGGAGTCATAGGCTGGGACCAGGCTCACTGCTCAGAGGCGACGCCCGGGTTCCCATCCAGGATTGTGCAGTGGTGGCCACATCGGCAGCCCGAGTACCCCCAGAGTCCCCGAGCTGGAGGGAAAGGTGAAGAACGAAATTGTTGCCATTTTCTTTCTCACCAGGCAAGGTCGAAAACGGCAACTTTGGATGAAAAAAAAAAAAAAAGGCAGTTAAGAGATTTGCTGAGAAATTGACTCTTATACTTCCAGAAAAACAGAAAAATCAGTGGTACCCAGAAAAACCATCAAAAGGACAGGCCTACAGAGGCATTCGTGTCGATGTTCCAGAGCAGATCCTGAGGTCCTGGAAGCCTGTGTGAACAGGGGCACCTGGTCCATGGACCCGGGTTTGCCAAAGGAGCTCACTCAGTGCCCGGCGCCTTGGGAGGTGTGCTGCCAGGTGGGGACGGAGAGAAAAACAATGTGTTCGCTGGTGCCAGCTTTGAGAATACCGATGCGAGGGGCCCCTGGGTGGCTCAGTTGGTTAAGCGTCCGCCTTTGGCTCATGTCATGATCCCATAGTCCAGGGATCAAGTCCGGCATCGGGCTCCTTATTCAGCGGGGAGCCTGCTTCTCCCTCTCCCTCTGCTGTTCCCACTCTCTGTCTCTGTATCTCTCTCTCTCTGTCAGATAAATAAATAAAATCCTAAAAAGAAAACAAGAAAGAAAAAAGAAAAGAAAATGAGGATGAGAATAAGGAGGACATCTCTATCAAAGCTACCAGGGCCCTTGACAGCGTTGCTTCTGATTTTTTATTCAGGATCCTCTTCTTCAGAGGAAGAAACAAGTAAGGAAGTAGAAGGGAAACCCAACTGGGGGACGGCAGCCCCAAGCCCAGTGTACCAGATTTCCAAAGTGACAATCCCACTTCCTCCAAGGTGGCACCTTTTGCCCAGAAAGAAGCCAGGAATGTGTTCAGGGAATGGCTATCAGCATCACTACCCTCCTCCTAGTCTATCTGGTTATCCAAACCAGGGAAGGAAGAATAAACCCTGTCACCCAAATCCAGTTACCTTCTCCCAGAATGCACTGTGACAGGAATCACTGGGTTGACCCTCACATCTTAGCACTCTGCTAGTTCCTTTTGCTTCTCCGTTGGTGTCAGTGTTGAGAGAAGGTAGAACAAGCCTGACCACATATTAAAAGCTAAATGTTCATATTTCATAGTGGTAAAGTTAGATGGACCAAACCATCGTACTTATTTTTATAGAGAATTTATTGACAATCATCGTTCTTAAAAATATATATAGGCACTTTAAATATAGTGATATAGTTTGGGAAACTTGAAGTACTTGAGTTTTTAACGTTGGCCTTGAGTATTTATAGATTTTGCATCAACTCTGTGGGTTATGAGAATGCTGTAGCAGCAGGCAATCTATTCTAGTATATTTGAGCGTTTCCTTTATGGAAGGTGTGTAAGTTATTTATACACAAGGAAATCTCTTTTATGTCATTGTTTAGAAGAATTGAGTGAATTATGTTGCAAATAAAAAGTAGTGTGAGGCAAAATAAATAAATAAAAAGTAAATAAAGAAATATAGAAATATAAATATAGAAATATTTGGTTCTATTAGTCATTTGGCTCCCTATACCATACAAAAAGATTAAAATAATTTTGGCTGCAACCAACCCACTGTCTTTTCTAAGGTAAGCCTGTGATTTAAATGTCAAATTTTCATTTAAATATCAAAAAGAAAGAATGCTTATGGTTTGTATTCAAACTACCCAGGCACACTAATTTAATATGCTTGATAAGGATTATTGGAATTGGTTGCATTTTAAAAAGCTATGCAAGTGGAACTATAAAAAATATTTTTAATTCATGACAATCGTATATCATTAATTAAACCAAGCAGGTATTTGTTGAGCAATGTCTATGTGTCAAATACTGTTTGCAGGACTGTGGATATAGCACTGAACAAGACAAAACTCTTCCCTCGTGATACTTTTTAAGAACAGCTAGATCATAGTAGAGGGTTCTAGGAGTTGAGAAACATGGAACAAATTTGTAGTAACTTATTTTTTTTAAAGATTTTATTTATTTATTTGACACACAGAGAGAGATCATAAGTAGGCAGAGAGGAAGGCAGAGAGAGAGGGGGAAGCAGGCTCCCCGCTGAGCAGAGAGCCCAATGTGGGGCTCGATCCCAGGACCCTGGGATCATGACCTGAGCCGAAGGCAGAGGCCTCAACCCACTGAGCCACCCAGGCACCCCTTACTGCTGAAAGTGTATGATATCTTTTAAGAGATTTGTTACCTGCCTAGAAATCATAAAATCCTCATCTGAATTTGAAGCTCCAGGGACAGGTAGATCAAAAAGAAGATGAATTTGACTTACTGTGGGCATGGATCCCTGAGATGCCATTGGCTTGGAGGTGGCACTATTATTAAGTTTTTCTTTAACTGGGGGGCTCCCACTTCTGTGGTGGGGGACGAGAGAGAGAGAATGGAAAATTATCTCTGGTCAAACAGGTATGTCCTGGAATGGGCCAAGACTGAGGAAGCACCTATAAAGCAGAGTGAAAACAGAACTTGGAGTTAAAATCTAGTCAGGAGTTAGAGATTGCCATAGGTTACCATAGAGCTGTAGCATCAGAAATTGCCTAGTTGTTAAAAACAAAAACAAACAAGCAAACAAAAAACAGCCTCGTATTTAGTCATACTCCAACTACTGCTTCTTTCTTTCTTTTTTTTTTTTTTGATTTTTATTTCTTTATTTAACAGAGAGAGAGAGATTACAAGTAGGCAGAGAGGCAGGCAGAGAGAGAGGGGGAAGCAGGCTCCCCGCTGAGCAGAAAGCCTGATGTGGGGCTCGATCCCAGGACCCTGAGATCATGACCCGAGCCGAAGGCAGAGGCTTTAATCCACTGAGCCACCCAGGCGCCCCTCCATGTACTGTTTCATATCTTCTTCCCTTTATTCGACCTGCTGTCAGCAGTTTTCTCTCTCTTATCCTTCTAAACTCAGTGAGTCTTCGCCTTCTCTAGAAACTTCCCCTGTAACCCAGTTTGAATGAAATGATCTTTATTGGTTCTCATACTACCCTGGACCTACCTCCATTATTTCTTTCCTCATATTACATATGAAATTCTCCTTTGAAGTGTCTGCCACACTCATTAGACTAAGAGGTTCTTTGATGGTGTGGACCATGCCTTACTTCATTCTCCTCTGTGCCAGCTACTTTAGGTGCTGAGAAGAGATGTATTGAGTTAAACTGAACTGAATCAGGCAAGCCATAAAGACCCAGGGAGCATAAGGCACTCTATGTACCATAGATCACATTCTCAAACACCCGCCAGGCCTGACAGATAGTATTAATAAACAACAGCATGTTCCACGTAAGGAAAACAGCTACGCTAACCCAGATGGTTGTTACCAATGGGACTGCAGCCCCATATTGCCAGATCTGAGGTTTTGGAGAAGTCAAAAGGGTCAATATTTTAAGTAAATATTTCTGTCTTAGACCTTAGTGGCAACACATTCAGTTTTAAAGATTCTCTTCGGGCCAAGAAAACCTGGCTGTCTCCAGCAGGGGTTCTCCGGTTGTGTCTCTGCTGTGGTATTTTGGTAAGGGATTTTTTTCTTTACAAACTACAAACAACAACTCTAGGTATCTGAGACAGAACAACAACACAGCAAACAGAAGAAAAGAAAAAGAAAGAAACATAGTGGAAGGATATAGGACTAGGGATAGTCAAAGAATTGGAGGCATAGCTGAACAACCAGGTTTGAAGCAGGACAGAGCCTGGGTAGTGACAGCAAATCTTGGAGACCAGAAGCTATGGACAGAGGAGTAGCGGGACTCCCGCAGACTGCCGTCTGTGTCAAGCAACGATGACTTCCATTACCGGTGTGGTTGCCAGATGTAGCAAATAACAATTTCACACAGTGAAATTTGAACTTCAGATAAACAACCAATAATTTTTTAGGATAAGTATGTCCCATGCAAACTTTTATTTTAGCAATTCTAATGACTAGGAGTGAGAGTCTGAGTTCCTTAATTTGGGTCACATGTCTATCCTTAGTCCCCTGAATGAGCCATCTAGGAACACCGCAAGTCATGGAAGAGAGAGAGAGACTTCTAAAAGAAAATTGGGGTCTTCAACCACAGGAAAAGGTAAAGAATGTTAGGATGTTAAATGGACCATTCTCTCTATCTCTTAGTCATCAGTTAATGTGTGTTCATTATTGTTTTTTTAACATACACACTTAATAGGGTGATACTAAAAATATATATATTTTTAATGTTTATCAGTCTGGTTCTCTTCTGTGCTGTGTGTTACTATTCAGTGGCTGGACCGTGGGCAGGAGGTCTGCGGTGCCAGGGGAGGGTCCGACAAAGTGCTGGGGAGGCACTAGGAGCCCTCATTAGTAGCTGTTTATTGCTCAGTATACAAGTATTAGATGGCCCAAGGATAAACCTTAAGAAAGTGATTGTCTTTGTTTAGGAAATACATTAATGGGGTGTTTTGACAGAGTTTGGGCGCTGCCATGAAATAATGGAGACAAGAAAGCTAAAATAGTCTGTGAGAAGTTAACAAGAAGTTGAATCCGTGCCAAGGAAGAAACAGGCGAGTGGATGAAGCAGCAGCAACGTGAGGACACACACAGCCGCTGGCTGGGCTCCGCAGAGAAGGACGCCCATGGAGGGATGCCCGGAGGCATGGCCGTTAAAGGACTTTCAAATGATAATGTTTAATATTAAAATTTAAATTCGTTGTTGTACTAAAGTGGCATAGAAATGCCTTATGAGAGTAATGTAGGAAGAAATAATAGAAAAGGAGATATGTTCTGCCTGTGGGTCAGTGCAGACAGGAGAGAAGAGAACAGTCATGGAAAGTGGGGTGTGACTGAGAGAACCCACGGATGCAGAAATGCAGAACGTGGGCACCAGAGGCAGTGTGAGCTCTTAAGAATCCCTCTGAATTTCGCGCATATGGTGGGAGGGGGACTCTAGCATTTGTAAAAACTTAATTAAATATCAGAGTACAGGGTGGCTCCAGCTGACATTTGAGTCCTTTATATGGGTCAGGTGAATAATTTATATTGTGCAGTTGTAGCTTTTATATTAATCACGAATTCTTTCCTTTGAAGGATCGTTAACGTCTCGGGTGTCAGGAGTGGCTGACTCTGTGTCTCGGTCCTGTTCCTGGTTCCCAGTGTCTCCTCCTGTGTCATTCTTTTCATCCCAAACCTTGTGTGGCTCAAATCTCAAGTCTCCCTCTTTCTAGTAAGTTGCAGATGCTCTTTGTTGCTCTCTGTCTGTGTTTACCTGGAGTCCAGTCATCACGGTACAATGGCTAAGTCAGTGGAAAGATAATCTATGCTCCCACCATTGCTGCGACTGTTCCCACTCTATTTTCTATCTTTAACTTTCTCTTTTCTAGCTGCACACTCCACATGGCGCGGATGGTATTGTGACTAGGAAGCAGTTCCACCCATTTTAAAGCATATGACTGAGATCATGGGGGCTCTTGGGTCACACCATCCGGATTAAAAATCTTTTTTTTTTTTTTTTAAGATTTTATTGATTTAGTTGATAGAGAGGGAGACACAGTGAGAGAGGGAACACAAGCAGGGGGAGTGGGAGAGGGAGAAGCAGGCTTCCCGCTGAGCAGGGAGCCCAGTGTGGGATTCATCCCAGGACCCTGGGATCATGACCTGAGCCGAAAGCAGACGCTTAATGACTGAGCCCCCCAGGCGCCCCTGGATTAAAAATCTTGACTCCACTACTTGTTATCAAGCTATGAGACCTCTCTGTGCCTTAATGGCCCCCTTCTGTAACAAATTTAATGGGTTCATTATTTTAATAGGGTTCTTACTCTAACTGGGTCTCAGAATCATAGAACTGGATGAATATGGTTGTTCATTTATGACCAACTTTCATTATTGCCCCATTCAAGGTGATTTTTTTAACCATCTCTCTGGGATGACTCTTATGAAACCATCCCCAGAAGTACAAAACTAGGACACTGATAATAGCTGATTCTATCTCCTACCCCTTTCTTTCTCTCTTGTCTAGGCAACCATTAGTCCAGATGTGGTGCCTCATCCCAGCACATTTCCATTATATCTCTTCACCAAAGAGTTTTAGTCATTTTTAACTTTATAAAATGAAAATGTCAGACTGTACATAAACTTCTGCAACTTGTTTATTCACCTAACATTATATTTCTGTGATTCACCCGTATCTTTGTGTCTAGGTGTCATTTGTTTTTTTTTTTTTTGACTGGTGCAGAGTACTTTATCATAAGAGCATACCAAAATAACACAATTTATTTTCCGTTTCTTCTTTCAATTTCGTTATTTCCAAGTTTTTGCTACTATGCCACAGGGCAGGGATAAACATCTTGTACCGGTTTCCAGGTGGAGGTATACAGGATGTTCTCTTGGGCACGTGCCTAGAAGAATTGCTGCATGGTAGCCTATGCCATATGTTCCACTTTACAAGATAAAACCAAACTGATTTCCAAAATATGGAGGCATTTGCAGTTGATTTTGGTACGGTATAAGGAAGTATTCAGTTTTTCGTCTGTTTCCTTATGTACAGCCTTTGTCTAAATCCATTTGTTTAAGAGCCTTTCCCCCACACGTTCGCGTGCGCTACCTCTTCTATATATCAAAGCTCCACATGTGTGTGGGTGTTTCTTGCAATCTGTATTTCATTGATCGATTTTTCTGTTCCTCCGCCAAGATATAATTGCTATAGCTTTAAAGCAAACCTGGATATTTGGTAGTGTCTGAGATATCTTGGACCCTTTGGCCTTCCATATTAATTTTAGAATCTGTTCTTCCTCTCATGAACATGTATATCTCTTTCTCTATCTCTTTAATGTCTTTCAGTGGTGTCTATAGATTTCCCAAGATGTCTCTCACATTTCGTCTCGTTTAATTTTGTATCTTTGATTTTTTTGCTGTTGCTATTTTTTTTTAAAAGATCTTATTTACTTATTTGACAGAGAGAGACATAGTGAGAGAGGGAACACAAGCAGGGGAGCCTCAGAGGGAGAGGGAGTAGCAGGGTTCCAGCCGAGCAGGGAGCCCGATGCAGGGCTCTATCCCAGGACCCTGGGATCATGACCTGAGCTGAAGGCAGACGCCTAACGACTGAGCCACCCAGGGTGTTATTGCTATTTTATTATTAATAATAATATTGCTATTGTTATTGCTATTTTTAAAAGAAGCTTCTTTCTCATTAAATTTTCTAAGCTGTTCCTTGTGTAGAAGAATGAGTATCCTCCTTGGTAACTTCCTTCATTATTTCTAATAAATGGTCTATAGATTCTTTCCGGCTTTCTATGTTCATGATAATGTTGCTTTCCAGTAATATTTTTTATTCTCAATTCTTATAGTTTTAGTTTCTATTTCTTGTCTTAATTTGATAGTAGAAGTGGTGATCACGGACATCTTCATCTGTTTTCTATTTTTCCCAGTTTAGTGTGGTGTTCACTGCACCATCTGTTGCTGTTCTTCAGCTATCCTTTATTATTGTAATTTACTGAGGGTTTCATTAACTTTTTTTCTGGGTCTATGAAACAGGTCGTATAGCTTTTCTCTTTTAATGTGTTAACATGGTAAATTACATTGGCAGATTTTATAACACTGAACCAGCTGTACATTCTTGGGATGTACCCAAAGTATTCATTGACTATTACCACTTTTATGTATTAGTGAATTAAAACTGTGAGTACTTGGTTTAGGATAGTTTGCACTGATGATCGGGAGAGACATGGGCTTGCTTTCCTTCCTTTGTCTGGCTTTGCTCTCTGGGTTGCTGTCTTCACAGAATGAACTTGGGAATACTTCCTCTTTCTATTCTCTAAAGTGTTTGAAGCAGATTGGGTTGATCAGCAACTTAAAAAAATTGTAGTTCCCTGTGAAACTACATGCACCTAGTGTATAGGGAGAATGCTGCTCCATGTTTAATATTTAGTTTTCGGTTGTTGGCTGGGGGGAGAGGCAGAGCGGCTGATCTGTAGTGCTTGACAATTTCCTTGGTGTAAACTCTCCCACCATGACTGATTTTTTTTTTTAAAGATTTTATTTATTTATTTATTTGATAGAGAGAGATCAGTAGGCAGAGAGGCAGGCAGAGAGAGATGGAGAAGCAGGCTCCTTGCTTGCGGAGCAGAGAGCCCGATGTGGGGCTTGATCCCAGGACCCTGAGATCATGACCTGAGCCGAAGGCAGAGGCTTTAACCCACTGAGCCACCCAGGTGCCCCCCACCATGACTGATTTTAAGCTATGATGTCAGTGTGACATCACTGAACAAGGCTAGACATGGCTCTCCCAAGGCTCCAGCATGATCCATAATTTCTGCTTTTGCCCTGCAGTCCCTCTAAGTGCAAAGGCAGTCTTGATGCCTAAGAAATTGGGAGTCAGGGGCTCTAAAGGTAATCAAACCCTAGATGACAATCTGAAGTCAAACCTGTCCTCACTCTCCTCTCCCAGCCTGCCATGTGCACTGGGGAAAATGACCAGTGCATCTTTGCCTCCCTCCTCAGACCTCTTTCCTGCAAGGGCAGTGGTGGGAGTGGAATAACTTGTCCAGGATAAAATGGGAGGACCGGGAGTGGAATTAGTGGATCACATGACACCCACAAATGTCTTCATCTACAAGGAAACTTTGAGGCAAATTATTTTAAAATGCTAGGGTTTTCTCTGCACAAGAAATGGAGTGGCTATTGTGGAGAAAGGCTCTTGCTGGACCTCCAGCTGGATCTTCTGTGATGTAGCAGTGGCTCTCCTTTGGCTGATCACTCCTTCCTCGGTGTTTTTCCATTAGTTAACTATGTATTAGTGTATTAATTAGTATCAATGTATTAATAAGCAACAAATATTTCTTTATTAAATATTAAGGAAATAGTAAATGTTTTATTTATTTAATGTATTTATATTAAATATTAATGACTTATAAAACCATATTTCTAATAAATAGTTTATAATAACATGATAATAATTTACAAAATATGGCTAAATATTCATTGACCATCTGTTCTAGCCACTAGAAGAAGCACTGATTTAAGTACTAGAGGAACAGCATGAGTAAAAGAGACACAAATATCTGTATTTTCCCAATCAATTCTCTCTCCAACCTGTTTCACAGAAGATGAAGAAAAAAATCACCTACTCTGACTTGCCTCAAGAGGGAAGTGTAGTCACTCAGGCAAGCTGTGGAAACTTGCCTTAGCCCCAGCATCAAAGCAGCTCCTGAGTCCTGTCTGCCTTCCAGAATTTCAGAGACAAAGAGGTCAGACCTCAGTCTGCTGTGTCCCTAATAACAAAGTTTCTCTGAGTAGTCTTGCTGAACCCCCTTCTCTAACCCTCTTAATCATTAGACTTGTTTTGAGGGGGCTGGAGTCACCTGTCACCCCTTCTCGAAGGAAGAGGGCTTGGGATGCAAAGGAAAGATTTTGCCAAAGAAATTCCTCCCAGAATCCTCTTCCTCGCCTGTGCTCTTTTGGTGATGCAGGGTCACTGAGGACAGTGGTCAAGAAAGAATTCTTGAGATGTTGATTACAGTATGGGGACAGGACCCCTGGGCAGAAAGAGCTGCACCTGTTATTGTGAGGTGCTACTGATTATATATTTTTAAAAATCAGTAGGTGGGGGAGGGAGAGGAGGGGTAGAGATAATGAAAATCTCTAAAGCGATTTCTGTAGTTAAAGATGACTTACAGGAGCCTGGAGGTCTGCCTGTTGTCAAGCTAAGGTTGCTTTTAGTCTCTAACAAAGCATTAAGGCAGCTCTGAGTTCCTTGAGGAATTTCTGCATGTCTCAGGTATGTCTCAGGTATTTACCGTGGGCTGCAAGTTGTAAGGAAATTTAATTTTATCTATATTTCTCTTGCCTTTGTTCTCCTCATCACTGGCATTCTCTTTCATCACTCCTTGGGTGGATGAGATCTTTTTCTTAGTGTTATAAAATCACACTTCTGGGTGTGGTCAGTCCTTTGAGCTCCCTGTGTCTTGAATGCTGTGTTTTCAGCTTGTGCTCTCCATCAGAATACCTGGGTTTATGTTGGAATCTGAGACCCGTGACAATAGCCATGAGACATCGGACAAGTTACTTAACCTCTCTGTGCCTCAGTGTCCTCATTTGTAGAATGAGGTTTAGAGAAGTTCCTGCCTCATGTCTTTATCAAGAGAGTTAAAGTATGAAAAGCTCTTAGCATAAGGCATGGGCCACTGTCAGCCACTGTTATTTTGTAGCCTTTCTCTGTGCCTCAGTTGAAACTTCTAAGTCAGCACCCTGTTGCTTTATTCGGTTTCCTTTTCACCTCTTTTACTTTTCTGTCCTTAGACTTCAAGGGATCCAAGTCCATCCAAGGCACTCATTCATACCTAAGCTTCTGCTGGTGATGACATTCTCCCACATAAGAGTTTCTTGCTCTTTCCTGTTTACTATGTATAGTTTACATAATTATGAAAAATGAGACACTTCATCAAATTTTCCTAAGCTTGTTTTTGAAAAAGCAACTTCTAAGCTATTACCAAGCAAGGACGAGAGTATAGTAATCGTTTTTCTTTTTTAGTGGCAGCTAGAAATTAGAGCTTTCTGTGGGAGGAATTTAGTAGTAACTTTAATGCTGATTTCTTTATTTTGTCTTTCAAGCAGATAATTCTTTAGTAAGAGTGAGTGACTTTTTTAAAGAAGTGAAGGCAATAATTTTTTATAATGTTAATGATGGTTGGAAATAATATCCCATTCTCAATTTGTGACATATGTGAGGAAACACACCTCTATTTAATGGCTTTTCTGATTTTTTTCAAGGGTTATAATAGTTGAACTCTAAGTTCACAATAAGATTATTAGAATCATAATTCAAATAATGTGAAACTGGGTCACTTGATATAAGATTTCTTGATTTCTTGATGTAAGACCTCTGGAACTGCAAAGTAACCAAATTCAATATTTTACCTACTTAGTGGAATTCGGGTGCCAGAAAAGTACTTTACAGTTTTTCTCACTGAAGGTCATGGAATTTTTGAATATTCTCCAGTGGAAATCAAGCCAGGTTATAATTCACACAACTGTAGGTCAGTTTTGTGAGCAGAAAAATTCCTATCTATAAAAAGTAAGAAAGCTCCTCTAAGGAATTAAACCTCATATATTTCAGCAAAAAGAGGTTAAAAGTTATTTTTGTAGAATGGCTCTGGAACATCATGTAGTTAGAAGAGCCTGATCATTTTTTTCTGGATTGGTTTTATCAGCCAAATACCTGGTTTTACATTTTTTTTCTTTTCCTGTTTGTTTGAATTTAGTTGATTGTTTGAATTAATCAAATCTACCCCCCCTTTTTTTTTGGTATTATGAGAACCAAGAATTCCTGAATGTATTTCATGGGATGATGCTGATCCTGTGAGATATTCATTCATTCATTCATTCATTCATTCAGTGCTTATTTACTGAGTACTTGCTATATGTCAGAGATAGTTGTTGGGGATAAAGAGACAAATAAAACAGAAAATACGTCTGCTCACACAGTTTACATGTGTGAGAAATAAGGTAATAATATCATGTAATATCATGTAGTAAGTAGTATTCTGAAAAAAAAATAAGGTAAAGGGCTAAAGAATAGAGGAGATTATTATTTTAGAGATGACGTGTTATGTAAAGTGGGAAAAACCTTCTGATAGTATGATATCTGAATGGAGATTGGAATAGGGTTGGTGAGAAAAGCATAGGGATATCTAGGGAAGAATGGTCCAGACAAAAGAATAGCAGTGGGGAGATCCCTAGAAGGCAAAAGAGCGCTTGACATATTTGAGACATGGCAAAGCAGTCAATGTGGCTCAGCGGGCATATGTGACACAGATGTTGATATAAGTGAGAGGCCAGATCATGTAGGACTTTATAGACCTTGGTCAGAGCTGTGATTTCCATGCTAAGTTGATGTGAAGCCATTGGACATTGTTGAGCAAAGGGAGGGTGGCATATTTGATTTGTGCTTTATAAAAGATAATTTTGATTGCTAAGTGGGAAATTGTATGGCAAGTTGGGAGGGGAGGTAGGATATTATAGCATTTTTTCCCCTTAGGATTCTATGGTTAATAAGTTTTGGAAACACTATAATAAACAAAGGTGAGTATTAAGGGTTTTTTTGTTTGTTTGTTTCTTTGTTTTTTGGTAGAGCCTTAATATGTTCATGTACTTTGTGTATCTCAGTGTGATGGAATATGGAACTTGCAACTCTGACCACAAAAACATTGTTTTTATGGACCCTCTTTGGAGATCAGTATTCACAGACCTCACGCAGGGTGTTGCTGATGCTGACACCACCTAAATAAATCATCTGTCTTTTGAGAAACAAACACTTTCAAACAGAGCCAAGAGGGAAGCTTTCTAGCAGAGCGCCTCATAATTTCTTCTGCAACCTTAATTCCTGACCCTACTGAGACTGTTTCCTGTTTTTTAGCAAGGCATTGTGAGAGTAGATTTCTTTCAGAATTCTGTGTTGAGAATCAGGGCACTGAGTATATTTCTAAATCCTTACAGTCCTAGTCTATGCCTTTTGGCGTCCAGCTTTTGATTAAATACCCGCATTTCTCCACCAGAGGAAATAGTGCATGGAAGATTCTTATACATCAGTGAAAAGACAAGTCTGCCTTCTTATGGAATGGCTAGTTTTTAATGGGCAGGAGAACCCTGGATTTGTCAAGAGAAATGTTATGCCCTTTTGGGTAGGATGTTAGCCCCGAAACAAAGTTATTCTTGCTAGGAAGCATGCTCATTATTTTTAAAGTAGTTCTTTAACTAATGGAAGCAGCAAGTCATGGAAACCTTAGATTTTTCTTACCTCCGTGACATGATCTGTGTGTCTCTTAATTATCTATGGAAACAAATTCAACACATAACTGTGTCATGATTCATCACATTTGAATGTCTCTGAAAAGATACTGGAAAAGTTTCTACCAATTTTCCCTATAACTTGCTAAATTAACATGTTTTAAAGGTTAACTGTCAAAACTCTGGGGGGGAGGAGTTTTCAAAAGGTTGAGTTTCCGAACTAAATAATGGGTCTTTATCCTATCTAAAACCATTCGCTTAAGGTGGTTTTGGGTTTGCTTTGTAGAAGGTTTGGTCACCCGGGAAGAAAAGGGGAGAATAGATGTACAACATATTAGAGGGAAAAAAGCCACATCCTTGGGCCCAGTGAGGCGCCTTTCCTGAAGACAGGAAATAGAGTAGGGAGCACATGAAGTGGGCACCAGGCTATAGGGCAAAGGCTTTGGAATCAGGCACTCTGGCTAGAATCCCAACTTTTTCACTTCCTAGACATGTGGCTACCAGTTGTTGTTTGCATTTTGGGCCTCCATTTTCTCTTTTAATAAGGAGATGGTGATAGTTCCTTAATGGAGCTGTTGTGAAGATAAAACAAGACAACATAGACAACATATAATGCAACGCACTTGTCGCTATCCATGGGCAGAGCTTTTGTGTTCACCAGTGTGTTAACTTTGAAGCAGAACTTGCCTGCTTACATTTACTAGAAAGAAACCACTCCAAATGGTGAACAATGTGTATTTTACTAAATATATTGGGGGGAAGTTAGAGGCAAGCATTCACACAGCACAGGATATAGCATTTCCCACCCGAACTTGCAGTTAGCTATCTCTTGTAGAGTGGGCAGAGACTGCGAAGTGTGTCACTATATCCATTTATATACATGGCCCTTATTTTCCTTTTAGCAACAGAAATCTCCAAATTTTAGCTAAGAACATGGCTGCCCAGCTAGAGATGACATATTCTAGCTTCTTTGCATCCAGGTGTGACCAAGGAACCAAGTCAGGTCCATGGGGTACGAAGAATGATGTGTGCAACTGCCCCATCATCTTTGCAGAGTTAAAGCTGCTCATCTTGTACTCTTTTCCATTTCCTGTGGTCTAAAGAATCCTGATGAAGAACATTAGAAGTTTAGGGTTCCCAACTATCCATCCTTGAACTATTAAATGCTAACAAAATAAGTGATCTCATTTAAGCCGCTACATGGAGATGGTTTTTGTTAGCATGGTCTGCACTCTCACCACACACAGACCAGTTCTCAGTTTCAGATCTCTTTCCTCCTTATTCCCCAGGGCCTGCTTTTCCAGGCTAGTCTCCCCTTCCTGCACCCAATGCCTCTATTCACTCCCTCTTGCTCCCTTTCTCATATAGTTCAGTTTAACTTCTATCCATTCCTTCCAAACATCATTCTTTTCAGTCCACAGGAGGCCCTCCTGTGGTATATCTTCTTTAGAAGGTAGAAAAGAATTTTACATTACAAATAATTTTTTCGCAGGCTACACACAGAGAACACTCGACATACCATGTAACTACTGCATAACAGGTGCTCAATGCTGGGTTCCTCCATTTCCCATCTAGCCCTGTGCCTTCTCCAGGAGTTGATATCAGTTCTGGGACAAACTGGAAAGATTTAAAGTACTATGGTACTGTTTACTCTGCTGTGGATAAAAAAGATCCAGATCAGTGATAACCTGATCCAAGTTCAGACACCCTAAGCAGGTGTTGGGTGAAAGAGAACCTTCTTGGTGAACCCCCAAACCTGATTGTTGATCTGAAGGTTAAAATATGTAGATTCCAGAGTCCCACTACTGGAAAGTCTGATTTTATAGGTTTGCTGTAGGGTCAGGAAATCAGTATTGTTAGTATGTATCTCAGGTAATTTTGATGTAGCCATTTAGCTGGTACATGAACTGACTAAAATCTCAGTCTAGGACTTGGCAAAAATTAAGGAGAAGCAAATGACAGGTAATGTTCATTTCCACTACTTCCTCCCCCAACTCTCAGCTCCCCTCACAACACTAGACAAGATTAAACTGATATTTCAGCCATGGAATAAAGACCCTTAAATGTTTCCAACTACTTCAAACTCTCTCGTTTGGGTCAGATTCCACTCTCACGTTCTGCCATGAATGGCCAAGGACTATAATGGCCTTTGAGCACATCCAACTCAGCATCACAGTTTGGCTTGGTACACATATAGAAATTGCCAATGAAAGACAAAGGGAGAATAACAGGAAATGGGAACACATCTGTTTGGAGGCCCAGCTACCTGATATGTTAGCTTTGGCAATCCTTGTACACTTTGTCCTGCCAATGAACTTGCTGTCAGGGAGACTGAAACAGTGACCTCATACGGCTGGAATCAGCACCAGTAATGCCTCTATACATATTAGGCCTTCAAAACAGTTCTGGGGATTGATCTGGGACCCAACTTAGCAGCCCGAAGCCACACAGATCATTACCTATAATGGGAATGATGCATGTTTATTATTGAGCTGATTTATTTTGGAAATGTTCATGGCCCAGGGCTTTAAAACTTGCCTACAGAAAACAAATTCAACATTTAAATGAAAAGCAGCTACTTCCAAACAGAAAACTAGGTGGTAGAATTTCAGTCCAAACATTATGCTGCAAATGCTGAAGGTCAGAAGAAGGTTTCGGAGGGAGAAGTACTGGGGACGCAGAGGCGAGGCAACAGCCTTTGGAAGCTTTCTCTTCCACCCTCTGCAAGAAGAGGGGTGCCCTACGAGTCCCGTGCCACAGCTGACCATCTCCCTCACACACAGGATCCGGAGGGAGGAGCTGGTGGCTGCAAAGCCAGTGTTTGGAGAACCTTCACTACAGACCAGAACGTGGGATTTAATCCTCTCTGTACATTTTAGTTTTAAGGAACATATGGAGGCATCATTTATAATGTAAAAAGCCTGGGTTTAATTACATTTAATGTAATGAAAGAGCTTGTACAAACTTCTGGCATGACTGTTCGGCGTAGTTGTGAATATTGAGCTGGCATGGGACCAAGAGCTATTAATAAAAAGGCTCATCCTCTAGATTAGCACATTGGATTATGTGATTTGTCAAGTTGTCAGACATAAAGAAGAAATTATTTGCTCTTGTTTTGACAGAAATATGCTCGAGCATTTAGGATTATCTTCCAGGCCTCAAATGTTTAGAGAATCTCAACACCTCTTGACCCAATGGGTCAAGAGATCCGTGTTGATTGAAATTACCCTATTATTCCCTTTTTTTGATAATTGTTTAAATTCTATATATCTGATGACCATTTCTCGGGACAATTCTATAATACGAATTTTCTCATCTTTAACTCATTGTCATTCTTTCTCTGCTCTCCCCTCATGTATCTCACCCCTAGCAAGTTTCTAACAATAATGTTTATTGAACCTCTTTTTTGCATCAGGTTTTGTACTCGGTGGTCACACATATACATTTATTCAATACTTCAAACGCCTCTAAGTAAGTCATATTATTCTCTTAATTTTAAGAGATATTTAAGTGATATTATTCTCTCTTCATTTTACAGATGAAGAAATTATTACTCAGAAAGGGTATGTATATAACTCGATCAAAATACTGAAACAAGACAGTTTCCAAGCTAGGATTTGAATCTATGTCTTCTAAGTCTGAACCAGTGATATTTCCACTGTGTTACTCTGCTTTGCTATCATCGTAAGTAAGCACTTGGAATTGAAGCATGTGAACTTCTGAAAAGAAGGAATTCCAGAACATATATTATACTATCTGAATTCAATTTGGTACAATGTCATTTGACTAAAGGACTGGGATATACATCCCATAAAGTATAATACTAAAATCAAGTCTTTTTATTTTATATCAATTAAGGAGTTTTGGAGATAGGAACTCTAGGAGGTCTGAAGCTGATAGAGCATGCTCAATTCCTCAGGGGACAATGACACGAAATAAAGGACATTTTCTTATCTTTATACACTGGCACCCATGTTAGCATGGTCTTGGGAATCCATGTTATGATGGAGTCTCTTAGGTAAAATAGTATTACTTTCAGTTATAAACTTAATTTAATGGAAAGAGAAATCTGTTGTTAGAAACCTACTATTGAGTTCTTGCTCTGACTCTCAAAAATTACATAGATTTGGCTAATCTCAATCTCTCTAGGCTACTGCCCACCTCCGTATAAAATGGGCATAATAATACAAGCCAGGCCAATATCCCTATCTATGTTCAGTGCTAGATTATACACTTTTAGGATTAAGGACAATTTCCATGTGTCATGAAGAGTACTTAGCACAATAGAGGGGTCTGTTCTTTATTGAATTAATGAAGTTAAAATATGCTTATGGATATGAAATTAACTTGGAAACTGTAAGAGGAACTGAACTAATTATTTTTCTTAAAAAAATAAACATTTTAGGGCGCCTGGGTGGCTCAGTGGGTTAAGCCACTGCCTTCGGCTCAGGTCAAGATCTCAGGGTCCTGGGATCGAGTCCCACATCGGGCTCTCTGCTCAGCAAGAAGCCTGCTTCCCTCTCTCTCTCTCTCTGCCTGCCTCTCCGTCTACTTGTGATCTCTCTCTGTCAAATAAATAAATAAAATCTTTAAAAAAAAATAAAATAAACATTTTATTTTAGAACAGTTTTAGTTCTAAAAATTATGAAGGTAATACATGCAGTTCCCAGTTTCTCCTATTATTAACATTTTACATCAGTATGGTACATTTGTTACAATTAACGAACCAATATCAATACATTATAATTAACTTTATAAAGTCCATACTTGTTTCATCTTTTCTTAGTTTTTAGGTAATGCCCTTTTTCTTGTTCCTTGCTAGGATCTCATCATAGTTCCACATAACATTTAGCCATCATGAATCTTCAAGTTCCTTCTGACAGTGACAATTTCTCAGACTTTGCTTGTTTTTGATGACCTTGATAGTTTTAGGAAGTACTGAGCATTTTGTAAACTGTTTCTCCATTGGAATTTGGGAATGTATTGTGATTAGATTGGGGTTACGTGTTTGGGGAAGGAGGACCACAGAGGTGAAGTACCACCTTCATCACATCATATCAAAGGTACACACCATCAATGTGAATTATCCTTGCTGACGTTAACCTTGATCACCTGGCTCATGCAGTAAAGTTACTTTTTTAAAAAATCCCCTTTCCATACTACATTCTTTGGAAGGAAGTCACTATGAGCAGTCCATACTTAGTAGAGGGGGTGTTATGTTCCATCTCCTTGAAGGTGGAGTATCCTACATAATTTATCTGGAATTCTTCTTCATGAGATATTTGCCAATTCTCCCCACCTGTTTAGTTATTGAATCATTTATTCATGTCCATATGGACTGTGGGTATGGGTATTTATTTTGTACTTTGGGCTATGATCCAGTACTATTTTATTTTGTTATTCAAATGTAATTATTTTATTTTACTATTTGTAGTATTACCAGGCAGAATCCATAGTGGACTAGTATTCTGCTAAATTCTATCTGACAGTCAGAAAGGTGACTGGGAGGTTCAGGATTTGTGTCTATTCTGCTCACCTCTGGACTCTCAGAGCCTGTTTCTTGGCTCATGTTATGTGCCTTGTAAATACCTTCTGAATTGATATCTGAAATATAGTATTGAATTAAAAGTATCACTGATTATAAAGATCATGGGTAAACAGATTTGTTGCAGCAGGATTTATATCCAGGATCACAGAAGTTTGGTAGCCATGGAAACAACTTGCAAATTTATCGCTGGACTCCTGAATATCTTTTCCCATCTACATCACACGATACCATAATCACAGCCAGAGCAGAAAATGCCACTCTTCAGTAAACTCCCACTATGGGTATCACAGAGAAACATGACAAGTAACATTGAGAAGGCTCGTGTATTCTATGAAATTCTCTGTCCGCACAAAATGGCCGCTCTGGCTTTCCCCAGCCAGGCCCTGAGGTGGAGTACGGTCACATGGCTGAAGCAGCAAGCCCTGTGGGACAAGCAAGCAAAACCCTGCAGCTTATCTGCTTTCAAAGCTCCCTTTGCTTATCAGCCACAAGCACTCAGTTTGAGATTGGAGTGGAAGCCTTTGACTGTGTACCCTGCCATGTTCAGTCAGAGAATGAATCCTGAAATTCCAACTGGTGCCAACCACAGCAACACACGCATAAGTTCAGCGGGGTCCATCCCTCTGGTGGTGCTCCACAATGGATATTTGTCTATACCCAGCGACGAGTCCAGGCGCTGGCTTTAATTTATAGTGTTTGGCAGTTTCTACCGCTGGGATCTTAGCCAAAGACAAGTTCTCTCCCTGTGCCTGTCTTTATCCAACTCACTTCTCAGTTAATATTTTGAATTATTCTTTATGAGTCCCAAAACATGCCTTTTGAAATCTCACCACAATTCTCCCAACATCTGTTACGTATTACTTCTAAATCAACATTTTGCCAGATTCTAGTTCCTTCTGGATCAGTAAAATATGGAATTGAATTCTAGTTCTGTCATGAACTAGGCCACTCATAAAAACTCTCTGAGTCTACTTCCTTATCTGTATGACAAGCAAAATAATGCCTGCTTGAGCAAGATGGTATTGTGAGGGTTAGAAATGATTATATGAAAGTGTTAGCCCATTACAGAAGTTAGTAAATGGCAAACATTTGTTTATTTGAAGGTGCAGAGGGAACTCTTTTCATGGTAAAAATGCACTAACACATTAGTGAAAAAAAAAAGCAAGTGGGAAAATATATTAGAAAATGATTCTTCAGGAATTATTTACATCCCTGGTGGTTTGGCCATTTTATATTTTATCACTTGAATGCCGTTTCTCTGATCATGTCTGAGAATAATCCAGTTAATGAATTTTTCGGAACAGAAGAAAATTGAAGGAGTTAAGACCAGGAACTAGACTCACACCTAGGTATGGGTCATAATGAGAATAATGGATTTGGATCATTTCATGCCCCTGAGATGAAGAGAATCAGGTAACTGAAGTAGCAGGGACAGAGAAAGAGCCAGAAGACCAAAGGTGGAAATCAAGAAATTGTAAGAGAATATAAAATACAAGGCATGGAGTAAGGCAGAGTTAAGAACCAAATGTAGTGGATACAGGGACTGGCCAGGTAACTAAGAGCAGAGTTGGGGTCTTGGTATATGAAGAACTGATCAGGGATTTGTTCCAATTCTAGCCAGTTTCTAAAATAAGTTATAATTCCTAGGGGTGCATTTTATTGTTATTTCCTTTTCCACACTATGGCATCTGCCAATCCACTCTGTTGGTTTGTTTCTACCCTGTTCTTGAATGAAGTTTTACCTAGATTCCATAGCTTCTGTGCACATTCTAGATAGTAACCCGAAAAGTCTTAATTTTTAAGACAATAAACTCTTGATTGAACCTAATGTTAGAACCCTAAGCCTTCCTCCAATTTAAAACTTGTATACTCCAACCCACTCCTTGGGCTCAACCCAGGCTAGCAACCTGCGATGGAGGAGAGGGCACGGTTAGCTGCTTCACTCCCTTCCCCAAAACTGCCTGACTGCATTTTCCTCCCCATTTATAAATCTGCATCAGAGGCTAGACGGGAAGCGGAAGGGCTGTGACATGGGGTTGGGGGGAAGAAGGGACAGAGTGTTTGATGGGTACATTTTCACCCATCTTTTTGCCCTCTGGGATGTCAGACTCCTAACCATTCTTTTTTTTTTTTTTTTTAAGATTTATTTATTTATTTTAGAGGGTGTGCAAGCATGCAGGAGCCGGGGGTGGGTAGGGGAAGAGGGAGAGGGGTAGCAGAATCCCCACTGACCCCAGAGAAGGGGCTGGATCTCACGATCCTGAGATCATACCTGAGCTGAAACCAAGAGTTGGATGCTTAGTCAGCTGAGTCCCCCAGGCACCCCGACACCTCACCATGCTTTACTGATTGGCGTTTTTGTGGGTACCTGGAGGTGGCCTCCTCCCCTCTCTAAAGGTCCCCCCAGCAGTCCCCTTGATGTGGGCAATTGCTTCTGTGCCTTAGCTGGCATCAGCACACTCCTCAGTAGCTCCCAGGAGTTCAAATCCACAGCAGCTCCACTTCTGGGAGAGTGTAGACAGCTCCAGAAAGCCCACTTCACTGTAGGCTGCATGTCCCTGGCCAGCGTCTTACCTTCAGGCTTTGATTTTTCTGACAATTATGACAAGATTTTGAACTGGTTCCTTTGAAGTCAGCTTGGCAGGGCTTGAACAGGGCAGTGGCGGCGAAGTCTGGCAACAACCTCGCAGCTGTCCTCTGAAGAATCATCCCTGTTGGGCTTCACACCAGCTGCCTCACACTTGTCTTGCCCGTGTAGCCTGGAGACAAGCGATGGCCCAAGCATCACAAAACTGGAGTCAGAGTTTCTGGGCCGGTTCTGCACAGATGATCTGGAGCCGGCTGCTAATTTAGCCTTTGGAACTTGACCAACATCACGAATCCCAAAAAGAGTCCTATCTAACACGGCGTGACTCATCTGGAAGGCTCTCTAATGCACCTGCCTGTTCTGCTGCCCTGTCAGCAGCTGTTCCTGCCTTGCCCGAGGGGAATCTTCGAGGCGTCCCTTGGTTTCCCGGGCAGTGGCAGCTTCATGCTTAAACGTACACGGTGGGTCATTCACCTTGTCCAGCTACTCAGCTCTGCCCCTCGGTTCATACAATTGAAATCTGCCTGTGCCGCGCTTTCAACATTTTAGAAGACATAATACCTAACTCCCTGGACAGCGGGAAGATAAAACGAAAGCCTGTTTGTGCAGTACTGACCCCAGTGCCTAGTCTGCAGGAGGCACTCGGTAAAGGGCGGTTTAAAAAGTTGTGTTTGGGGCCCCTCAGAGGGGCATGTGACTCTTAACCTCAGGGTGAGGAGTTCAAGCCCCACGCTGGGCACAGAGTTTACTTAAATTTTTTTTTTAAGATTTTTATTTATTTATTTATTTATTTGACAGACAGAGATCACAAGTAGGCAGAGAGGCAGGCAGAGAGAGAGAGAGGAGGAAGCAAGCTCCCTACTGAGCAGAGAGCCTGATGCGGGACTCGATCCCAGGATCCCGAGATCATGACCTGAGCCGAAGGCAGAGGCTTAACCCACTGAGCCACCCAGGCGCCCCCAGAGTTTACTTAATTTTTAAACAAAAGATAAAAAAGTAGTCTTTGCAAGATGGATCAGCCTGTTTGAAGGATGATTCTTTTTGTGAAGCTCTGCGGAGACGTAAAGCAGGGGTCATTCTGTGTACTTGAGGTGTGGGTTCAAGAGCACTCATCTGTAGCAGGGCAGAAGCAAGGTCCCGTTGATACACGCATGGCCCAGATAGACTGTTTTGGTGAAAAAACAAAATAAACCAGAGATATTTTGACAGATCACCGTGCTTCATAGATATTTAGTTTCTGAAGGATCAAATCTTGTCTCTTCATGTACGATGAAGTGAAATGATGGTAATGAAGTATATATCTGCCCTTTAGGATTTAGTAGGAAATTTTGCTGGTAAAACACAGTCTGCATGAGATGCAGCTGAGTTAAGAGAGAGAAAAAAAAAAGTCTCCAGTGTTCCCCTCTGGAGCACAGTTGTTCTATCAACCATGTATTTTTTTCCTTCAGATTCAGTCTTTAGCTCATCTTCAAGAATATTCTATGAGATTCTGGTAAATACTCTGCCTAATTTCATAGACAATATTTCTGAAATGGCCCCATCTAAAAGTCCATCACCTAACGTGACTAGTCATAAATGAGGCTTTGTGGAGAGCAGGCCTCTGCATCCTCTTCTCTAGTCCCAGCAGGTCTGTCTAAAGTAACCCAGCATGGACTTTCAAGTTCTTTTACAGATCCAGTACCCAGGGGCGCCTGGGTGGCTCAGTGGGTTAAGCCTCTGCCCAGGTCATGATCTCACGGTCCTGGGATCGAGCCCCACGTCGGGCTCTCTGCTCAGTGGGGAGCCTGCTTCCCCCTCTCTCTGCCTGCCTCTCTGCCTACTTATGATCTCTCTCTCTGTCAAATAATTGAAATCTTTGGGGAAAAAAAAAGAATCCAGTTCCCAGCATTTAGTGTTTTTATTCTGTTTCTTGAAGTAGTAGTTTAAATATACGGAAACAATATATCTAAGAATATATTTATTTTAATGCAATATAATTTAAGAATATATTGCATTTAAGAAAAGCCTAAAAGAACATTCATTTGACCTGAAGATGTGTTTAGGCAGCCACCCGTGACCTGATTTAGGAGAAATTATATGGGTAAAAAATTAAAACAGGCTGATGGGTCAAGTCAATTCTTTGAGAGCAGAAATACTGACTGAGTTTAAGTTAAGGTATATTATTGTAATCAAGACATATGCATTAACATAGTAATATTGGTCCAGAATATTTTTTAAACAGACATAGTCTGAGTTCCTGCTTTCCTGTGGATGAAAGGGTTTTTCTTAATGGGCAACATCAGTGTTCTAAAGAGAAAACCTGAATGATGGGGACAACTGTGGGACTAAATTCACATTTTACATGTGTATGTGATTCAGGCTTTCAAGTAACTATTGCAACACTGGCTTATTCTAGAATATGGTTGAATACTAATCCCCGTAGGTTATTCAAAACCAAGTAGTGAAGACATTTCTGTGTTTTTTCTGTATTTTCTTTTTACATTAGCTCTCTTCAATGAGAGGCTGAAAGAGAGTCCTAGAAGGGATAAAGCCTGGAAGAAACTACTTCTGGGCTTTCTCTCTTGACCCTCCACATAATATTTGGTATCTAAACTTCTGTAGGACAGAAGCAAGTGCTTAGAAATACCTTTGGAATCTGAAAATAGGAAAGAAGTCGGCAGACATGAAGGCTGAGAGAAGTAGAAGTTGAGAGACGGATTCTCAGCTCCCTTGTCTGTGTGATGGACACACAGAAGGGGGAGATGGAAGGTGAATGGCTGGATGGATCTACTCTTCCTCACACGCTCGAGTCCATCTCAACAGGTCAGGTAACATTTCGGATGTATCTCTTGTAAACAGCTGAATACATCTATTCCCAATTAATCAGAAAACAAGAGGAGCCAAACTATCCTTGGGGATAAAACAAAAGATTTGTGTTTAAAGTCAGATTTGTCTGCTTAGTGATTGTGTGAGCTGAGAAATCCCTCCGTATCTCTGAACTTTAGTTTCATCCGGTATAAAATGGGTGCATTAGTACATACTAAATAGGGTTCTTGCTAAAATTCAGTAAGATAATACGTAATACTACTTTGCAGGCAAAGAGTGAACATTTGGACACATTACATGTTATCGTCCTCACTTCACAGGCGGTCTCTTCAACACAAAAGGTAATGGTGTAAGTTTCAAAGATTGGGATGTCTGGATGGGATATCCACCAACCATATTAGAAGCATCTCAACCATCAGTAGACCAGGATCTGATAGCTCCTATGCAAATCTGACCACTTCTAAAGAAGTTCATCCAGACCCAAAGGCTATTCAAAAGTCAAATCAATTCATTCTTTCAAAAAGTATGTGTTGGGTGGCTGCTCTGTGTTAGATTTTGTGCATATAATTTTTGCCTGAGCAAAGGTAAACTGACATGCAGGATTTATTCTCTCACTAATGTTTAAATGACATTAATTAGGGCAAGTAATTCCAGAATTGGAGCCATCATTGCAATTCCAAATTAAGTATATGATATGGCCAGGTACACAACAGTAGGGAAGGGTGGGTCTATGCCACACTGGAGAGCTCAAATCCCTCCGAAAGACAGTCACACTCAAGTGCATTAGAAATAAACTGAACAGATTCCCTAATAAAAGATGGTGGCAGGCTGAGTTTGGCCTGGTGGTTCTGAGTTTATGGTTCTCTGTTATATGGTCAGGTAGAGAGATATTTATAACAGAAAAACCAGGAATGGCTAAGCTTTACATCCTCCTTTATGTGATATGGAAGGGTAATCCTAAACAATTGAGAAATTGCTGGCTTCCAGGTCACACACGGTGAGCTAATTGATTAATTTATTTCAGACTGAAGTTCTTACTCCGCCACTCAATACCTTACAAATCTGGTCCAAACCCATCTTTTGATTTTCTTCTCCAACTTCTTCTCCTCTGTGCTACTCTGGCCAAATGAGACTACTCATGGTCCCCACATGCGTTTTGCACGTTCCTGCTTACATGTCCTTGCTTCACTTGGACTGCTTTTTCTGCATTTTATCAAACTCAAATATTACCCACCATTTAGGACAAAATCAGGTGTACTCTCTTCTTTATCTAAACAAACATTTTATACATCATAGTCCTCCTTCATGATATATGTTCTTTCCCTGTTGCAGACAACAGAATCCACTCCAACTGGCTGAAAGAGAAAGAGATTTACTAAGGGCTGCAGAAAATCTCAGAGTCACTGAAACAGTAGGAGGAGCAGTATGTAGGCTAAAGGTCACCTCTCAGGACACCAAAGTACCTGCTCGCTATGAGGACAATTGCTACAACCCATCCCATACCCTTAATGCCTCTCCTGCCACTTAAACCATCAGAGCAAATATTTAGAACCTCCTCTATGTCTTCCATAGCTTAGTTCTGAGCTGAAATTTTACACAAGCATATTTATTAGCTGAACATCTATCACACATTTGCACCTTAGAGGTTAGTAAGGGGGGAAATTGGGTTTGTATTATATGGAGATTCACAGTGTGGGGGAGCTTTCGAAATGTGGAGCAGGTAATCAAAGAGATTTGGGTAAGCCCAGAATGATACACGTCCATTGAATCTGGATTTTCCTTTACTCTAGATTTTGGTTTGTTTGTATTCATTCATTCAGCAAGTATTTTTATGAACTACAATATACCAAGCACTATGATGGCTCTGGGAATCATCATCTTCAAGACTCTTCCAGCTGGGAAAGCCATAGAACTGTACAACACAAAAAATGAATCCTAACATGAACTATGGACTTGGGGAAAAATAATGTATCAATATTGGTTCATCAGTTGTAATAAATGTACCACATGAATGCAAAATGTTTAGAATAGGTGAAACTGGACACCTGGGTCATTAAGCATCTGCCCTTAGCTTGGGGTCATGATCCCAGGATCCTGGGATCAGGCCCCACATCAGGCTCCCTGCTCAGCGGGGAGCCTGGAGTGGGGACCTTGCTGCTCCCTCTTCCTCTTCTGCTGCTCCCCCTGCTTGTGCTCATTTGCTGTCTGTCAAATAAAAAAAAAATCTTAAAAAAAAAGTATAGATGGGTGCCTGGGTGGCTCAGTGGATTAAGCCTCTGCCTTCGGCTCAGGTCATGATCCCAGGGTCCTGGGATGGAGTCCCACATCAGGCTCTCTGCTCAGCCGGGGACCTGTTTCCCTCTCTCTCTCTCTCTCTCTGCCTGCCTCTCTGCCTACTTGTGATCTCTCTCTGTCAAATAAATAAATAAAATCTTTTTTTAAAAAAATAGTATAGATGAAACTGAGGGTGAGGGAGAAGAGAGGGGGTTTACAAAAAATATACTTTCTGCTCGATTTTTCTTTAAATCTAAAAATAAAGTTTATCAATTCAGAAAAAAAAGCTTACATTCTAGTGCTTGGGAAAATAATAAAGTGACAATTAAAATACAGGGAAAATAGTACTATAGGACAGAGAAGAGGATTTAAGTCACGTAGTAAGGAGATTTGTAGTATGAGTAATGAAAAAGTAAGGAAGGGTTTCTGGAAGAAATGACATTTGGTAGTAAGCTACAAATGGGAGGGAGCACAGAGAAGGAAATTAAAGAGATTGGTGTGTGCAAAGGGAGGGTGTGCAAAACTGCAGGACAAGAGGGAAACTGAAATTAGTTGAGTATGGCGGTAGTCAAGAGAGTGAGGAGAGTGTTATGCAAGATCAGACTGGAGATTCTCAGTGGGGACCAGGCCAGAAGAGCCTTATATTCAAAGCCTCAGAGGTTTGGACATTGTCTTTATAACTCCACGACAGTGTCTGTTTTGGACAACATTTATCCCCAGCACCCAGCACAGCACTGAGCATATCGTGCTCTATTCATTGATGATTTGTAAATGCCATTACTTCTTCCCTATCTGTTGACATTCCACATAGGGAAGGGCATTCTCTTTTCTTCCATTTATTTATTGGCTTGTTGTTTTGTTGTTGTTGTTTGTTGGTTTGTTTTTAGCAGTATGGGCTCATGGATTCTTACTTTTTTTCACTGGTTATAATCTGTTACTAAAATGAATTATTTTAATGCTCTAGTTTTCCCAGATTTGACTGATAGGACCTCTTTAAGCTGGCATCTGGGTCCTTTGACATGTCTCCATTATTCTTTGAGAACTTTCTTATTTTTTGGCAGGACAAAGTGTTCTGGATTAAAGAAAATAAAGAAACATGAAACTGAATGCAAAATGAATTTTGGCCTAGTTCCTGGATAAGAAAATGAAGTTTTTCTATAAGTTGTTACTAGAACAATTGGCCAAATTGGGTTAGGCCTGTAGATTAGATAATAATAGTATGGTATCAAAGTGAATTTCTTGATTTTACCTGAGAGCATATTCTTGTTTTAAGGAAATCCATATTGCTGTGTTTAGGGGTAAATGGGTATCATATCTGCGACCTTTCAAATGATATTTGGAAAAACTAACAGCAGAGAATTTTATATATATGCATATTTTTGTATATATGCATCTCTCTCATGAGAGAGATTGATAAAATAAATGTGGTCAAATGTTACCATTTGGGAAATCTTGGATATATAGAATTTTCTATACACTTTTGCTATTTGTCTGTAATTCTGCATTATGTCAAAACACAAAATTTAAGAAAATCAGCAAGCAAACAAAAAAAATATCTTGCCTTTCTAGGGAGAATAAATTGGAAAGAAAAATGGGGAAAAGAATCCAAGAAAGGAAGCTATTATAGTTGTCTGAGGACAAACGGCCATGACACCGACCACACAATGGGAACAGTGGGTACGTGGGTTGTAAACAGACTCAACACAGATTAGAGGTAGAACTAACAGGACTTGACTTTGGATTCTACGGGGGGCTGAGAAAAGGGACACTTGAAGGAGGATGACTGGGTTTGGGGCTTCAGTAATTTGGTGAGTAGCAGTGGCATTCACAGGCAGGGTAACCTGAAGAGGGAAATTTTGCAGAGAAGGGGAAATTAAGAACTTTTATTTGGACATAAAAAAAATGGGCATTACTCATCCAAGAGTGATACGTGACATACATGAGCAACTCAGGGGAGAATTTTGTGCCGGAATAAAACTTATGGGGGTGGCCAGAATAAAGATGGTATTTAAAACCATTGAACTAGATAAAATTACCTCGGAAGTGAATGTGGAGGGAGAAGACAGCGTTGAAGCCCTACCATATTTCAGAGTGGATATTTCAGAACGTTGCCCTGTCGTTTGTGGGGTTCAGTGCAAAGCAAAAATGCAGACCCCTTTGTTCAAAAAGTATTAAAAATTTCAAGATGGTGACAACAGAGCTTTAAACCAAGTCTGAGACCCTTCTAATGGGGGCAGGTACCCTGTGTGACTGCCCAGCCCTGTACACAAAGAAGGAAGTTCCAGTAAAGGACATTGAAAGAAATAATGAAATAAAATAAAATAAGATAAAATAAAAATAAAAAGGAACATTCAGAGAGGCAAATCTCTGAGAGTGTTCATCTCACAGAAACCAGGTTAGGAGATTTTTCAAGAAGAAAGGATGTTGGTCACTCTTTAAAAAAAAAAAAAAGGATTTTATTTACTTATTTGTGAGAGAGAGCTGAGCAGCAGGGGGAGAGGTGCAGAGGGAGAGGGAGAAGCAGGATCCCCACTGAGCAGAGAGCCTGACCTGGGGCTTGATCCCAGGACCCTGAGATCATGATGCTAAAGGTGGACACTTAACTAACTGAGCCACCACCCAGGCATTCCAAGGATGCTGGTTATTTTGAAAATGTTTAGGTTGGTTCAGATGAAGTAGGAGAAACTCTGTGATTTGGCAACATACTTTACTTGGGAAAAATCATTTAAGAATATTGGACAGAGAGGGATACCTTGGTCGCTCCACTGGTTAAGCATCCTACTCTTGATTTCAGCTCAGGTCATATCTCAGGGTTGTGGGATTGAGCCCTGAGTTGGGCTCTGAGCTCAGCACAAAGTCTGCTCGGGATGCTCTCTCTCCCTCTTCCTCTGCACCCATCCCCACTAGCTCTCTCTCTTAAATAAAGACATAGATAGGTAGGTAAGTAGGTAGGTAGGTCGGTCGATCGATCTTCAAAGGAAGAAAAAAAAGAATATTGGACAGAGAGACCAACAGAATAAAGCAAAGGTAAAGAAGCAGAAAGAATGAGTAGAATCAATCTGTTTGAAGAAGTTTTGCTCTGAATAAAAGCAGAGAGATTAAGTGATAGACAGAGGGGAAGCTGGGGTTTTATTTTGAAAGTGAAAAATGGAACATTTTGTAGACTGATGGCCATGATCCAGTAAAAAAGGAGAGAGTGGTGATCCCAGAGAAAGATAGCCTCAATTTAACTGGCTGACTTCTCTAGCAGTTTCTTGGACTGGTTGAATACAGGCACAGGTGATTTTGGGGGAGGGTGGATATTCTCCATAGCCCTAATGCATTTCTACACAGATTGTGAGTAGAAACATGGACTATAATTTGTTCTGGACTATCTTTCCAAGGATGTCTGTGAAGTAAAAGGGCTCAGAAAATAGAAATAACAGACTCTCTCCCTCCAGAGTAAAAGGCTGGCATGCTTACTCTCCAGTATAACAAAGATAATGTCTTGAATATCATGGGCCTGTTTCCTGCTCATTATACCTGATTCAGGTTCCCTAAGATTAGGGCTCCTCTCCTGTAGTACAGCCCACTGAATGTGCAGGTGTCCTCCAACCCTCTTGGTGTCACCCTGTGGCAACCGGGGCTCAGGAAACCGGAGGGAAAATGCTGAGAATCTGGTTACCACTATTCCTGAGGAACAAAACTTCTTTGCCTCTGATCCAGGAGCTGTGTCTTTGGCCAGCTCCATGAATTCATGGCAGGTTAACTTGTTAACTTGCAAGTAGTGAACATACTTAGTTGCTTTACCGTTTTTGCCAATGAGCTCCAAAGGAAGCAAGAAGCCAGATAGTTGAAGGTGTTTCCAAGAGAAGGATTAAAATCCTGGGATATCATAGACCCTAACCTGAAAAAACAGGTAAGCAAGAAAAAACAGTGGTGAATAGTAAATCTGTTTGTGAGGGAGTGTGTTGGGGATAGGGATGTGGAGGGTATGTGTGGCAGAGCTTCTTAGTTGGGAGAATTGTTGGCTGAGTCATCTTTGGGTAGAGAGATTACAAACCCAAGTCAGAGTGTGTGGAATGCTTGAAACCAGTATTTCAGAGGCGGCGCAATTGCTGGAAGCAAGAAGGTCGGGAAAAGTGGCTAAGGTTGGGTGAAAAAAAGTTTGGGGAACATTTCTAAGAATGTCTCAGAGCAAGGAAGACGTTCAGGCTTTGATCCTAAACACTTAGCATGCCAGGTCCCTCGATGATTTCTTCTTGCCACAGTTCTTAAAGAAAGTGGTGGAAGTGGTCAGGGGGAATGTCCCGTGGTTCTCTTTGACAGCACTCCCTCACTGATTCTTGGCCCTCATCCTCCCTGCTCTGAGCCCAACAGGATCACTTGGGCTCCTTGGCCTTCAGTCTTCTTGAGCAGGCAGCCAATGAAAAGCACTCACTAAAGTTTGGAAGACAGGAGAAGGCAAAGAAATGAGTGTAGTGGTTTTCTTCCTCCATCTCCTCCTTGGATTTGCTGGGGCTCTGCCTATGACTACATATTTCCAAAATTATAGTTTCTGTCAATCAGCCCTTCTTTCATGACCTCAGCTCTTAACAGAGTTCCAACACCTCTCCCTCATTTGTCCGTTCCCAGGACAGTGAGCCATAAATGCTTCCAAATATCACTAGCTCCTATGCAACCCCAAATCACATGTTCTTTCTTTAACCCTGTCACACCTCGGCAAACAGCTCCTTCATTAGAAATCCTCCTCCAATCTTCCTGATATGAGGTAGTTGAGAGGAAAAGTGGGGGGTTTGGGGGGTAGGAAAGGAAAAAATGAAACAAGATGGATCGAGTGGAGACAAACCATAAAAGACTCTTAATCTCACAAAACAAACTGAGGGGGGCCGGGGGGAGGGAGGTAGGGAGAGGGTGGTTGGGTTATGGACATTGGGGAAGGTATGTGCTATGGTGAGTGCTGTGAAGTGTGTAAACCTGACGATTCACAGACCTGTACCCCTGGGGCTAATAATACATTATATGTTAATAATAAAAGAAAGAAAGAAAATAACAAACAAACAAGCCAGCAAGCAAGTAGGCCTCCAAGTTCTAAGTTCTTGGCTGTGCCATCTGTTACCTGCTGGGACCCCAAACAGTGGAATTGGGCAGGGAGTTGGTGTCCTGGGGTGAGGTAGACAGAGAATATTCTTAACAAAAATAGAAGAGATAGTTATTCTCTCACACAGCTGTGTAGGGTGCTTCATCTGTCAGGTTTGGGTGTCAAGGTTACGGCTAACTTATTCAAATGCATTAGAAAGCATTCAAGACTTCCTAGGAACTTGAGTATCATATGGATTTTATCATGAAAAGTACTTGCTTTTTGAAAGAAGTAATTGATTCGAATATTTGGACTGAGTATTTTTTGGAAGTAATTTTAGAAATCTTTTTACAATTTACATTATTGTTATTTTCCTCTGTTTTTCATTGTGAGTCAAATTTGACATTTATGTTTTTCTTTCAAAAACATCCATTTAAATAGAGCTATTCAAGCATGTAAGCATGTGCTGTATATTGTTCTCATTCAACATATTCATCAAACACAGGATTTTATGTTCCAGGTACTATTCTAATTTAAAATATCTATATCTAGGGGCACCTGGGTGGCTCAGTGGGTTGGGTCTCTGCCTTTGGCTCAGGTCATGATCTCAGGGTCCTGGGATCAAGCCCCGCATTGGGCTCTCTGCTCAGTGGGGAGCTTGCTTCCCCCCACCTCTACTCGCCTCTCTGCCTACTCGTGATCTCTCTCTCTCTGTCAAATAAATAAATAAAATCTTTTAAAAATTATTAAAAAAAAATCTGTATCTAGACTTTTCCTCTTCTTATTGGGTTTCTTTCAGTTGTATACGATTATATATACCTATTTTTTAAATATTTCTAGGAATTAGTTCTTGAATTTATTAATCTGAAGAAATTTTGCTTCATCTCTTTTATATTCATTTATTCATATTTTATCTTTATGATTTCCATATTCTTGCCTTTATAAATTTTCATTCTATTTCCTAATTTTCAAATGACCACAATTTTCACTTACTTTTCTAATTTTCCACTTGTTTCTATTTCCAAAATTAAAAATAGCTGTCATATAAAATTAAAGACAAAGAAGGGGGGTGCCTGGGTGGCTCAGTGGGTTAAAGCCTCTGCCTTCAGCTCAGGTCATGATCCCAGTGTCCTGGGATCGAGCACCGCATTGGGCTCTCTGCTCAGCAGGGAGCCTGCTTCCTCCTCCTGTCTCTCTCTCTGCCTGACTCTCTGTTTACTTGTGATCTCTTTTCTGTCAAATAAATAAATAAAATCTTAAAAAAAAAAGACAAAGAAGGTTAACATTATGTACTTCCAACAATGAAACTTAGCATTTTAATATATATCTTTTCAATATTTTTTTCTATCTCTATCTCTACCATATGTGAATCTACCAATATTTTTTGGATTTTGTTTTAACTTTTTACAAAAGTCAGGAAAGGTTATATATGCAGAGATTTATAATTTGCTTTTTTCACTCATAGTACAATGAGAAATGGTCATCATACTGTTGCATATTATTCCAAAACTTGTTTTTAATGGGTGCATACTTGCACACTTTATATTTCAATTTCTTATTTTTATTATTAAAAAGTGATATTATTTCCAAAACTCAGGTATTACAAATAAAATTTCAGTAAAGTCACTGTCATTTTCATAGTTGGTATATACTTGATACTCATTAACAAATTATACTCTTCAGAAAGTACATAAAACTGCCCATTCTACCCACCCTCCTGAAGATCTCATCTTTTTTTTTTTAAAGATGTTTTATTTTTTAGGTAATCTCTGTACCCAACATGGGGCTCAAAGTTACAACCCCTAGACTGAGTCTACCACCTGACCCAGCCAGGGACCCTGATCTTTAAAAACTATTTTCTTATAATTTTTTAAAATCTGAGTATAGTTGACATACAATGTTACATTAGTTTCAGGTGTATAACTTTGTGATTTAATAAGTTTATATATTATGCTATATTCATCGTAAGTGTACCTACCATCTGTACCATTTTACTCTATTATAATATCATTGACTGCATTCCTTAAGCTGGGACTTTTTCTCCTATGACTTACTTTTGCCATAACTGAAGGCAGACATCTCCCACTCCCCTTGATCTATTTTGCCCCACCCTTCACTTCCTCCAACCCTACCAGCAATCATCTGTCTGTTCTCTGTATTTATAGGTCTAATTCTGCTTTTTGTTTATTATTCATTTGTTTTCTTTCTTTTTTTTTTTTTTTTAGATTCCAATTATGAGTGGAATCATATGATATTTGTCTTTCTCAGTATGACTTACTTCACTTGACATAATACCCTCCAGGTCTGTCCATGTTGTTTTAAATGGCAGGACCTCATCCTTTCTTATGGTTGCATAATATTCCCATATGTGTATCTACCACATCTTCCTTATCCATCCATTGAAATCTTCCTTATCTATGGATGGACACTTTGGCTACTTCCATATCCCAACTGTTGTATGTAATGCTGCTGTAAACACAGGAGTGTATATATCTTTTCAAATTAATATTTTCATTTTCTTTGGGTAAATACCCAATAGTGGAATTACTGGATCTATTTTTAACTTTTGAGGCACCTCCATACTGTTTTCTATGATGGCTGTACCAATTTACATTCCCACCAGGAGTACATGAGGGTCTCTTTTTCTTTACATCCTCACCAACACTTGTTATTTCTGGTCATTTTGATTTTAGCTATTCTTGACATGTGTAAGGTGATATTTCATTGTGGTTTTGATTTACATTTCCCAGAAGATAAATGATGTTGAGCATCCTTTTACGTGTTTGTTGGCCCTCTGTATGTCTTCTTTAGAAAAATGTCCTTTCGTGTCCTCTGTGCATTGCTTAATTGAATTAATTGTTTGTTTGTTTGTTTGTTTATTGGTGTTGAGTTGTATAAATTCTTGATATATTTTGAATATTAACTCCTTATTCAGTACATCATTTGCAAATGCCTTCTCCCATTCAGTAGGTTGTCTTTTTGTTTTGTCAATGGTTTCCTTCACTGTGCAAAAAAGCTTTTATTTTGATGTAGTCCCAATAATTTAATTTTGATTTTTTCTTGCCTGAGGAGACATACCTAGAAAAATACCAACAGCATTTTTACAGGACTAGAACAAATAATCCTAAAATTTTTAAGGAACCACAGAAGACCTCAAGGCCAAAGAAATCCTGAGAAAGAAGTACAAAGCCAGATAATCAAAATACACTACAAAGCTGTAGGATACTGCAAAACAATATGGTATTGCCACAAAAGTAGACACAGAGAACAATGGAACAGAAGAGAGACTCCAGAAAGAAGTCTACAATTACTTGGTCAACTAATCTATCATGGAGTCAAGCATATGCAACGAGGAAAAGACAGTCTCTTTGGTAACTGCCACTGGAAAAATTGGAGAGTCACATGTAAAAGAGTGAAGCTAGACCACTTTCTAACACCATACACAAAGATAAACTCAAAATGGATTAAAGATGTAAATGTGAGACCGGAAACTCTAAAAATACTAGAAAAGAACACAGGCAGTAGTTTCTCTGACATTGGCCTTAGTGACATTTTCCTAGACAGAGTTTTAAACTTAGCACTTTTTGATTATTAGTAAAGTACCATGGTTTCAAGTTTAACATCTGTTTACATTTCTCCTTCTTTGAATTATGTTCCTATGTTATGCCCATTTTCTCATTTAATGTTGGAGCTCTATATAGAGTTAGAAGATTAACTATTTGTCCCATATATATTGCAAATATTTTCTCTCAAGTTATGGTTCTGTTGTTTTCTTTTATGTTGTTTTTGATATTGAAGTTTTTTTTTAAAGATTTTATTTATTTATTTGACAGACAGAGATCACAGTAGGCGGAGAGGCAGGCAGAGAGAGAGAGAGCAGGAAGCAGGCTCCCCGCTGAGCAGAGAGCCTGATTCGGGCTCGATCCCAGGACCCTGGGATCATGACCTGAGCCGAAGGCAGAGCTTTAACCCACTGAGCCACCCAGGTGCCCCTTGATATTGAAGTTTTAAAGGACACTTTTTTTGTGTAGACATATCAAAGTTCTTTTAGAACTTATTTTTATGCTTAACAAAAGTTTTTCTCCACAGAGTTCAGACATATAATTTCCTTTTGTTTTTTCTCATTTACCATGATTTTATGTTTTTCATATATATGTATATCTATAAACATATCCATATCGCCTGTTGGATCTGTTTCTCTAGAGAACTGTGACTACTACATGTACTAAAAGTCATGAAGATATTCTCCATGCTTTTTAAAAAAAATTATTGTATAATCTTTCACACTAAGATCTACAATCTGTCTTGAATTGATACATAATTGTCTTTTAAAATTGCATATTAAATTGGTAAATATTCATACAATATTACTGATAGCATCTGTGCTATGATTTGTATCTTAATAAGGTATTTAAAATGCTTCACCATTAAAGCCTGGTTTTGTCTATTTGCTTGAAGGAGAATTTAAAAAAAATTCTATTATGGGAGTATCATTGGATTATAAAATTACTGAATTGCTTTTGAGATATTCAATTTTACACAGTGACATTTTATTCTCTATTGAAATTACATCAGTCGTCTCATGATTCTCACTTACCCATTTCTGTAATAAATTACATTCATAAATTTCTAAAATTTAAGTTAGCATTAATTTCTTGATTTATCATTTTCATTATATTGTTCTGCCAAATCTAATTTTAAGATTCTGATTTAACCTTTATTCATATGTAAGATTTCCTAATGAAATTTTTAAAATTAAAGATATATTCTATTATTCACAAAAAGAAGAAAAGAAAATTAAGTTCACATAATTAGTTTTTTTTCTTCCTTATCAATCTATGAATTTAAGGCCATAGGTTCTATTCTAAACACTGTTGCTTTGGCCACATTCCATACTATTTTTTTTATGAAGTATCCATTAACGACATATTCTAAATGAACTATAACAGACTGATCCAAGAATAATTCAGAATAGTGTTTTAAATTTTTTATTGAACTATTCATAATACATTTAAATTTTATCGCTTTGTGATTATAGGATGTGTTTTGCACATATTTTGCTTCTGAAATTAAGGTTACCTTTATGGCTTATTGTATGGCTGGTTAATTATTGTAACTACCATGCTTTTGTTAGGAAGGAAAATACAGTCTTTATGTGGTCAAAGTTAGATATCAGATAAGTTAATATTATTCATTTATCAATCATTTGTTGTCTATTTAATTGGTTAAAGCCTAATAAACTATATGAAATTTAACACTTTTGTGTCATAGAAATTTCTGTTATATTTTAAACAGGTGTTGGTATGTATATGTATACACACACATTCACACATGCATTCATGCAGTTTTAATGTTTAGTATGGAAATTTCCAAATGTATATAAAAGTATAGAGATAGCTGTAAAAAACTTGAATTATCTTCCACTGAGTTTCAACAATTACCAATACACAACTAATCTTATTTTACTTATACCCCCATCCACTCACCCACTCCTATGCCTGATTATTTTGAAGCAAATGCAATCACAGCATCTATAAATATTTTAATATGTATTTCTAAAGGATAACTCTTTATTAAATATGATGTAGTATCATTATTACATCTAAAGATAATTAGTAATTGTTCAATATTATTAAATATATAATCATATCCACCTGTCCCATACCTTTAAAAAAAAAGTTTATATTAGTATCCAAATAAGTTACATTTATTAGTTTAATGTGTCTACTAAATCTCTTGAGCTACTAATTTCTATCTTTTTTCTTACAAATTTTTACTAAGCAAAGTAACTCATTAGTTCTGTAGAGTTTCTTACGTTTTAGGTTCTGTTGATTACAATTCTGTACAATTCTGTGGTTTCACAGTGTCACTTAAATATATTCTTCTGTCTTTTATATTTTATGCAAATTGGTAATTAGATCCGGAGGTCCTGGTCAGACTGAGTTGTTTGAGTGACAAGATCTCTTTACTGTGGTGGTGTATACTTCCATCACATATCATTTTGACATTTTTTTGTTGCTCCTTTTGTGGTGCTATCAGTCATCGGTGCTCATTCCAATCCATTAATCATAAGTACTTGCAAAATTGTGGTATTTAAATTCTATTATCCCTTCCTTTATTAATTGGAATAATTCTATAAAGAGAAACTTCCCTTTACCAACTGTCTGATTATCCTTTAGGTCCAGATTATACATGATGAAGTAAATACTTATTTACTTTTATTTACCAGCTTTCAAAATATTCAGTGAATGAGACAGCTATATTGGATTTCTTTCATGGGAAAGCAGAGCCTGGGGCCAAGACTTCTGTATAGGTGGTTTATTCTGGAATCAAATCCTTGGAGCAGGTGTTGAGTGGCATGTAGAGATGAAAAAGGTGGAAAGACAACAGACGGGCAAGACACCCTATCAGGTCACTGTTGAGGACAACTAGAAAATGCAGAACACTTTTCAGGGTTGTCAGAAAAACAGAAGGCAGTAGTACTTAGCATTAATCTATTAATTCTCAAACCCCATTGGTGGAGGGCTATCCTAAGGAAGGTTAACTCCCTCAAGTTTCTGAGTTGTGCATGAACAAGAGGCAAGAAAGCAGTGACACATGCTTTTCAGCTGCTGTCAACATAATGTGAGACATAAGCCCACATGGGACTGTCCTATCAGTGCCCCTGAAGTTTCACCCAGAGGTGTGTCCGTGGGAATGTGAGGCAGGGCATCAAGGCAATTGCACACTTGGTATCTTAACACCCTTCAAAAGTGACAAGTCTTAGCTTATGTGCATGTATGTGAGGTATCAAGAATCTGTAGCTCTAAACATGTTTGATGTTTTTAACGGATTGCATTTATTTTCTTATTGATGCTCAATTATCCCTTATATGGCTTGCAGGATTCTCTTCAAGTTGGCTCCTCTGTCTTTTTTACCTGACCCTGATAGTGTCTGACAGCATCACTGATATATAGTATGACCAGAAATTGCAGGTTTCTTATATGCATGTTTTGCATGAGACTTGGTTATCAGTCATTTCTTTAAGGAGCCTTGGTTTCTTATAATGAGAAATAGTCATTTAAAGATTGCAATTTGATGCTAGGATGCCATTGCTACTACACCAGTTATGTCTTCTAGGCCTTTCTGGTAAACAGATCTAGGAAATAGGTTCGTATCATTAAAAGAAAATAATCCTTTGAAGCATATAATACCATAATGCTAACTAGAGGCACTATGTTTTACAACAGATCTGTAGAATTTACTCATCTGGCATAACGGAAACTTTGTACCAATATGGTAGATTGCATCAAGTGGTCTTAACATAAAACAAATAAACTAAGAATAACATAACCCAAAATGACACAAAGAAACTTTGGGAGGTATTGGATACATCTAGTCCCTTGATGGTGTGATGGTAACAGGGGTGTTTGTATACATTCATACTCACCAAATTGTACATTAAATAAGTGCAGTTCTTTGTATGTCAATTCTAGCTAAATAAAGCTGTTAACAAGTTTTTAAAGTAAGTCAAGAAATCTTAAAAAATTATTTTCAGTTTATACTGACACTTTCTATTCAAATTCAGGACCAGAAGGTTTTTCTTTAATCTCATCAATTTTAGTAACAATCTCATCTATCTTCTTTATCCAAAGCCAAAAATTTGTGACAATTTAATTATTCACTTGATTTATCAAAAAAACACAGACATAAAAATCCCAGAATAACAATAACATCATCCCCAAGAATATGACCACTTGAATATTTTTCTCAATTATTTTTGTGCTTTGTTTATATCCTACTAGGGATACATAATCCAGTGTGTGAACTACAAAGTCATTTGGAATTACTCATCTCTGTGTAGTTATGCCACCAAATGGTTAGACAATTAGGTTCATTTGTTTAAATTCCATTTTATTTTTAGGTATTTAAAAAGATATTTAATTTTTTAAAATGATGGTAAATGGTGTAAGCTATAATCAACAAAAGAGTTTGGTTTCTCTCCCTGTTGAAATTAGTTGTGGGGCACCTGGGACACTCAGTGGGTTAAAGCCTCTGCCTTTGGCTCAGGTCATGATCCCAGGGTCCTAGGATGGAGCCCTGCATTGGGCTCTCTGCTCAGCAGGGAGCCTGCTCCCCACTCTCTCTCTGTGTGTGCCTCTCTGCCTACTTGTGATCTCTGTCTGTCAAATAAATAAATAAAATCTTCAAAAAAAATTAGCTGCTTCCTCCTATCACAGATAAACATTAAGAAAACTATTATTCTTCCATTTTTAAAAGTAAAATCAGTATGTTTATAATGTATCTATATGTATAACATATATGTATGTGTATATATGCAAGTGCATGTATGTACTATCTCCCCACCACCCTGCTTAGATCATGGTTCTCTATATACACTTCTATTCACTTTGCATTTTTCACATGACATCATATTTTGCATTTTTATTTATGATTTATTTTTTAAAAGATTTTATTTATGTATTTGTTGGAGAGAGAGAAAGCACAAGAAGGGGGAAGGACAGGCAGAGGGAGAAGGAGAAGCAGACTCCATGCTGAGCAAGGAGCCAGATGTGGGACTCTATCCCAGGAGCCTGGGATCACGACCTGAGCTAAAGGCAGATGTTTAACAGACTGAGCTACCCAGATGACCCCCCCATTTTGCATTCTTCAACTTTCACAGGGACCTCTAGTGTATAACTGAGAGTGGATTTTATAAAAATAATTTATATTTTTCAAATTAAGGTCTTTCTTCAGCTTAGGAGAGTTTTCTTCTATTATTTTTTTCTTCTGTGTTCCTATTAAGTTTGTTCCAATATTTTCACTGGTTTACCTAGGAGGAATTTCCATTCTGTCTTTTATGTCTTTCAATTCATTTTTTTTAAACTTTATTTTATTTTTTCAGTGTTCCAAGATTCATTGTTTATGTACCATATCCAGTGCTCCATGCAATACGTGCCCTCCATAATACCCATCACCAGGCTCACCTAATTCCTCAACCCATCCCCTCTAAAAGTCGCAGTATGTTTCTCAGAGTCCACAGTCTCTCATGGTTCATCACCCCCTCCAATTTCCCCCAACACCCTTCCCCTCTCCTTCTTCTAATGCCCTCCATGTTATTCCTTATGCTCCACAAATAAGTGAAACCATATGATAACTGACTCTTTCTGCTTGACTTATTTCACTCAGCATAATCTCTTCCAGTCCCATCCATGTTGAGACAAAATTGGGTATTCATCCTTTCTGGTGGAGGCATAATACTCCATTGTATATATAGTCCATGTCTTCTTTATCCATTTGTCTGCTGAAGGGCATCTTGGCTCTTTCCACAGTTTGGCGACTGTGGCCATTGCTGCTATGAACATTGGGGTACAGATGGCCCTTCTTTTCACTACATCTCTATCTTTGGGGTAAATACTCAGTAGTGCAAATGCAGGGTCATAGGGTAGCTCTATTTTAAATTTCTTAAGGAATCTCCACAGTTTTCCACAGTGGCTGCACCAACTTGCATTCCCACTAACAGTGTGAGAGGGTTCCCCTTTCTCCACATCCTTTCCAACACACACTGTACTATCTTGTTAATTGTGGCCATTCTAACTGGTGTAAGGTGGTATCTCAATGTGGTTTTGATTTGAATCTCCCTGATGGCTAATGCTGATGAACATTTTTTCATGTGTCTGTTAGACATTTGTATGTCTTCTTTGGAAAAGTGTCTGTTCATGTCTTCTGCACATTTTTTGATGTGATTATCTGTTTTTTGGGTGTTGAGTTCGAGGAGTTCTTTATAGATCTTGGATATCAGCCCTCCATCTGTAGTGTCATTTGCGAATATCTTCTCCCATTCTGTGGGTCACCTCTTTGTTTTGTTGACTGTTTCCTTTGCTATGCAGAAGCTTTTGATTTTGAGGAAGTCCAAAAAGTTCATTTTTGCTTTTATTTCCTTTGCCTTTGGAGACATGTCTTGAAAGAGGTTGCTGTGGCCAATGTCTAGGAGGTTACTGCCTATGTTCTCCTCCAGGATTTTGATAGATTCCTGCCTCATGTTTTTTTATCCACTTAGAGTTTATCTTTGTATGGTGTAAGAGAATTGTTGAGTTTCATTCTTCTATACATAGCTGTCCAATTTTCCCAGCACCATTTATTGAAGATACTGTCTTGTTTCCACTGTATATTTTTTCCTGCTTTGTTGACGGTTATTTGACCATAGAGTTGCGGGTCCATATCTGGGCTCTCTACTCTGTTCCACTAGTCTATGTGTCTATTTTTGTGCCAGTACCATGCTGCCTTGGTGATCGCAGCTTTGTAGTAAAGCTTGAAATCAAGCAACATGATGCCCCTAGTTTTGTTTTTCTTTTTCAACACTTCCTTAGAAATTCGGGGTCTCTTCTGGTTCCATACAAATTCTAGTATTATTTGTTGCAGCACTTTGAAAAATGCACGTGAAATTTTGATCATGATAGCATTGAAAGTACAGATTGCTCTAGACAGTATAGACATTTTAACGATGTTTACTCTTCCAATCCATGAGCATGGAATGCTTTTCCATCTTTTTGTGTCTTCTTCAATTTCTTTCATGAGTGTTCTGTAGTTCCTCAAGTACGGATCCTTTACCTCTTTGGTTAGGTTTATTCCCAGGTATCTTATGGTTCTTGGTGCTATAGTAAATGGAATTGATTCTCTAATTTCCCTTTCTACATTTTCACTGTTAGTGTATAAGAAAACAACTGATTTCTGTACATTGATTTTGTATCCTGCCACATTACTGAATAGCAATGCTGTATGAGTTCTAGTAGTGGGATTTATCCCTGGAAAGCAATAGTGGTTCAACATGCACAAATCAATCAGTGTCATTGAACACGTCAATAAGAGAAGAGAGAAGTACACGGTCCTCTCAATTGGTGCAGAAAAAGCATCTGACATGATACAGCATCTGTTCCTGATTAAAGTGCTTCAAAGTATAGGGATAGAGGGAATATTCCTCAGCTTCATAAAATCTATCTATGAAAAACCCACAACGAATATCATTCTCAAATGGAGAAAAGCTGACAGTCTTCCCTTTGAGATCAGGAACATGACAAGGATGCCCACTCTCACCACTGTTGTTCAACGTAGTGCTAGAAGTCCTAGCAACAGCAATCAGACAACATAAAGAAATAAAAGGTATTCAAATTGGCAAAGAAGTCAAACTCTCTCTCTTTGCAGATGACATGATACTTTATATGGAAAACCCAAAGACTCCACTCTCAACTCACTTTTAACTCATGACTGAACAAAGCTTTCCTAGAAAGCCTGAGTCCCAAAAGGATAGGTTTGCTTTTTCTTAGAAAATGATGTCCTTTACTAAATTCTGCTTTTGCTATTGAGAGGAACTTGCTGAGTGACTCCTACACATTGATTAAATGCAAAAATACATCAAAACAGGTAGGAAAGGCTGAGACACATAGGACTATGACAAAGAAGCTATTTGTCTTTTCTTAGTTCTGGCGACCATGTAAATCATCATAAATGCCATCCACAAGGCAAAGATAATGAGAAGATGGAAAGAGAGCTCAGGGAGATTGACATAGTTGGGCATGCTTGGGACTTGACACCAACTAGACAAGGACAAGTCTATTGAATTAACCAGATGACTCATCTGAATCTTGCCTCTTTCCTGGGACTTTACTACTATAGTGAGTTGATGCAATATAACTTTTTTAAAACCTAAATCCTTAACATGTACCTGACATATCACATATTTATTGTCTGTTAAGTATTAGGTCAGGATAGAGCAGATTAAAAACATTTCTCTTTTTTTGGCAGGGGAGGGAGGAAAGAAGCAAAGGTTGTATAACTCGGTCAAGGTCATAGTGAAATCCTGTGACTTGCAGAATTTGAAATAACATCTTTCTCCAGCACTACCTTGTGTCCTAACCACAAAGTACCACTAGATTCTTTATAAACTACAACTACTGGCAGTCCCATGTGTAATCTCAGCAGTATTTTGGCAGAAACATAACTCTTTCTTGAGGAGTTATCACTCAGAATTTTATTTGTCCTTTTGCCAAGTGGAACACTGGATCACATTGTAGATAGCTGCATTAGAGCTTATTGATTTTTAGTTCCCCTATTGTCTAGATGTCTTCTGTTCTTTTTTCCCTTTAATAAAGTTTAAATGAAACTTAACACTTCCAAGCATGCATCTGTACAAAGCAAATTTATAAATGCAAATTTGCTGAAAGGGCTCCTTCTCAAATAATGTGATAACTAAGTATTGGAGTAGATGTGCAGATAAAGCACTGAGATAAAGATGTATGTCTTAGAGTTTATTCCACAGGACAGCTTTAGATATGTAATTAGCATATGAGGATGGCCCCTTGGAAGTCATGAACTCTTGATTAGGGTGAGTAATGCAATCTTGAGACCCACAGAAACTTAAGAAAATCCATAATTCCTTAAAATTGAAAGAAAGAGTTTCTATATATGTGCTTTTTTTTCTGTAGATAAGGTCCACAGAGTTCTTGAAACTTTCAAAGGTGTTCCTCTCTAACCTCCATGTGAGAATTAATGCTATAGAGGAAAACTAAATATGTTATCAAATTTTAAAAATTTGCTATAGAAAAGGTGCTATGTAGATTCAAATATCTTAATTTAGTTGCCACAGTCTAGGATGATGTATTATTGTGCATTTCTATTTGTATTAAATGGTAACTGCCACTCATTAAATACTTATTACTTAAAACGTTTTATCTCTCATCCTCATAAATCTCTCTAGGGTAGATAATATTCTCCTAACTTTATAACCACGACATGAGTCTCCAAAAGGTCTAATGGACTTACAGAGTTGGTAATTGGTAGAAGCTCTATTTGGCTACAAAACATGTATACATTTTTTTTTTCCCTCAAAAGGCAGTGAAATTTCTTGTTTCACTGAGCAACTTACTACATCAGACCATGAGCTAAAATCTTTACAGCTGTTGGCTTTTGATAAACATATTTACCCTGAAAGATGATATCATTATTCTCATTGAACAGATAAACTAATGAAACTAATGAGGTTCTCACAACTGGAAAGAGGCAGAGCTGGGCTCAAATGTTGAAAAGTTCTAACATGCTTGTTGCTTTTTACACACTCAGTAATCTCAAAGTGAGTGCCTCAATAAGGTGGAAGTGTGTTCAGATGCAAGTTTAAGCTTCTACAGAGAAAATAAGTAAGGAGCTGCTGCTGCTGGGGGTTTTGTTTATTTGTTTGTTCGTTTTGTTTTTTGGTTTTTTTTTTTTTTTTTTTTTTTTTTTTGGAGGGAGGGCTAGAGAGAGAGAGAATCTTAAGCAGCCTCCCTGACTACTGATGAGCTTGATATCACAACCCTGAGATCATGACCTGAGCCGAAATCAAGAGTTAGATGCATACCCAACTGAGCCACTTGGGGGCCTGGAAGAGCTTACTCTTTTGTAGCAGGAAATGTAGAAGACAGTGCCTCAGGATTGCTGCCGTGCCTGGAGGATGTTTAGCAATGAATTAGCTCATCCTATTTTCCTGCTCTATCATAATTACTATGTAGTTTTCATCCTGGTAAGATGGCAGCTTTACTTTCAATTATTACATTCTCACTCAGCCTCAAAAAATGGGAAGTGCTAAAGGCAGAGTAAAGCAAAAGACAAGGTAAAGAATTAATTTAGGAAGGGGAACCCTCTGCGGAATGTCTTAACAGCCAGAACTTAACGGCCACTCTTTGTTAGAAGAAAAGCAGGGAGATGATGAACTATGAATTGGGTACACATTGCTACCCTGTATTAATTTGGGGTTTGGTTAGTAAAGAAGACTGTAACTGGATAAGAAACCAGTGGGGCATGCTAAGTGATTCTTTTCTCTTTGACCTCACTGTTGGGCTATTGGTGACCTTATTCAGTGACTTAAAGAAAACACTAATTTAGAAGACATTAAGTCCAACGGACCAATAAAAACTGAGTAATTACTAAATAATAGGATCTGTTCTATAATCTAGGATTCAGTGGTAAACAAGATAGATAGGATCCCTGACCCTATACATTTTAAAACTTTGTGAGGAAAATGCTCAGAATATACAGAAATATAATGATCCTTGCCAAAATAGAAGTGTAATGTTGAATATGAATAAATATTATGGAGACCTAATCTAGTTTGAGTGTCTAGAGACAAGAACTAAAGACCTAAGGGAAGGCAAGAGAGTTTCAGGCAGAAGAAACAGTATCTATGAAAGATTTGTAGAAAAGGAAAGAAATATGGTCCATGGAATGTATGGAGGAAATAAAGAGTGAGAGAGCATGGAGAATTTAAAAGGAAGAGTCACAAGAGACAAGAGGCAAAGAAGGAGCCAAATTATGACAGGCTTCTTAGGAGATGTTTAGGTCTTGGATCCTTAAACTAAAGTCAGCGAGAAGCCAACAAAGAGTTGTTTAAATACAAGTGATGCATGACTGAATTTTTATTTTAACATCACTCTGACGTCTTGTAAAGAGTGGAAGAGAGGGAGATAATAGGACATTTTATTTTTCAGAAATGAGAGAATGGAAGCTCAGATTAGTATGTCACTGGAAAAAGTGAACAGAATCCAGTGATATTTGGGTAGAAGAGTCTATCTATCGGGGGTATGGATTGGATGTGAGGACTAAGAATAAGAAGACTACGATCTCCGGTTTAAGTAACTAGGCAACAATCACAGGTTGGTAACAGATTGGTAAGTTTCGTAAGCATCATTTAGTCCAACATCAATAATTCACAGATAGGACCTCAAAGCCAGGATGTAAAGAAACTTCTACAAGAGCTTCTTAATAGTTGCGTTCAGATAAATTTACCAAAATTTATTGAGTACCTTTGATTTTTCAGACCCTATGCTTAGCACCTGGAGGTGCAGGTAGAAACAATAAAGATTTGGTTCTGGTTCCTCCTCTGAGAGTTCAAGCCCAGGATGACTAACTTCAGCCCGAGGTATCTTTCTTGCAACTAGAAGCATTTATTTCTTCATTTCTGAGCATTTATATAGAGTAATACTTTGTGATATTTTGGTCACCTTGAAATTAACATACTGAGAAAAAATATTTTACCAATTTGAATCTGCATAACTATGCATAACCGCACTTAAATCTTACTAACATTTCTCCATACTAACCATCTTTTTAAAAGATACACAACCTTGAGCTCCCTTCAGCAGCACATATAATAAAAGATATACAACCTTTCTCATATTATATATCTTCCAGTTGTATACCTTTATCTGCTCTATTATAGTTTAAAACAGTTAAAGTCACAATTATGTCCAATTTCCTTTGTATTCTGCTTTAGTGTTTAAGATGATGTAAATAATTGTGGTTGGGAATTTAATTTTTTAGGTTTCAAAATTCCATTAACTTTAGAGGAGAGCGTCAGAATTCCACCTTCATTCTGATTTTTGCAATGCTCTATATGAGAGTTTAAAATTTAAAAATTGGGGTGCCTGGGTGGCTCGGTGGGTTAAAGCCTCTGACTTCGGCTCAGGTCATGAACCCAGGGTCCTGGGATCCAGCCCCGCATTGGGCTCTCTGCTCGGCAGGGAGACTGCTTCCCCCCTCTTGCTCTGCCTGCCTCTCTGCCTACTTGTGATCTGTGTCTGTCAAATAAATAAATACAATCTTTAAAAAAAATAAAAAAAATAAAATTTAAAAATTAAGTTCTTTAAATTTTTATGAATTTTTTAAAAACCACGTTTGGGGGGCGCCTGGGTGGCTCAGTGGGTTAAGCCGCTGCCTTCAGCTCAGGTCATGATCTCAGGGTCCTGGGATCAAGTCCCGCATCGGGCTCTCTGCTCAGCAGGAAGCCTGCTTCCCTCTCTCTCTCTCTGCCTGCCTCTCTGTCTACTTGTGATCTCTCTCTGTCAAATAAATAAATAAAATCTTAAAAAAATAAATAAATAAAAACCACGTTTGGCTGGATTTTATTTCATACTTTGGTGTTTATTCTGTTTATCTTTCAGGCAATGTAGTTTATTAGAAAATCAGAGAAAGGTTTCCTTGACAACCATAAAAATAGACAAGAGCTTTTAATCTTAAGGTATTTGTTGCAATAGCCATTTTTTTGAGTGTTATGATTGATTTCAGGCCACGTGAAACTTTATGTGTTTTCAATATGGTAGTTTCCCAAGAAGTAAGTCTACAAAGCCCCTGTCATATAATTTTACATTAAAATGCTCTATCAGTACATGGGGTTAGTTTTAAAATGGCTTAAAAAACAAACAGTGGGCACTAAACCCAAATAAATGAGCTGTGGATCAAGAAAGATGTGCAATTTCCTTTATTTTCAAATAAAGTAACATTTTCCCCATATTCTATTTCAGGGCACATTTTTTTTAAGATTTTATTTATTTATTTGATGGACAGAGATCACAAGTAGGCAGAGAGGTAGGCAGAGAGAGCGGGGAAGCAGGCTCCCTGCTGAGCAGAGAGCCTGATGTGGGGCTCAATCCCAGGACCCTGAGATCATGACCTGAGCCGAAGGCAGAGGCTTTAACCCACTGAGCCACCCAGGAGCCCCAATTTTCAGGGTACATTTTGAAGAATTGACCTTAAATTTTACTTACAGCTTGATTTTGAAGGTTTTTGGGGTTTGTTTGTTTGTTTTTTAAAGATTCTATTTATTTGACAGAGAGAGAGAGGGAGGAAGCAGGAGCGTAAGCAGAGGAAACAGCAGTCAGGGGAGAAGCAGGCTCTCTCCAGAGCAAGGGGCCTGATGTGTGGGTCGACCCCAGAATCCTGGGATCATGTCCTGAGCCAAAGGCAGATGCTCAACCACTGAGCCACCCAGGCACCCTAATTTTGAAGTCTTAATCAAAAGTCTCCAATAGTAAAATTATACGATGATAGAATTGTCTGCCTCTGGGGGTACTAAGTTTTTATTATTAGAGAAATTTAATGATATGACTAGTAGTATAGCATGCATAGTAAATGTGACAGTGCAGAACCCAGTTACACAGTGCTCATTAAAAATAATGGTAGAAATAATGTTGGTGACAGTAATGGTAGGAGTAGTAGTAACATATAGTATTTATCATTACTATTATAATCACCTGAGGTGCTATATTCTAGAGGAAGTTCAAACATAGGATAGATGGCCAGACTGTATGAAAATGAGGAGTATTTCCATAATTTAGATGTATTAATTCTCTATGATCTATATGCTTAAATTGTGCAAATGAATATTAAGAACTACTCCATGAATAATTTCATCTTTCTAGATTAGTTGACTAGAATTTTAAATCAAAGTTAGGTACATGAAACACTTTAAAACTTTGTATTCTAAACTTTGTATTAAAACTTACCTTTTCAGAGGCACCTGGGTGGCTCAGGGTTGGTTAAAACCTCTGCCTTCGGCTCAGGTCATGATCTCAGCGTCCTGGGATCCAACCCCACATCGGGCTCTCTGCTCTGTGGGGAGCCTGCTTCCTCCTCTCTCTCTCTCTGCCTGCCTCTCTGCCTGCTTGTGACCTCTGCCTCTCAAATAAATAATTAAAAAATCTTAAAAAAAACCAACTTACTTTAAATAAAAAACTTACTTTTTAACTAACTAAATTTCAACTAATAAATATTACACACAGAATTAGTGTTACAGTCATCATGTAAGTATAAGATTGTCCCATATTTTAAGGCCTTGCTTGTCTTGTGGTGCTGGATAAGTGGTTTTCCTGGGTGCTACTTACTCTTCTGGCAATAGAACTGAATCAACTTTGTCCACTATACAGTTCCGGTATACAGCCCAGAAGGGTGTGTGCAGATGAGGTATTGTATACAGAAGGGGTACATTGATTACAATGGGCCGAACTGCTGTAACAGGGAGACCTCCGTGTTCAGTGGTTCCAACAAGTTACTAGTTTAGCTTCCTGTCATGGAGCTAGGGTGGGATAGGGATCGACAGAGGACCAAGCACCACCCAATCATTCAGGAAACAGATTTCTTACATTTGGTTTTTTTCACCATCTTCTAGGGTATTCGTTCCATGTATGGTCAGCACAGGGTCAGTGACACATTTGGGTTTCAGACAATGTGAAGGGCAACTAGAGCATGCAATATACACTCACACATTGAGGGAAATAGCCAGGAAATCTCATTCACCACTTTTGCTCATGCTGGAGTCTCTACCTGACCGCACGTGAAGCTGGGACATGTCCTAGAGCTGGCAGCCCATGGCCTGGCCTGGCCATATCACTGTGGAAGGAAAGAAGATTAGATTTTGATGGACCAGACTGCTAGCAGTGTCCCCACAGAGGTCAGGCTTGTCCCCCAGCTGTGTGATGGGATGCTTAAAGAAAAACCACAGTTGACTCCCCGACAGTGAACTCTTTCCTTGGAGATTAGAACTACACCTATCAAGTACAATTGCGAGAAATGGCCTTTCAAGGATGCTGAAGGTGGTGATAGTGTTCAGAGTCTCGGATATTGATATTTTAAAAATATGGTGTCATTTTACTGAACCTGAGTTTGGCTTTAGAATCAAGAGGGACACAGATGTCTGTAAATGTTTTCTATTAAGGGTGTAGGTTGTTTACATTCTCCCTAAATTGTAGTGAAAGTCACTAGTATAAAAGGGTTGTAGCACATCAAGAACTGAGTTTCTCAGTTTCAGCAAATGCCTGACTGTGGGTTCACATCGTTAGCTGCTAAGGGAACCTCTACAGTAGATGCTCTATCTGCACCTGCTTCTAGGGACCACCTTGCTGCTAATAAGTCCTTTGAAAATTTTGTTTTATTGGGAATTGGGAATTTTATCTTGTTTAAAGTGGAATGTGTATGTGGACTCTTGCCATGGATCTTATATATATATATATATATGAACATGATTCGCAATTATATATTAGATTTATAAGACACACTATATATATTAGATATACAATTAGATATATATTTTGTTATATTATATATATATTTTTTGTTATAAACCCTACGTATTTTATTCTTCTAGAAATAGTATTCCAAGAAGGAGAACGTAAGCATTAGCCAAAGGGATCAATGAAACAAAACAAAAAAGAACCAAGAAAGCTTGAATGAGGAAAAAAAAACACACTGAAAGATCAAGAAATATACACAACTTAGATTCAAATTGAGGCTTCCTTTCTTTTCTTACAGTTAGAATTTGAACTGAACCTTCAGGAAACTCTTTGTATTTTGTTTTAAAGATTTTATGTATTTGACAGAGGAGCAGGGCACAAGCAGGGGGAGCAGCAGGCAGAGGGAGAGAAGAAGCGGGCTCCACACTGAGCAAGGTCTCAGGCATGTGGCTCTATGACATGGGGCCCGATACCAGACCCCCGGGGTCTTGACCTGAGCTGAAGGCAGAGGCTTAACCAACTGAGCCCCCCCAGACCATCCAGGAGTCTCTTTGGATTGTTGTAATCCCTTACCCATAAAATCTCATAGTATTTTGCTTATTCTAGGACTTCTTGATTCAGTCTGAAGAAGCAAAGCTTTGGATAGCTTCAAAATATTTGAACTCACAGAGACCTGTTGTTATATGCAGGTTTTATAAAATAATGTGGTACTGGGAAATTTTAACTTAATTGTTCTATCTTAAAGTTTTTTCAGTAGTATAATAACTTTTTCAAAAAAGTACAGATATGGGGCACCTGGGTGGCTCAGTCTTTAAGTGTCTGCCTTTGGCTCAGGTCATGATCCCAAGGTCCTGGGCTTGAGTCCTGCATCAGGCTCCCTGCCTCCCTGCTCGACGGGAAGCCTGCTTCTCCCTCTCCCACTCCCCCTGCTTGTGTTCCTTCTCTAGCTGTGTATCCCTCTGTTAAATAAATAAATGAAATCTTAAAAAAAAAAAAGTACAGAAAGAATAGAGGGCTCTCTTTAGACACTGAAATCAAGAGCACCACATTTTCTATCAAAGCCCTAAAAATCTAGTCATTTTCAACAACCATTTGTGGTAAACCCTTATTGTTTGCCAATTCATTAAGGTCTTACTTGTGCAGTAATTAAGCTTCTAAAACGGAAATTTAAAAAAAAAAACTACAATTTAACAGGAAGAGTGAGTAGAGTATCTGGAAACTGCTTGACTTTTTGACTGTCAAATGTTTTAAATTGAAAAATAGCGTAACAGGCTCACAGTTGTAGGGAGGAGAGTGGCAGGTGCTTGTTTTGCAGAACGTGTCCTGTAAGACACGGGAATTTGGTGTTCACTTCCCGCAGTGCACCCTCGTGGCTTCCTAATTTTAGTCTCCTTCCACTACTCTTAGTTCGATGATAAGGCGTTCCTAAAAATAAGGGTAAATCCTTATTGATCTCATAGCCTGAAGTTTTCCTTGAACCTTGTAGGATCCAGCATGTCCGGCTTATCACTAGTAAGGGCAGGTTAAGCAGCAGTTTCGGTGAAGATGGTCTCTCGTATCTGTAGGGTTATGGAGAAATCCAGCCCAGCTGTGGGTACCATCTGGGACACAGCACATCTCTCAGTGCTGGCTCACAGATTTGTGGACTGCCATTAAAATGCCAATAGGAAATCCATGAACTAAATGTCAAAAGGGGGAAAAGAGAGAGAGCGAGACTACTATTATATTAACTCTTTTGTAAACCAGATTTACACTATGAGAAAATACACCATAAAATATCCCTTTTTTCGGTAGAAATGTTCCAGCCCCCATAGAAAAGCTTCTTAACTATCTTTTCATTTTCCAGCTGATAATGCGATTTGAGATAATCACCTAAAATTTGGGGCGCCTGGGTGGCTCAGTGGGTTAAGCCGCTGCCTTCGGCTCAGGTCATGATCCCAGGTCCTGGGTTCGAGCCCCACATCGGGCTTTCTGCTCAGCGGGGAGCCTGCTTCCTCCTCTCTCTCTGCCTGCCTCTCTGCCTACTTGTGATTTCTCTCTGTCAAATAAATAAATAAAATCTTTAAAAAAAATCACCTAAAATTTAAACTGTGGATCATAATAGTTGTGTCTGGATATCTGTTAACTATTGTTGAATATAATTCTGGTCATTTAAAGAATAAAACTCCATCAATACTGAAAAAGAATTGCCAGACATTACCCAGATCCTAATCTGATTTTTATGAGCATATCGTAGTTGGCTGAGTTATTTTACAAGTTATTTTTCTTTGCCCTAATGGTCTATAGAGTTTGCGATGTTTCCCTTTAGTGGTAAATCCATTTTGACCTTGTGCAAAGTAAGTGCTAAAGCATAAAATATAATTCTATATTTCAAAGCCTATACTTCATTCAACAACACAACAATAAAATATATTGCGAACGATAAACTATATGAAGGTGTCGATCGCTATCTGGCCATTTCTGTTTCAGTCTAGATGGTACAAAATACAATATTCATTATGATTGCAGTGAGTTCCATTACTTCAGAAGACCTTCAGAAAACCAAGACTGAGGTATGATTTATACTGTGTCTATGTGTATCACTGTTCCAACTCATTTAAAAGGTTTCTCTACACAACCTTAGTCATCAAACAGGATATTAAAAATTAACAATGTGCTTCATCTTTCTCTTTTTTAGGACTTACAACTAAGATCTAACACACTGAGTCTCAAACTGTCCTCAGCAGCGAAACCCTCTTATATCAACAATTATTTTCATTAAATATATGGATTTATTAAGCTTATATTATTTAAGGATTAAAATTCTACTGCAGATACTAGCAGGGTATAATTTGGCTTTTGAGAACGTACTTTGTCAGTGCCACTTGTATACATTGATTTTGCAGCTATAGAAAACAAGGGGTGCCTGCGTGGCTTAGTCCTTAAGTGTCTGCCTTCTGCTCAGGTCATGATCCCAGGGTCCTGGGATCAAGCTCTGCATCGGGCTCCCTGCTTGGCAGGATGCCTTCTTCTCCCTCTCCCACTTCTTGTGATCCCTCTCTTGCTCTGTCTTTTCTGTCAAATGAATAAATAAAATCTTAAAAAAAAAAAAAAAAAAGACCAACAGGGCGCCTGGGTGGCTCAGTGGGTTAAAGCCTCTGCCTTTGGCTCAGGTCATGATCCCAGCGTCCTGGGATCGAGCCCCGCATCAGACTCTCTGCTCAGCGGGGAGCCTGCTTCCTCCTCTCTCTCTCTGCCTGCCTCTCTGCCTACTTGTGATCTCTCTCTCTCTGTCAAATAAATAAAATCTTTAAAAAAAAATTAAAAAAAAAAAGACCAAGTACAAAAAAGAAACTTTGAGGGAAACAAAGCATCAGCATGTCATGTTCCTCTTTATTTTAATACTGTACTTTGAAATCAAGATTTGGTTAAAATGCAAGTATCTTCCTTTTGCTCATAGCAGTGTGGGTAGACAAAACAAGTTCTAATTTTTAAAAGAGATTTATTTACTTCTTTGAGAGAAAGTGTACACAAGGAGGGGCAGAGGGAGAGAATCTTCAAGCAGACTCCACACTGAGCACAGAGCCCTTCACAAGGGCTGAATCCCGCGACTCATGAGATTATGATCTGAGCCAAAACCAAGAGTCAGACATTGGACTGATTGAGCCATCCAGGCGCCTCAATAAGTTCTAATTTTTGAAGAGTGAAGAGATTAGTTTTGTTTAGAAAATACATGAGATGAAAATAGCAAATATTCTCTAAAAGCTAAGTCTATCACAAGCTCCTCATAAGGTACTTGCATACATTTTAAACTTTAATAACTAGGGTTGAAGTTATGATGGGGGAAGAAGTGATGAATTTCATTTGAAGGTGAATGGTTGTGTGTGTGTGTGTGTGTGTGTGTGTGTGTGTGTGTGTGTGTGTGTGTGTTTTCTTATTACCCTATAACTTCATTCTGCTAACCACAGGACATAAATCGTCTTGATAGTCACCACTCACTTTTCACTAGGTCCACAATATGTTGTTCGTGATTATGCAATGCTATTATCCTAAGCCAATAAATAAGTTTCAATATGCTGCTTAGAGTTTGTTTCTACAATTCACATTAATAAAAGGCTAAAGAGCACAAAAATATTATGAAATGCTTTACTGGGTAGAATTGCAAATTAAATGTCAGATTTTAATATTTAGAGTTGCTAAACATTATTCATCTATTTAGAAGATGGAACTTGTTTAAACGTTAATAATAAAGTTTGATTTAGGACTCGTTATTACCCTGTTTTTCAATAACAAAGCAAACATTTTTTAAAAGAATAAGTTTTAGGCTTTGTGTTTTTATCACATTTAATTTGAGAAAGGCAAAATGTGGGATTTATTGTCTATTTCTCAGAAGACACCTTTGAGGTAGATGGGAAGTAAATACTCCTTTTTTGCAAAGGAGAAATGTAGAGTGATTGAGTTTTCCTATCTCCCTTGGAAGCAGAAGAGGAATTCAGGGCACGATGCTTGTGTTCCTGACACATTTACCTTGCAAAACAGCACATCTCCACACTTACCAATCTGCTTACCTTCCACACCAGCTAAGCAGTGGGAAACTCTCCATTGACAAAGGCCAAGGAAATTTACAGCACTGAGTCAGGAAGAAGTTTCTAGGACAGGGACACATTCTTTCCCTGATACTTCCTCACTGACTGGTTACTCTTTTCTTCACACACATACCATTTGCCTTTGGCAAGGGAGACAACCCATTTGGAAAGGGAATTTGTAAACATCAGGACTGGTATCTGTAGACAGTGACAGAATTCGAGAGTTACCCATTTGCTAATGATTTCTTCGCATGAGTTTTCAACTAAGTAGAAAATAGCCTAAGTAGTCTCCTATCTACATAGTCTTGACAACTTCAGCCAACTCAATTATCCCATAATAATATATATATATCATGATATATATCTTATATATCATATAATTATATATATAATATATAATATTTCCTTTTCCCCACCCCCACTGCCCCACATTAAGAAGTGAATGAGCTAAATGGAAGCTATGGTTTCTCCCTACCCTGACCACATAATAACCAGGTAGACAGTCAGGCTCATCTACACTCAGGTCCTGCACCAATCAGGTATATCTGCCTCAGAGAATGCAAATTTACAGTTCTTAATCTGGAACTTCTAAGGAAATAATCCAATAAGAATAACAGAAGGAAAACAAAATGGGTAAAGTGCTCATAAAATTTAGATTTCCGATTCACTCAAAGATATAGGTACAAAGACCTTTAAAAATAAACACATTCTTGGGGGTTCAAGTTTATTCTCTGGTTATCTCTCCCAGGGGAGTTACACTATTCAGTGTTCTCAAGAACTAGGTTCTTTTTCACACTATCTAAAATCCTTTGGGGCTTAATTTTTTGTTCTCCCTCCATGTGTACCATTTTTCTTGCTATTGACGCTGCTTTTATAGCTGGTTATCCTCTCTTTGGCCATCTCGTATATATATTTCAGAGAAAACTTGTCAAGTCTCTCCTTGAGCACCTCAAAAACCAGCTTTTGCTATCACTAGCAGGGTTTTGTTGCACTTAGTAAAACACCTAATGATTTCTCAATTTTCTCTTTCAAAACCAAGATATTGACACTGCTTCCCTCTTAACTATTACACGTCCCACTCCCTTCATCTGCTGAGATGCCTTTGCACTAATTATTTGGTTTTCTGTTCTTGACTTATTTTCTGGATATGTTCCTGGTGGATTGAGTTATTTAGATCCCTCTTATTTGGGCATTAATATTTCGATTTACAGGTAGTGCCTCCAGAGGGAGACAGTTGCTTGGGAAATAAACAAACTATCTCTTGATGGCACTTGAGGCTTCTTCTGCAAGTTCTTTTTTTCTTTTTTGGAAATGGCTTTATAATACATCAAATGGTAAGATGACAAAAGTTCCTTCACTACACATGACCCACGGCATATTATATGGGGTTTCCTAAATATTTAGAATATGAAGATGCTGAGAAATGTCCCTCATCCTTTCAAAATGCAATTCATTTTCTGCCTGTTGGTAGCAAAACAGTGTAAAAGACATCTGTTCTTGTGGGGTCTCCCCCCCCAACCCAGTGTGTATTCTTCTTTTACAGGGACAACACTATAATTTTGCTTTGGCACTCTTTCTCTTCTGACCACCTACAGTGGGGGTGACACGTCAGTCAAGGACTCCAGTGTCTCCTTGTTGCCATCAGGCCTGGAGGGCTTCCTGGAGAAGACGATCGACTCAGTTCTTCAAAGCTGGTCAGCAAAGGGTGATAGGATCTCAAGAAAAGGATTTCTCTCCCCAGGTTCCATGGGCTCAGAGACCTTGTCAGGATCTTCTTCCTGTATCCAGCCTGCCTTTCTTGTCTGCCTTTTGTTGGTGAGCCTCTGCTTCCCAGGCTGTCGCTGCTCTCTACTTGCCTCTTGCGTTGAACTCTTCACAGTGTTCCTTGTAAGCTTGCTCTGGCCCACTATATGACTGCAGTTCCCATTTTCTCTCTGCTCCACAGCTGAAAGTCAGTGCTAACTACGAGTGCATCAGCCAGGCTAGCCTATCCGCTAGTCCCTTGCTTTTCCAAGAAAGGTGGTTAGCATAGATCACAGCTGAAAAAGGAGGAGCTAGTGAGTTAGGAGTGAATAGGGGCACATTCTGGGTTTCAGAAATTATTTGCCCTATTGGAAGAGTTCTGTATGTTGAGTCGTCTTTGTCCTGTTTTAAAATTCTCTCTGGATATAGTTTCTCTTCTGGCATTACTGGCTCTGAAGTAAGAACCACACGGTCACACAGACCTGGGGAGTATCACTTAGCTAATTCTTTCCTACCCATGGCTATGTTGTGACTACATTATTAATTAAATTTGCTTAATCAACAACTCTTCTGACAACCTTGGTTTCAATGGAATCTGATACTTATTAAATGTACTTCAAGAAAAAGGTGTTCCTTGCTTAATTGGTCTACCCATAATTCTTTGCACACTAGCAAAGATAATCATGTTTCATCACAGCTATGTCTTTTTTTCTTTTTGGCAGTTATAAATAGAATTTTTTAATATAATTGACATACAATATTATTAGTTTCAGGTATACAACATAGTGATACAACAATTCTATGTTATGGTATGCTTACACAAGTGTAGGTACCATCGTCACCATGCAAGGCTACTACAAATGCATTCACTATATTCCCTATGCTGTAACCTATTAATTCCCATGGCTTATTCCATAAGTAAAAGCCTGCACCCCCCACTCCCCTTCGCCTATTTTGCCCATCCCTCCCATCCCTTCCTCCTTTGGCAACCATCAGTTTGTTCTCTGTATTTTCAGGTCTGATTCTGCTATTTATTTGTTTGTTTACTTGTTTTGTTTTATAGATTCTACATATAAATGAAATCATATTGTATATATACACAATGGAATATTACTCAGGCATAAAAAGATGAGGTCTTGCCATTTGCGGTAACATGGACGGACCTAGCAGGTATTCTGTTAAGTGAAATAAGGCCATCAGAGAAAGACAAACAGCTGTGTCTTTGATACACAATGTTTCTTTAATGTTTTTGAATCTACTTTATGTTTTATTTTTCCTCTGCACTTAAAAGGATCCTTCAATGAATCAATGTATCCACTATTTTGAAAGAACCCTAGTGGTAGTTTTGTTTGTTTGTTTGTTCTTATTTTTGTTTTTGTTTTGTTTTGTTTTCCCATCTGTCTACCTTCTCCCTTTCTCAGTCCCTTTGTTTCTACTTGGGTTGACAACACACTCAGCAGTTTTGACCAAGGCTTGGCCATCAAGGTATCAGATTTCTGTTAGCCACAATGATTGGCTCAGGAATAAGCAGATGACAAAAGCCAAGCAAATCAGTGTAAATCTGAGGAATCTAGCTTGAGTTTTAGGGAAAGCAGCCACTCTTTTCTAATTGGTGTTTCTAAGCTGGTTTGCTTACAGGCTGAAGCTTCTGTTCATTATTTTACCCATGCCATGCGGTCAACCTGGGAATTAAGCTCACATGCAGAAGGAAGACCCCGAGAGAACAGAAACTTAAGGAAATAATCTGAGGTCACATTTCAGCTAAGCTTGAAGCCCACTATCACCTCACTACCCCCAGTTTTGTAAGTCAATAATTTATCAAATTAGTAGACAAGAAGAGAATATCGTTAACTTTATTAGAAAGGCAAACTAAGAAATTGAGTATTTCTCTGCCACAGAAATGTAGGTGCTTCTTTTTGCTTTCAATTTTTAATGCTGATTGTCTACAGTTGTTTTAATTAATAGGGAAATCATTATACCTTTTATAAATAGTCATAGTGTTATGTTGTTAAATATGTGAAACAGAAAAATACCACAACTGAGGACTACCACCCTACTCAACATTATATCTGTATCTTTTCTCTCAGGTTATCACTTGTGTGTGAGATCTTCTTGACTGTAACACAGACAGTCTCTACCCTCTTACGATAAAGAGAAGAAATTTAGAGCCAAAGAATGTTCCAGATCTGTTGAAGGTTCATAAGACCTTGCTCTGTTCTGTTGCTTTAATCCATAATTATATACTCATTACTAATGTAAGCATACAAGCATACGGCATAGGAGGAATCTTCCACCCTACCCTCCATGTGTGTCTTGGGTTTCTATTCTTGTTTTTTAAAGATTTTATTTATTTATTTGATAGAGATCACAAGTAGACAGAGACGCAGCAGAGAGAGAGCAAGGGAAGCAGTCTCCCTGCTGAGCATAGAGCCCAAAGCGGGACTCAATCCCAGGACCCCAGGACCATGACCTGAGCCAAAGGCAGAGGCTTAACCCACTGAGCCACCCAGGTGCCCCATGTCTTGGGTTTCTTTACTGGCCATGTGATTTTTGAGGTTGTAAAGGTTGTTGTTCAAATGTATATCTCCTTTGCTATCCGTGCCTCAGTATCTAATAATCCAACAAGAGAAGGTCATTCCAGTGGGTGAAACTCTGCTTTTGCTGTCTCCTAGGAAACATGCAAGGATCAGCTATCATACCAAACTCACTAATCTGCTTTCAATATCCTGGCTTGAATGAATATATAAGATTATTTTAAGCCAGTGTAGAAAGAACATGGTTTTGAGGGGAAGAGGTAAATTAAGTTTTGAAAAGGACAAAGAGCCCCTTTTATTTTAAGCAGCATGAGTTTTGATGAGTTAGGACAGAAACATCTTGAGAAAGGAAGCTGTGAGGGAATAAGAGAACTGAAGTTGGATCTAATATATTGAGTTTTACACTTGATCTAGCCAGAAGGTGAGAAGTGATAATAATATATTGAGCTTTAAATTCTTTTTTTCTCTTCATTGTTTTTATTTTTTTAAATTTTTATTATTTTTTAATTTTTTTCAGTGTTCCAGAATTCATTGTTTATGCATCACTTGATAGGATCTATCACATACCCATTGCAAGACCTTGAGAACATACTTAACATTGGATCTCAGTTTCTTAATTTATAAAATGTAAGTAAACCATATGTTCACCAGAGTTGTGTTGTGAGATTTTAAGTTGGGGCCAAACTGCAACTGGCATATGTAAGCACTTAAGAATTATTGAGAAAGCACACAAGCAAAATGGTCTATCAGAAAAGCAAAGCTTATGGAGCTCCATAGAGTTCATATCCCTCCTACTAATGGAGTGACCTTGGATTTGTGCTTTAGTTTTTGACTAATGAAAATACAATCTTCACTCCAAGGAGTTATTGTGAAGTTTAAATGAGGTGCTACACAGTTAGCTTCTGGCACAGTGTCTACTACGTGGTAGGTCACCCACCGAAGCTGAGTCAATGGGCGCGCCTGGGTGGCTCAGTCAGTTAAGCAGCCAACTCTTGATTTGGGCTCAGGTGATGATCTCACGGTCCTGGGATCGGCCCCTGCATCAGGCTCTGTGCTCAGCAGGGAGTCTGTTTCAGGATTCTCTCCCTCCTTCTGTGCCTCTCCCATCCTCCCCACCCCCAACAAATAAATAAATCTAAAAAAAATTAAAAAAAAAAAAAGCTGAATAATTTGAATACTGGAAACCCAAAGCACCAACGGCTTTTTTTTTTTTTTTTTGGTCAAAATATAAATTTCAAAGAAGTCTTTCAATAACACTGTTAGAGTGAAGTCAGGTAGGAAGTAATCAGCTCTTGTGGCTGGTGCCTGGGACCCCGACATGAATCAGTACACAATCAAATCCACAAAACTCCATTTATTCGGTTACCAAGGAAACCTGCTTACACAAAGCTGTAATCCCAAACTTTTCTATTTCTTATGTTTCCACTATTGCTCTGTTTAATCTATTGAAGGGTAAAGTTAATGGTAAGATATAGACACATAAATCACTTTTAAGAAAAGAATATGCCTTGATTTCTATTTAGGTAACTCCCCATTGACACAGACATGTAAATTTGTTTGGAATTCAAGCACATCCCGCCCATCGAAGCATGGAGATTAGGTCTCCAGGTCAGTGGGATGGAAAAAAAAAAATCAATACAAGCCAGCAGGTCCCCGAGCTGTAGGATTCATGGCACTCGTCTGAGGGCTGCCTTCTGGGGAGCAAGAACTGGGCTGCTCGTGGCTGCTGGAGGCAGGATCCACCAAGGAAATTATTCAAAGCAGTGAAGTCCGTGTTTGACCTCTTCACATCATGCATTCAGCACTCCTCAATGACTGTTTGACCTTTCTTTTCCTTGGACTCACATACTACCTTTTAATAAAACACTTCATACAATTCTGCTGGATTTCCCTCCTCTCTCTGTCCCTCCGTCTTAAAGCCCTCACACTTTTTAGAATGATTCACCTTTCCCTCATCTCTAACTCAAACTAACTCTAACTCATCTCTAACTCATCTCTAACTCAAACTCTTGTTGCAGTTCCTACCCAGGGAGAAGCAAGACAACTACATGAATTTGTAGTAAAGTGAATTATCTATGGTTTCATCAGCTAACAGTTCTTCACTTCTTTAGAGGACAATTATTTTCCGAATTAATGTATAATGCGTTATTTCAGGGCATGTAACAAATTTTTTTAAAAAAAGAGACAAACTGTGTGTCATTGTGTGCAGGGCTCCTGCCTAAGGTCATTCAGGTTCAAGGTTGGGGCGACCATAGGAGGTCTATGTCAGAGGTGAAATCCCTCTGTTCTTCTGGCAAAACCTTACACCCAGGTGTTGACGGGCTTCAGATGGGAGGGAGACACCTTTTTCTAATTTGTAAAAAAGTGTGGCAAGGTCTAGCAGTGGCCCTGTGTGTATGGCATGGGCAAGCTAACTTTTTGGTTAAGGACAGGCTCTATAGAGTCCAGCCCTCTACTGGAGGACATAGCCTAGGGATGCCATTTCTGGGTTCTCCAGCTAATTTCTGTCTTCAGTTTCTGATTCATAATATCTTGAGATGTTCCAATTTATTTTTCCCTCTGGAATGGATTCTTGGCGGTAGAATAGTGAGAAAAAACAGGATGAGGATTGTGTGGGTCTATTTTGGGCCAGAGTCCATCAATGATGAGAAAGAGGCATTTTCTTCGGTGATACTGTGTACCCTGGTGGGCAGCCTTCCTGCACATCACTTTTTTCCACTAGTGGCTATTGCCTGAGAATATTTCCCAAACTCTTTGAAGAGATTTACATGATTATTTATAAACTACCCTGCATTTATCTCTTTTACCTTATGTACCTCTTCTTTTCTATCTTTCTGTCACTCTCACTTTCTCTTCTCCAGCCACAGTGAACTACATGCATTTCCCCCAGAAGCAAGGATTTCTCTTGCCTCTAGAGTCTCAATCTTTATACCCTCTTCCCTTCAGTGGGATCCCTTTCCCACAGTATGTCATCTGGCTAATTCTATTTAGTTTTCAGATTAAATGTTATTCTGATAAATTGTCCATTTCCTTCATCTATTATTATTAACTCCACTCAACCAAGATTGGGTTAGGTGCTACCACAGAAGATCTTAGGGCTTAAACTGCTTGTTATCCTAGAAAGACTGGGAGCTCTGTGAGGGAGGGGCTCTGTCTCTCTTCTCATGGTTATGTCTATACACCTAGCATATCAGAGATGATCAATGAATTTTTGTTGAGTGAATATTATCATCCAAGTCGTACATTTAGATCTACAAGCCTGTGTAGGAATAAAATTGCCATGTGGATTTGAGGGTGACGTACCTAGTCATGATTAGAAAATGTTCTGTTTCAGTTGTATTAGTGAAGGGCTATACATGTTTCAAATCATTCAGTCCCGTATCTTCAAAATCATTTAATGTGAAAACCATGTGAAAAGGCAAAAGAGGAATGAAGGGTCATTTGGAGGTAGCAGTTCACTTGGGCAGGAAAAGGGAAAAATACTTAAGTCACCTGGTAAGGATTTGGGGGTTCTGGGGAGCCACAGGCCCCTACAGTACTGGTTTTTCAGTCTGTACACAACACTTGGGAGGGAGCTGTTGCCAAAGGCCCTAATCTTTGACTCTTTTCTTTCTCTTCTGTTTACACATACTTGGAAGTAGCAAAACTGTATCAACCCAAAAGATAGAAAGACGGCTTATGCCATTCAAAGCAAAGTTTGAATGCATTTATCCTAACACAAAGCCACCAATTATAATGAAGATATTTGTAAAACAGAAAGGAATCTCCAAATGCCTGGAAGTCTAACGAGTCTACCTGTTGCTCCGTATTCTTCTTCCCTATAATCACAGAGGCCAGGATCACAGCATTAAAGCTTTTACCTTTAAAATTCCCTAAGTGATACATGCGGGAAAGATAGGTCATTCTATTTAATTTGTTTATTTTCTCAACCCAAGAAAAGAGGAAATTGTCTGCATAGCTACTCTGAATTATAAACAACTGATGTTCCCCCCAGGTTTAGCAAGAAACATGGAGATCTACAACTGAAGATTTATCTTTGTTTAGGAGAGGGATGGAAAATTGCTAGGCACCATAGCACATTTGGTGGGTGCACTCCACTGGTGTTCTGTACAAGGCAGCTAGAGGACAATTTCCTGTGTCCCCATGGATGCTTTCACACCTGCACTCACTTTCCGGGGGCTTCAGGCAAAGGGGGATTTTCTCCCATTGCCTGAGCCCCTCCTGGCAGAGGGAATAGAATGAAAACAGAACATTACCTGTTTCCTGTGGTGGCACCGATTTTAGAGCTGTGCTATTTTAAAACAAAGAAACAGATGGAGAAGTTAAAAGGAAATGAATCCTGCATTTGCTCTTTGGAAAGCACTTACTGGGTAATTGCCGGGCTCTGAGTGACTAGAGGTGGGAAATGGGAGCAGATTTAGTGAGATCCAGCCCAAGGCACCATTTGTGGAAGCCCAGAATGGCAATAGTAGCGGGTTATTTTCCTGCCTTCTGATTGTATGAGCTTGGCCTCTGTGAAAAGGCCAGAATTTCTTAGTCCAATACTACTGGATGCATCCCATCCTGTAACAGTGGCTTCTAGGGACACCAATTTGCAAGAGCACATAGGCAAACCAGTGTTGGGGAACCAATGCCCTTCCAGGGCTAGAGGTCAGCCTGTTCCAAAACAAAGGGGCTGACAAAGATGGCTGTGCTCCTTCCTCTCAGCTTGGCTAAACTAGATTTCTCCCAACTATAGACCCCTGGCCTCCTTTTTCTTAGAACATTTATTTTAGAAAACTTGAAATTATTAATTCTTTCTCTGCCCTTTTGAAATATATGTAAATCTTCCTCCAGCCTTTTGCCAGGCTAACAGTCCAGGAATTTCTTTCTTGAGGACCCGGGAACTGTCTCTTTGAAATATAAACACTGAAGGAGACAACACCCCTCTTTTCTAGTCCCTGTGGTAGGATAGGAGCCTAAGTATAATGGAGAGCAGTTAGTAAACACAGATGGCTTACTTACAGAGAAAAACTTTTGCAAACTCAAAATAACCCATCATGCTGGACAGAGCACTCAGACAAATATTTCTCCTAATTTCCTCTGCTCGCTCACCCCAGGACTTAAAAAATCCTTACTATCTGTTTTTAATGGGCTTAACTTTGGTCTCTCTTTCCTTATTTCAATAGTCCTGAATAAAACCTTTATTGCCTACTGAACTCTGTCCAGTGCAATTTTAATTTGAAAGGGTCTAATGCAAAAAATGGTGGTGAGAATCTTGAGTTATTTAAAAAAGTAGGTACATTGGTTTGCTGGGGCTGCCATAACGCCGTACCATAATAATATAACAAAATCTCCCAACACAGGAGGCTAGAAGTCCAAGAGCAAGGTGTCAGCAGGTTGGTATCTCCCAAGGCCTCTCTCCTTGACTTGCAGATGATCAACTCTCCCCTGTGTTTTCAATGGTCTTTCTTCTGTGCACATGCATCTCTGATGTTTCTCTGCATGTCTAATATTTTTCTTCTTCTAAGGACACCAATCTGATTGGATTAAGATGGCTTCATTTTAACTTAATTACCACTTAGAAGGCCTTATCTCCAAATGCAGCCACGTTTTGAGGTGCTAGATGTTAGGGCTTCAGTATATAAATTTTGGGGGAACACAATGTGACCCCTAACCCTGGATCTGATTTTTGTTACTGCTGTCTCTGACATGGGGAAGCAGAAGGGATGCTATTTTAGAAAAGTTCCATCTTTGCTGTTTTTCTACTGGGCTCCATTCATTCATGATCTATATATTGCTTCTGAATAAGCAGATCATTCTCTGAGTTTTGTCCTAGGCCCCAAACACCTGATAACACCTGAGAAGAGACAGATCCCAAAGTCCAGGACATTCATTTTCAACACACGTTGGCTGACCCTGGCATCAATACTCTACCTTTGGTAGTTTGTGGAATGATAACTGTTGTTCCCCTGACACTCACCTTTGATTGAACCCTACCCTGGATTCCTGGAGGAACATGTACCCTAGATCCTTTTTAAATATAAACCCCTGGGGGCGCCTGGGTGGCTCAGTGGGTTGGGCCGCTGCCTTCGGCTCAGGTCATGATCCCAGGTCCTGGGTTCGAGCCCCACATCGGGCTTTCTGCTCAGCAGGGAGCCTGCTTCCTCCTCTCTCTCTGCCTGCCTCTCTGCCTACTTGTGATTTCTCTCTGTCAAATAAATAAATAAAATCTTAAAAAAATATATATATATAAACCCCTGGCCCCAAGCAATGACAAGACCTAGCTTCCTTTCCTGAGTCTCCCAGATACTCTGCCTGTTATTCTCTACATGTCACACTATTTGATAAACTCTGCTTCCATATTTTCTGACTCCCATCTGATTCCTATCTGACATGAAGCCAAGGTCCTGTGGGACGGCCCCCAGGACTTCCCCCCGGGTTCTCGGACTCAGCCTGCCTGTATCATCTCTCCCTCTTCCTTCATAGAGGAAACTGCTTCCTGAAGCTGCCAATCCAACCATCTTGTAACAACCTTTCTCAGGATAATAGTTACCCGTATCTTACAAGTTCTTTACTCTCAGCACCCCCGCCAAAAAAAAGATGAATATTCAATGCTTGCCAAAGGAGTAAGTTATACACACAGAGGGTGCAGGAAGGAGAGAGGGCTACTCAGTAGGAAATGTGGTTTTCGAAGATGAAGATATTTGTTACACAAGTTTCCCTTTTGCCCCATTATATTACCACATCACCTTCAAGTGCCAATCAATATATCTTTAAAAAAAATTCTTATAATTATGTCGGAACTAGCATAATTATATTTTTATTGCAAGTGTTAATTAAACAAATATCAACTTTTAATATAAAGACAATTTTTGTTACTCTATTTTGGCACTTATCTTTCAAGAGGCCATCAAGTACCCCCCACTGCCCCCCGACAAAACTTCTAAAAGACCCTGCCTAAGGCAACTCAAACAGCTCTTTGAAAGTGTTTCAGAAGAACAGAAGTTGAGAAGAAAAGAGTTCCTTTTAGAAGTCCATATAAAAGATCAGATTCCCACTTTATATTAGAAGAACCCAGAAATAGAATCATCGATAAACACAAGATACATCTCTGTGGAATCCATGCTATGTTCTTTGGCAAATTTATTTGACTGCTAATTTAAAAGACTGATAAGATTGTGAACGAGCGTGCCTCATTAGGAGACCCACTGCCTTCCAAGAATTCACTTGTGCTCTCTAAAATAAAAATGTAAATACAACTAGAGATATTTATTATGAATTGGAACTAAAAGCTCCTTTCACGATGAGAAAATTGTCCTTGGGCAACATGAAAAGCCAATTTTTCTGTTGCCAAGTCATCAGATGAGCGAATAAGAAAGGAAAGTGTGGGGGCGCCTGGGTGGCTCAGTGGGTTAAGCCGCTGCCTTCGGCTCAGGTCATGATCCCAGGTCCTGGGTTCAAGCCCCACATCGGGCTTTCTGCTCAGCGGGGAGCCTGCTTCCTCCTCTCTCTCTGCCTGCCTCTCTGCCTACTTGTGATTTCTCTCGTCAAACAAATAAATAAAATCTTTAAAAAAAAAAAGAAAGAAAGAAAGAAAGGAAAGTGTGCATTCACCAGGTCATGTATGCAGAAGTTCTGCTGCCCTGTTAAGTTGTTGAAAAATACGTGTAAAGATGTATTTCTTTTCCTTTTTTTTTAAAAGATTTTATTTATTTATTTGACAGAGATAGAGACAAAGGGAGAGAAGGAACACAAGCCGGGGGAGTGGGAGAGGGAGAAGCAGGCTTCCTACTGAGCTGAGAGCCATATGTGGGGCTCGATCCCAGGACCCCAGGATCATTACCTGAGCCAAAAGCAGAAGCTCAATGACCAAGCCACCCAGGTGCCCCAAAGATGTATTTATTTTCCTTTCATTCTTATTGCATACAATTTAAGTATGTATTTACTGTTCTTTTTTCATTTTTCCTAACTTGACTTGAGAGATACATGTTTTAGCCTTATTGAAAGTGATTTTGCACACCGATGTCTTTTTCCAGAACCCTACAACTTCACCCACAAACGCTCATTACCTGTCTAAGTTTCCTGACCTCAGGATCTACTGTACTGACATTGCATATCCATGCAGTTCAAGTCACCAGTCCCCCGTTCTTATTTTTGTGTGTGTGTCCATATGTGTTTATTTTTTTCTGGGAGACTATATTTCTTCCAAAATACTCCCAGTCTCCCAAATCCTAACCAAGGTCATAGGCTTTTCTTTCCCTTATTCTTTTTAGCTTTTATCTCATCCTTTCTGGTGTCTACTCATCTACTCTTTGGGGAGATTATTTCCCCACATATTCACCAATCATCATCATCATCATCATCATCCTCATCAAAATAAAACAAAGAATAGTTCACATCTACCTGGTATTTGCTATGTACCAAGAATTAAATGCTGTGCACGGATGAGTATATTTACTCTTCACAACAAACTGAGGAGGTCATTGCCATAAATAATTATCATCACATTTTTTAAAGCTGAAGAGTCTGGGCACAGAGATTAAGCAATTTACCCAAGGACACACAGCCCGTGAGTGAGAAAGTCAGAATTTGAACCCAGGCATTCTGGCTCCAGAATCTGTGACTGACTGGCACGCAGAAATGGACTATATGAATAGCAATGACCTATGATAGACCCAAAGAAACTCTTCCTGCCATCTTCCATGCATTGTTGTCCCTCATCTGCCTCCGGATGATAAAGATCCAGGATAGGAACGAACAGCCCTGAGATTTGCATTAAACTGTTAAATGAGTGAGACCTAGAGCTCAGGAGATGCTGATAAAGTAAAAAGCCTTTAGCCTCACAGCTTAAGAATAAGAAAGACTTGAAATTATACGCCTGTTTGGCGGTAAATAGGTGTTAATAAGAGGAAAATTTGGATGGCCAGGCTGGTTTTTTTTTTTTTTTTTTTTCAGGATTTTATTTATTTATTTTATAGAGAGAGACACAGTGAGAGGGGACGCAAGGAGAAGGAGTGGGAGAGGGAGAAGTAGGCTTTCCACTGAGCAGGGACCCTGATGCAGGGGCTTGATCCCAGGACCCTGGGATCACCACCTGAGCTGAAGGCAGACGCTTAACTGACTGAGCCACCCAGGCACCCCAGGATGTTTTTTCTTTTTTTAAGTAGACACCCACTTCCAGAAATTCTTAGCCATATTATCATTGTGTCGTAATAATAGACTAGGTTCCCAAAGTAGACCTTCAAGCACACAGATACCACTGAGTACTGGCAGACTCTTTCTTTGAAAGACACAAAGGAGGGGTCCAGAGAGGGAGAGGGAGACCTGTTGTAAGTTGAACTGTCTGCACACCCAGATCAGTTTAGAACCATAAATGTAGTGAACTACAAATAAAAATGAGCAAATGCAGAGACAACTAAGATTAGATTGTTAGGACCATGAAGGCTTGGATGTAACTTTTAACAAGGTCTTTGGCATTTTTTTTTCTTTTTCTATATAAACTGTATTTTTATAAATCTATTTTCACTTCATTTTTAAAAATTGCTCATATATTTACACATTTATGTAATTTTATATAAATGCCTAAATGCAAATCTTGCATATCCTATCATGTTTTGCTTTGTTTTCTGAGTGCCAGAATTTTTCTTTCCCTCTTTATGCCTGTTACTATTCCATTTTCTTCTGTGCTTTAAACATAGTATGCAAATGCACACATTCATATGCATATGCAAATATATTTTCATGCACATAATGACAAATATACATAGAACTCATATAAATATATGTACATATTATGTATACACAGTGAAATATATGTACATATATCTACATCCACCAATATATACATATATACACATCCCTAAATACATACATATATCCTGTGCTCTTGGTAAAGTTCTTTCTCTTTCTTCCACTTTCATTTGCAGAAATGAAGAGGGGGCCTCCTGGGGCTATATCCCCTACATCCCTTCAGAGTCAGTCTCTTAGGTCATCCGGCTAATGCCATCACTCCCTATGCAGTGGGTAGCCCCAAGCAGCCCGGGGATCCCTGGCTTATTTTCAGTCTCACAGCTCCATAAGAATTCATCTGTTCTCTACACTGTCTTCCCGCTTCCCCTGAGCTTTCTGGAACTTACAGTCCATCCTCAACCAAATCCACTGTCTTCCCCTTCTCTTCTGTGAATGTTTCCTTCACCTGTGTATGACGTTTCTGTGGCTGTTATAAAAATTATTACAAAGTTGGTGACCTAAAGCAGAAATTTACTCTCTCAGTTATCAAGTCCAGAAGTCTGCTATCAGTATCGCTGGGCTGGAATTAAAGCGTTAGCCAGGCTGTGTCCCCTCAAGAGGCCTTAGGGAAGAAGGCATGCCTTGCCTCTTAGAACTTCCGGTGACTGCTGGCATTGCTTGGCTGGTCACATCACTCCCAACTTCAAGTTATTTTCAAGTCTTTCTCTGACCCACTTTCACACCACCTTCTCTGAGCACCTTTTCTTCGGCCTGTGTTCCATTTCCCTCCGCCTCTTACAAGGGCGCATGGCGTTGGCTGCATTCAGGATCCGCCTGGTTAATCCAGGATACTCCCCACCTCTTAACATCCTTAATTACATTTATCTGCAAAGACTCTTTTTCCAAATAAGGGAACATTTGCAGGTTCCAGGGATTGTGAATTGATAACTTTGGGGGCCATTATTCAGCCAACAACAATCTGCTTGCTGTATCTCAAACCTGATTCTTACCTAAGGAATCTGCTTCTTCTTCTTCAGGACCCTCCAAAGGTGGCTTTTTTGTTTGCTTGCTTGTGTTTTAATTTCTCACAGCCCAGAAGTGAGGAAAGTGTCAGCCTTGATCTTCATCAACAACCTTGTCCATCTCTCCTTCAAAAAGACGCCAACGTCATGCTACCATACTATACCATCCATCTGCCATGTTAGCACACCTCAACAGACCCTCGAGCTACTTCTGGAGGTTTCTACACCACTTGCTCTGACTCCTCCTAACACTATTCCTGTTAGAATTCTTGCTGATTTCAATACCCATGCATGCAGTCTTTCTAATACTCTGGTTTCTCAGTCTCTTAACCTCCTCTCCCCTCGCAGCTTCTAACTTCACTTCATCTCAGCTTTTCAGTTCCATGATGATATACTAGATCTTGTCAATACCGATACCAATAACACTAATGCCAATAAAAAAAAAAACTGTATCCCCTTCACAAATCTCAAATTTTAAAACATTTCACTCTGATCATTGTCTATCTTAAAAAAAGATTTTATTTATTTGAGAGAGAGAGAGAGAGAGAAAGAGAGCACAAGAAGGAGGAGCACAGAGGGAGAGGAAGAAGCAGGACAACCCTGCTGAGCAGGGAGCCCAATGCAGGGCTCGATCCCCAGGACCCTGACATCATGACCTAGCAGAAGTCAGACACTTAACCTGCAGGGCTCCATCCCAGGACCCTGAGATTGTGACCTACGTTGAAATCAGACCAATTAACCAATTAACCAACTGAGCCACCCCAGGTGCCCTTCTTATTTTTTCAGATAATTCCCTTAGTACCCCAACTCCAAAAAAGCGCTGATCCATCTGGGACTATAATCACTTGCTCCCGTCATTGCTCATTATCCTTCGCCCCTTTTACATCACAATCCCCTTCCTACAGGGCTCATCTCTATATCACCTGACCCTGTTGACCTTTGACTCTGCCTACTCCAGATGTGTCCCCAGGCAGCTGGGTGTGGCTGGGGAAAATCCTTGGCTGACGATGCTCCCTTGAAATATATCCCCTCAAGGGAGCATTGCTGGAGATGGAGAAACCCCATGGCATCTGTACAGTCCTTCTCCCTGCCAGTCCTCCAGATGACTTCCCAGACCTTCCCTCTTCAAAATCCCAATATTTCCTCCTGTCTTCATCCTCAGCTGACGACCTTGCTTCTGTACTTCACTGTGGAAATAGACGAAACTAAAGGACATCTTCCGCGCACTCACATCAGCCGTTACCTGGGATCTATACTGTATATTCTCACTTCCTTTTTGTCTGTGATAGAGAGACCTTCCTCACCTTCTCAGACCACTCCCTCCATCACGTACCAAATTCCATTTCCACTTCGTTGCCTCAAAACATCACTCTAGGACGCCTGGGTGGCTCAGTGGGTTAAGCCTCTGCCTTAGCTCAAGTCATGATCCCACTGGGATCGAGTCCCGCATTGGGCTCCTGGCTTGGCAGGGAGTCTGCTTCTCTCTCCATTTCTGCCTGCCTCTCTGCCTGCTTGTGCGCTCTCACTCGCGCTCTCTCTCTGACAAATAAGTAAATAAATAAAATCTTTAAAAAAAAGGAAAGAAAGAAAGAAACATCACTCTAGCGGTTGCCTCCTTTCTCTGCCATCATGAATTTTTCCCTACTGATGGCTTTTGTTAGCGTACAACCAATCTGAAATATCAGCCATCTTAAAAACCAAAACCTAAAAAGCATCCCCTTCCAGCTACTGCTCTATTACTATATTTTTTCTCCTTTAAATCAAAACTCTCTTGTGAGATTTGACTGTACTTGTTCCTTCTTTCTCTTATTCTCCCATTCAGTCCTGAGCCCTTTCCACTGAGGCATCCATTCCCAGCTCACACACACACACACACACACACACACACACACACACACACACACACCCCTAATATAATATAAAGGCATAAATGACTGCTATGTTACTAAGCCAATGTCCTCATTCTATCCTCTCTAGCAGCAACTTTTGCTGCTCCTCCTTTTGAACCAAGTCCTTTATCTGGCCCACTGGGACCTGCTGTTTCTCTTTCTACTCCACTTACCGG